>NC_085136.1:32111531-32453509 GCF_035046485.1 Aedes albopictus
AACTGGTCACCCTACACCACTTTGCTCATTGCTTTGTTATTTTTGTTTTTGTTTTGATTTCCGGATTTGTTATGAAACATAATTTCAACAGATATTGCGGTGGTACGATTGAAAAAGCTTGTTCTTTCTACGATTGTTGCATTCCTTAGTTCATTCAGGTTGGTCTCCAGGCGGTTTGGGTGTCGAATAGTACCAACTCAGAACTTCCGGAATAGGCTCCTAAAGGCCTATCTCAATTTCTGCATAATTCGATCAAGCATTGAGTAAAACGACATGTTTACTCATTTTTTAAGTATTCCTATTAGGTAAAGCCCATAAAATATATTTTCAAAAATTTTAATAATTTTTGCAACACTCCTTGTTTAGCACTAAATTTTGGGTAAATTTTGTTTACCGTGTATGTCAAACAGGAACATTTATTGTCAAAAGTGAGCCAATGTGGTGTCTTTTGCAACCCGCCGTTTCACTTTCGTTACGTCAACGTTGACCTCGAATGTCAAACAAGACCTGCTCATCATTATTTTATTTTCAAGTTTATTAACTATTCTGTTATTGTTTAAGTTCGGAAAAATTACCATTGAGATCAGAAAAGCATGCTCTTTCGTGTTATGCAGCAAAACCGGGGAAATATTTTTCATTTTAGGACCCTATTGTCGGCAGCAAGAGGAGCTGCTACGAGTGCGAGTATAAGTGCAATATCAAACTGTTTTGCATTTACAGTGTACATCGCTATGACATTTGAACACTTTTTAATTCGACATATGTCGAATAAGCGGGGTATGAATTAAAAAGTGTCGTATTAAAACGTGTCGAACCAGCGGGGTAAGACGGTACTTGCACAAACGTTCTGTATATAGGAGCTGCGATGCGACGGCAGTCAGACGTCAAACTCGTTTTG
Organism: Aedes albopictus; assembly: GCF_035046485.1. NCBI lineage: Eukaryota > Metazoa > Arthropoda > Insecta > Diptera > Culicidae > Aedes > Aedes albopictus. The sequence continues at coordinate 32,112,430 of NC_085136.1, forward strand.
ACCTTGACAGTGCTTTTTAGTTGGGTTTTGCCCCAACCAGTGAACATTCAACCATCGAGACAGCCCATCTAACGAGCCTCCAACGAACGAATCGGCACTGTATTGAGCAAGTGATCGATTGACCACTTGCGGCGCTGGCATCGTTTTTGTTTCTGTTTGACGTTTGCTCATTACCGGCGGGTAACATCTTGCCTATTTCTTAATGCCCTGAGCGCGAGAAAGTAGGGATACTGTTTGTAAAGTTTAGTTTTGTGAAACGGTGCATTTGAATTTTGCGATGGATGGTCTACATAGCCCAGGTGCGAGAGTCACCTCCCAATTGTACCCACAAAGCAAGGTAGCGCAAATTAGAAATTGGTGGGAATTCAGGAATCTTGAAAGCACAGACAAACAGACGTTACACTCAGACATTTACCGACTCAAACTATAGGTAGTCACGGCGGAGACATAATCGGCCAATGCTTGACATTGTATCTGGCCAATCAAGATGTAGTGATAGCTTGATCAAACATAGCATTGGGCAGTTATGTTTTTATATTTGTTCTAAATGCTATGTTTATAAAACTAGCCAATCTAAGCTGAATAAAACCGACGTAGGGTACAAATTTACTTCGTCATATACGCTAATTCCCGTCATGGCAGACGGAAAATAGCCACACAGATAAAAATAATGAGGTTTACACGCCATGTAAACTTCGTTGTGGTCATGTAAACTTACCGTTATGATGATTTACATGATATATCATGTAAATTTGTGTTATATGTCATGTAAAAACTCTGAGTCATGCTGAATCAGTCACCGTCTGCCTGATTTCGTACATGATACAACTCCATTCGTACTGTTTCAGCATGATGGTACGAATGAACCGTACATTTTTCGAAAATGGCTTTCAATTTGCGAAAACTGGTTTAACGAAACATATTCATTGAACTTCTACGGAAGTATATTATCAGTGTCCAGAAGGAGTCCCAGCTGGAACTTTCGGAGTAATTTAAGTAATAGCTGCACCTCTTCAGGGCTTGGGCGACGTCTAATTGGCCAATGGCGGTCTATCAGGTCGACGGAGTAGCACTTTCAACGTTTGGCCAGACTCCGGACCACGATTGGTTCTCACAGGGTTAAGGCGTACTTCCGGCAATCCTCCGGGTAAACTTGGAGGAATACGCGGGTCCTTTCATGGGTAAGCACAGTGCTATTTACAGGTAAGCACTGGCTTTTAAACTTCAGCCACATACAAACAGACGTTAGACTCTGATAATCCCCATCGTACATCGATTTAACGGTATTTTTCAAAATTTTGTAGTTGGCCAACATCGCAACCGTGGCGCTCGCATCGTTTTTGTTCGAATTTGACGTTTGCTCACTACCGCCACCTAGTTGATGGTCGGCCAAACGTAGTCCAAACGTACGTTCCAGAATAATTTAAAATCTTAGCTTTTGATTGGTGAGCTCACGTCTTGCTTTCTCGAGGTATGCAACGTAATTGCCTGGGTTACCGATGGCTGGGTACACCACCCACAATGGCCGCCCAATATGCCCTTCGGCGACGCCTGGTGGTGAGTAGTTGATTGCGTTACATCAAATTGAGTTGTTGGGTAGGGTACAAGATCAGACATTTAAGAGCTTCCTTGGAACAAGATTGCAACACAACGATACACAAAATCACGATAATCTCACAAATCTTGAACACTTCAACACACCACTGGTTATAATCTCTAGAGAAATTCCAGAAGCCTGGTGGTACTGCTGAAACAAATCCAGGCTGGATTCCTGTAGGTATTTCAGGTGGAACTCCTGAAGCAATCGCAGGGGGAAATTCTGAAAAAAAACCTCTGAAACTTGTGCAAAAAGCTTTAGTCTGCAAGTTAGAATGTGATAACTTTATTGCAGATTCAGAGACCCATTTCAGGATGGCTGGAGAGACACGTCCATTCAGAAGTCACTTTCACTTACCTACAATTAACCCCGCATGTGTACATTACATTACCGTTATCATTTGGATAATGATAATGCAAGCACACTGCCTGATTCAGAGATAATCTTCGAAACTGGAGCGTATTCAGTTGTTGTTACAGTAACTACAGTAATGTAGTAACAGTAATCAGAACATTCTCACCGGTAACCCATCCAAGGTAGCGCTACCATCACCATGGGAACGTCTTCATTGCTCAGGCAGGCTTCCTCCTCGTCTCGCCTCCGTTGCGCACGCAGTCAGTTATCATTTGAACACACGTCACTTTAGCTCCCACGAAATTGTGGATGTTGTGCCACACGGGATGATTCTGTAATCATTCGCGAATCACTGATGGCATGGCGGTAGTTTAACAGCCACATACGCAAAAAAAATCACGAAAAAAAAACAAAAACTTTACAATGGAGAAATAACCGGAAAGCGTAGCGTCATTGGCCGTACTCACACAACAAATTTGCTGTCAAACGCTGAAAACTTGCACACGCGGTCACCGTCTACTTTGATCAGAGCGAAAGAGTTTGTGTTGAGATTAATTTCATAAAACAAAACAATGCTTATAGTGAAAGGCGATTCTGAAATTGATATCGATTTGAGGTGCATAGTAATGGGCGATAGGTATTGGTATGATCGGAGAGGGTGGTTCGAGATAAGCAATAATATTGCAATTTTTAGTGGAATGTATCAATACTTGGGGAATTGTGAGCGAAAGGTGCAACAAATCAGAAGTCTTCCAAGTGTTGACATCACTTGAAAATTTCTCGCAATATCCCTTACAGTCAGATCCCAGTTGAAAGGAATATCTGTTCTCCAGCGTGACATAAACCAGATTTTTCGCAGCATCATCATCACCATCGGGAGCAGACGACGACGCTGACTGACTGGCTGAAAACTTGTCAGCGACACGTGCCGTGACTAAAAACTCCGATCGGCGCAGTTCACTACTAGTGAATGGATATCAGTGAAATTGTCACATGCCAAATTACATTCAAATACCGCCGTTCGTTGATCGCCGCGCTCGGTCGAGTCGGGGTCGGGGGTCGACGAGTGGCCCGTTATGATCCGTTATTACCAACGACATAGCATTCAAGGATGAAAGGACAGGCGCAGGGGGAGGAAGTCGCTATAATTAATGGTGTAATGGGTCCAGGACACGGAAAGTGCATTGTGCTTCCGAACGACTCTTGAAAAACCGCAGTCGTCCAGACACGTGGCGGCGATATTTTTATTAGATGTTAGGTTGTCAGTTCAGTTTGGCAGCATTCGATTCCGGGAATGAATCTGTGAGAAGGGAGTATGACGATTTCCACTTTGGTCGCCGACGATGATGGGTTTTGGATAGATAGCAGAGCCCGATGTGCGTTACGTTAATGTCTTCATTTTTTCGCGAGTGATGAGTGTCGGTTCCCAGCGGCAGGCGGCCTTGTCCGTCGAAAACGGATTTCAAACGGTGAAGTGTGCCGGCTGCGTGCCACCCATGGCCCTAATCCTTGCTGATGAAGTGGTTTTTGTTGTAATTATACCACCTCCTGAAAAGAGTTCAGTTCAGCTATTGGAAATCCAAGGCAGAGCCTATTTCGATGATTTCAATGGCAAAAAAAGAATCGCCGACTTTCGCAGCCTACTTGGATCGCAGCACTTGAGGGCGCCACTTCGCCTACTTTGTGTTTGCTCTCTTGTATACCTACCATCAGACAGAGGAGAGCGTCTTCGTTGGCGGTAGCTGTTATTCAGTTGTCAACGGCAACCGATCTGGGCTAATAGTTTAGCGACAAAACTTTGACTCACCATTACCGTTTCGTGATCTCGTTGGAAAGCGAGCCAAAGCAATATACAATCACGTTTGCGTTGTTTACCTTTCAAGAGGGTGACATTTTTGTGAGCTCTGCTTTGTCTTACTGGATTGAGCTTGTTTTTTCCTCTCTCTATTCGAATCATTAAATTTCTGACTAAATCGCTTCTTGCTTCATCCGTTATTTGTGTTTGTTTTCTTTTTGTATTATTTGCTCACATCGGGCACGGTACATTACCCAGCACGTAAACAGTTTGCACAGTGGAACAGAAGTCGTCGTCTATTGATGGTCGAGCAACGACGGTATTGACAATTTCGGCTACCTGAATTACCCGTGTTGGATCGCTCTTCCCAAAACCGAAACATAATGATACAAGGAAATCAATTTTCCTCACAAATGCCTCGTTTTTCGTTGTTCGTCATTACTTCCAAGAAACATCCCCTCCAATAAGTTTTGAAAACGGATACGGCAATCGATCGATCCATTTATGAGCGCCTTCAGTCCATCATTAGGAGCGGTAATGAAAGTTAATACCCTCGTGCTCAGCGCGCGTTCTCCTCACCGCTCTCATCGTAGTAGGCTGCGTCCCGGTTTTAAGCCAGTAATACCCATCATTACACATGGATTAGACCAAATTTGACCAGTACGCGCTAGACAGCTGGACGCTGCTGCTTCATTCACTCGAATGAAATCCCAATTTCGAAGAAAATTAGAACGTTGCTCCTTTCAAACTTCCCGGAACGACCGCAAGTTGCCACTTTCTACCAACTGACTCGGTGAGCGTCTCAAATGTCAAACGCGTGGTACCGCGGTTCGCGTCCGAGCGCGAGGATTGACCTCTTCACCGCGCGTTCGTGGAAGCCTACTACGATCGAACCGAATCCCACCGCGTCATAAAACGTCAAAAAGCACATCGGTAATCCCACGCATTCGACAAATGCGATTTTCAGCCTACTACTACTATACGATGCAGCCAACCAACATCGTGGCGATTAGTTTCAATAGCTTTTATTGTATGCAGCTCCTTGTCTGTATAGAATTGTGCGTGCAACTTTATCCATCTGGCCGGTTTTTCGCTCGGCGGCAACAAGTGACAAATGTGCGACGGTAATGCACCGCCTTTCCAAAAGGGGAGATTCTAATCTCCGGCGGAATGGGATTTTGATGAAGAAAGGAACCCTTTTTTTCTCTCTCCTGCGGAATCGGGATCGTCCCTTTCGGGTTGACAAATTGTGGTAGTTGTGGAAAAATGATCGGTTTCAACGGAATGATGATAACTTTTGCTACAGTTTACAACCCATTGGGACTGTGTGATGGTTTTTACAGCATAAAAAAAACGAAATGCAATAACTATCACTTGTTTGAATCGCGCTTCCAAAAATTAAGGCTACTATGATCGAATCGTCCCAGTCACAAGCGAAGTTTGAATGAAATAAATAGAATAGCTTGTTTATTTTTCTCGGTTTATACATTTTCTACTCAGTCACTGAGTTGCTCCAACTCGAATATCGAAAAATCTTTTGTTTTCTTACTCACTTTCCGTTGTTTGTTCGATCTACCGCTTGTCGAAATCATGGCGAATATCAATATGTTTGCTTCTTGATGAATAGCCGATACAGTAGACGTTCGCTCGGTGCAAACGGTTTAACTGCAATGGTTTTTAACTGCAAGTCCGCTAAGTGCAACAATTTTGCAGTTACCGCACCGCTATCTGTCAAAAACGAAACGTCAACAGAGTTGCGATGTTCTTCAGATGCACTACAGCTGCATTGCGATGTTTTTGAGTGCATTCTGGCTGCGTCCAACAGCAGTTGACAACTGTTTGACGGCTGTCAGTCGTTGCAGTTAGCGAATTTCATTCGGTAACTGAAACGTAAACATGTTGCACTTATCGAACGTCTCTGTACCCTTTTTGTCAGATAATCGTTTCTGACTCCATCTGCTACCACTACTCTGTTGACTTCGTTAGCTTCTGTCTTGAGTTTGCTGGTACCTATGGCAACAGTGTTACAGTCAGTTGCTACGATTCATTACAGAAGTTTGTTGATGGACTGCTCTTGATCCAAGCCTACTACACTTTCCTCGGTAGTTACACGGACTCCGAGAACACTGTTGACCTGTCCGAAGTCCTTCATCCTGAACTTCTTCGTCAGTTGTTTAGGAAAATTCTACTCTCAACACTCGTTGTTCGAGAAGATAAGCAAGTTATCCACATAAACTGACAGCTTCAACCCAATTCGTTTCTTTTTTTTCATCTACATAGTTCCAAATTCCACACCCTGCAGGCTTCTTTGAGGCCGTGCAAAGCCTTTTACAACTTACAGACCTTGGTTGGTGATTGCTGGTTCATTCACGAATCCTTCAAGTTGCGCCATAAATATTTCCTCTGACTCTAGAACGTTGTTACGAAATTCGTCTGATGTATCATCAAATTCATTCTGATCGCCAGGGACACGAGGTAACGAGAAGTGGACTACAGGTGCGTAGGTCTAGCTTTTCGTCCGACAGATTACTTCGTCAGCTCCAACGTGCAATTCTTCTGCAGAGCCTTGTACTCCGATTGCATGACCTTCTTCTCCTCGGTCACTGTCGTCACTTGAAATCGCCTCTTCAAACGTAATGCGGCTCATTGAAGATCGCCGAAATGGCAGTATGGGGGTCATTGCAGTCTAGGTTTGGCACTGCAACTCACGATAATGTTTTGATACTTTGCCTCTCTTCCTCAACTTGCGTGAGTACTCTGTTTGTGGAAGTAGCGCAACGGGCAGCAGCTGGTGGACGGGCTGCTGCTCTTCAGCAATTTCCACTTCTTCTCTCTCCCGGTCATCGTAATCGTTCTCACCGCGCTGTCGTCATCGTTGTCCTGCATCTCGGTTGTAATTATGTTCCTCTGATCTCGAGACAGATCTCGCTCGCTTGGCTGTACGATCAACTCATATGGATTTTCTTCTGTTGTCGCTTCTTCTAGCTTAGGATTCCGGTTGATCACGCTTTTGTCCAGGAATATGGCATCTCGGCTAACGTTAACATTCTTCATTTTCGGACTGTACGCTCGGTATGCTTTCGATCTGCTGCAGCCCATGAAGAAGTTAGGCTCAAACATTGGATAGCACTTCATCCTTCTCTCTTTTGACACGTGAAACCTTGTATCCAAATACACGTATACGAGCCAGATCTGATATTTGTCCGGTAAATGGAAGCTCAGGTGTCTCCGGTAATCCCTTAGTTGGCCATCGGTTGATCACATAGGATGCCATTGCAACTGCTTCGACCCAATAACGCATCTCCAATTTTACATCACACATTATACCTTTTGCCTTTTAAACAATCATTAGGCTTAAACGCTCAGCTAGTCCATTTTATCCATTTTGAACGGACATCTCATGGTGAATATACCTGACAGACCAAGAAACTGCTTCATTTTGCGATTTATATATTCATTCCCATTGTCGGACCTGATCCGCTTGATTTTCTTCCCTGTCACCAGGTTCTCCGCGAATCTCTTGAAGTCTTGAAACGGTGTTCACGATCTTTAAAGGATCGAATCGGTAGTCGTTGATGCTTGCCTTGTAAGCAGGGTACACACTTCATAGAATCATCTAAGTTGTAATCGAATGCAGTCGCCATACCGCCAAGCCTCTTCATGCAGCCAACGGGCGTGTGATACTATCTTGCACTCTTCCTTCGTGAATGTTACGCTGTAACCGTTTCGGCACATGCCACATTGGTGCCTGACGAGACGTTCTCGGCATCCTTCAGAAGACTTTGACTGCGGCACAATTGAGCTGTTGCTCCGGATCCAAGATCCAAGCTTCCTGTGCTGTCGCCGCTGCCGCAGTGGACGCCTCATTTGTATTGAACACCGTGAAAAAAGGACATGAACATTGTTCTTCCTGTACTTCTCTTTCTTCTTTTCGACAGCATGACTGGAACACTGGAATGACTCTCTTTCTTGCACCGGTAGCACTTCACGCCGGTTTTGTCACTGCCGGTCTTCGGTCGATGCTTGAACTTTCTCAGGAACGCTTCTCCGTCTTGCTTCGTATCGCTTGAAACTTTCGCATCTTATAGGATCATCACCTTGACGATTTCTACGGTAAGCTACCGGATGACTCCAGGCCGAGGATCATCAGATCGTTTTGTTTCGGCAGGCCTTCCACAAACAAATTGGCCAGCCAAGCGTCCTCAATCTTGAATCCGACTTCCGCCAACTGATGACTAGTCGTGAACAGATCGTTCACATACTGCTGGGTCGACTGGCAGATTGTGTCCGGATCGCGTTCAGCGCCAACCAGCGGGCTACCAGTCTGCTGCTTCCTTTTCTGTCTGTATAGCTCCACGTTATGTCGGGTTCCATGCTGCAGCATTCTCGCACGCGCTGCGTCCTCCTCCTCCGATCTGCACTTCTCGCTGAACCAATCGTTCCGACTCCGTTCCACGTACCCGATACCTAGTGCTCTCGGCTGCGTTGTTGATGGCTGTTATGATTGCGTACTCCAGCAGCCCTCCGAAGGGGCTACATCGAGCATATCCTCGTCCGGCAGCGCTGCCTCGAGATTCTGTTTGTATGCAGTAGCCACAGACAGAGATGGAAACACTCTCAGCGTGAATCAACTCGCGAGTGAAAAACCAACAAACGGTTTACTCACGGTGCCGAGAGTAAGCCTTGTGTGAGTTTTTTCGCACCCGCTTGCTTCATGAGTATGAAGCAAAACAAAAACAAAAACACTCATGAACTTTTATTCGCGAAGAACAACTGGAGATGCGGGAATTGTATTTTAGTGCGATTTTAATAGCAAAACAAGTAATAATCCATCAGATAGTAGTGTTTTGTGCTTCATTGTTCCTGAAAAGTAGAGCTGTCGGCCGTGTAAATTCGTTTTTTCACAAAATTGAAAAATGTTCAGAGCTGCTTCGCGAATCAATCACGAGTGCGACCAGCTTCGTTAGCTCGCGAGTGAAGGAAGTGCGAATATATTCAGGCTTCTGTTGTTCACGAGTAAGATAGCTTTGCGTTTGTGTCTGCTCAGCTGCATTCCTCACTGTTTTCCATCACTGGCCACAGATCGTTTTTTTGTGAACCATTTCGTTTTCAATTCAGAACACTTCACATTTTTTTTTCTTTGAAACACGTTTATTATCGCGAAAGCTAATCAACAAACAGACGTTCACATTCGAATCTTGCGATGACACGCCTACTATGATTCAACTTTCTCTGCAACGACAGTCTTTACCTTGGTCTTTACAATAGGGTCCTAAAATTAAAGACAAAATCTCGCTTTCATTGAATACTACGATCAAGCATCTTCTTCTTCTTCTTTATGGCTCTACAGTCGGGTGCAACGTGACCATTGCATCACAGACAAACAGACGTAACACTTCGAACATTTTTCGATTCAAATCATAGTCACGGAAACATATTCGCCCAATGCTAAAAGGACTAAGTTTGGCCTACCACCAACTAGGTGGCGGTAGTGAGCAAACGTCAAACTCGAACAAAAACTATGCGAGCGCCACGGTTGGGCAGTTGGCCAACTATCAAATTTTGAAAAAGACCGTTAAATCGGTGTACGATGAGAATTATCAGAGTGTTACGTCTGTTTGTCTGTGATTGCATGTTCGGGTTTTGCCTTTACAAAAGGAATCAATAGAGAATAATAAAAACTGTACCACTCTGCTTTATTTTCGGTTCAACCTCGTGACTTCTTTGTCGGTCGCTGATGAAAGTGCAACCGAAGCAGTTTCATTCGCAGAAGTTTTTCGTCGTTGGTTGGTGACAAAATAGATGGTTGCCAAGCCTAACGTTAACATCACCTTTAATCTCCTAAAATCTTCTGAAACCCCATCAGGACTCCTGAACATACCCTTTGAACCCTGCTGAAACACCTTGAAGCCCTTGGAACCTCCTGAGCCTCAGATAACATTCAAAAACTCACTGAAACACCCTTGTAACCCCCTGAGAAACGCTGAAACGCCTGAGATCCCATGAAACGACCCTGCAACACCCTGAGGATCCCTTCTAAGGCTCCCTTGTAATACCATGAAATACTCCTTCAAACTACTTGAAACTCCATGAAATATTTATCCCCTAAAAACCGCTAAAACACCCCTAGAAATTCATATGGAACTCCCTGAAATGTCTCTGAAACCCCTTAATCTTTAAAACCTCCTGAAACTAATCCCGGAAACCCCTTGGAACCCCATGTAAGTGAAATCCCCAGGAACTCCTTTGAAACCTTCTGAAACATCTTGAAATCCCCTTGAAACGAATTGAAATTCACCCTGAGACCCCCTCTTGTTTCCTTTTCAGCTCCCTACCTCTTTATATGCATGACGCAAAAACTGTTGCGTACATTAACCCTGGTAGGATTTTGGGAACAATATGACCCAGACGAGCACGCTGAACGAACACTACGCCATCATGGTGCGTCTAGCCAAACATCTTAGGAGGGTTAAATCTACATTTGAAATAATAAAACTGGATAAAAAGAGGCTTTCAGATTAGGGTCCAGATATGTTTAGGAGGAGATCCCCGATGAGGACTGGCCATGGACTGATAGATATAGGTACACAAAAAGGACTCGGAAACCCAAATTACCTACGACTTGTCATAGAAACCCGCAATATGACACGTTCGACAAAGTTTGACTCATCAAAGAATGCCGTGACTTTCTTTCCCGATCGACTGACTGCACTCGCGGAATTTCATTCACCGAACTTGATTCTCACTTTCATGATCTATACACGCACCCTTTCCGCCCGTTGTTCTTCTCCCTGTTGGTTGGCGGTAGCCGATGAAAGGGTCTTAAGTCCAGTCAACTCGCATCAGCGAACAAACTGAAGCTAAATGGTGTTTGCGTTGCTGCTGCTGCTGAGGCTACTCAACAATACAATCACAATGCCCAATTGACCAGCTCAGTACCGGACGGAGTGATCCGAACGCGCAAGTTTGTTTTTTCCTTTATATTCATTCCTTTCATATGAATTGTTTTCGAATGATCGACCAGCTCATAGCCCTCTTGGATGGGGATCACAGGCAGGGCACAGGAACGGAACGGGCGGGCGGACGGACATTATTTTGCCAAGTGTTAATTGTCAAACAACGATCACCTTGCCTGTGCCGCCGTCTGCGGTCGCCTTCCTCGTGGCCTACTACGGCTGGCGATCGGTGGTCATGTGATCATAGGCGGTGGCGGCTGTCCGGGCACGCACCCGCCGCCACGCTGCTGTCAAATGTCGCACTTTTGGTACGCATCATTAAAATTCTTAGATCATTATGGTACGCGTACTAATTGGGTCCAGCGTTCAGACCCATAGCGCACCGCTGCTGCGCTCTGTTGATGTCCAGACCATGGGCCCAGCGCAGCGCTCTCTGTGATCTCGTGCGCGTACGGTAACGTGGATCTCTGGAGGAACGAAGCAGGCCGAGATGAACACAAAACGTTCCTTTGACGTTGTCCCATTGCTGGTTGGTCCGACTGAATGCGCAACTATTTAATTTTGTCAACGCATACTGCGTGCGATTGCGACTAGGACTGCGCGGATTGCTGTGGTAGCCAGTCGCGAGACAAGACAGTCAACAAACGTCAACGACGACGCGCGATGCATCCAAGCAAATTTGGCATGAAATAAGATTTTTGCAGTTTTGCATTATAATTAACTTTTAATTAAACATACCCCGGGGGCAGAACACACGTGTTCCGTTCGGATGCTTTGAAAAGTGAAAATTTGCTGACTGTTCGCATCGGTTGCCAAAATATTGTCACCGATCTGTCATCGCGGCGATCATCGTCGTCACAACGCATCGCGATCGTCGCGCCGTCGCCGACTGTTGTGATAAGACAGACGACACCCGTGGGTATTGTGGCTCCTGATCAAAAATTTCTCATCAAAAGTTTCGCATCTAGCTAATGACTCGTGAGATCGAATTTCGGCGCCCCGATTGCATTGTGTCTGGCGGCCCTGGCTGCATTCCGCCTCGAGTGCGCCACCCAACAAGTGTCCCGATTTGACACAGTTCTTTGTTATTATTGTCTGCACCGAGACCGACTCACGCACTGACTGACAAACAATAATCCCCGCAAAGCCAGTCTCAATCCAGGCCAGCATCATCAACCATGACGTATTATTTTTTAAAGTATTATTAACCCGAACCCGAACGACGATCCATTCATTTCTGGAAAAGCACGCATCGAATTCGATTCGGCACAGTAGTGAGAATTTCTCCAGCCCTCGCCTACTGCGGCGAGCAGTCGCGTCAGTGCGTACTGCGTGGATTGCTGCGGCGACAAACGACAACGCGCGAGTACAAAAAGTGTGAAAATTCACATCGCCAATGAACGTGCCACCCGCGCGCCTCTTCACCGACAGCCAACAGCCGCAACAACGTCAGCAGCGAAAAAATGAACTAAGCAAGCGTGAAGCGGAGAACGATTTTCCTCCCGTTGTAATAGGATGTGCGCTCTTTTGCCCTCATACCGTTAGTTGGGGCTGAACTGTTCACTTTGGAGGAAGTTTTGGCAAAGATTTCGCAAGAAGCATGATCAAGTCGGAAGACGGCTTTTCCGGAGATTGTTCGTCGGTGGAAGAGTACGTGGACGCGATGTCCAAGATGCGGCCCATAACCATAGCGCATCTCAACTTCGAAAGTTGCAAGCGGTTGACCACGATGGCCAATTCGCCTCCAAACGTCATAACCCCACCGCAAAATCGCTAGCGTAGAACGATCGACGCGCCACCATTTTTCGAATGTTGGAGAGCACAGGTACCTTTTTCGAGGTGTTGGTTCACCGTAAACAACACCGCGAAGAAGGTGCCTTCACTCTCTACTATTCGAAAGATGGTGGCGCGTCGATCGTTGCAGTTTATCGTTTGACAGTCAATGGCATCGAAGTCCTGGATCGACGATGACGAGCTGTGTGTCATGTGCCGAAACACCGACAGCTACCGAAAGCTGGAGTCAATCCATTCAGACCTGTGAGAAGTCGTCGCAGGATATGTGTAGCAAGAACGTAACCAACCAGACAATCAGAGTAGGCAAGAGTTAGTTTCGTAAAGAGTTTAGTTGTCAAGCGAGTGGCACCGTTGTGTGATAAATAACAGCTTTTTTCTTGCTTTGTATTCTACAAAACCTGCTGTTTGACTGCTTCCGGGACAACATTCGCACGGTGACAGCAAGTAATGGATCGTCTTTAACTTCGAGCTACCAAGATAACGTTTGCGTACTTTCTGAAATTCAAGGCTTCAGACCGGAGCTCAAGATACCTACAATAACTTCTCCTTCGTACATATCAGCCACAGACAAACAGACGTAACACTTTCGGAATTTCCATCGACCACGCTTTTAACGGTCATTTTAAAATTTCATAGTTTTGGCTTTCACAACCAGAGGAGCGCGCATTGTTTTTCTATGCGTTTGACGTTTCACACTAGCGCCTTCGATATTGCACATCACAGTGTAGTGTAGACTGAGCGATGGATTTTCATGAAAATCGTTCAAGCTGTTACGTGTGTTTGTCTGTGTATCAGCTATCGGAGCCCTGTCCGCCGTCTTCGGCCACATCGATCACGAACAGTTCTTTGAGCTTCGTAAGTGAGTGCTCATTACTGTTTACGTGATACCAAGTCGCTACATTCGGAATCGACTGTAAAATCATCTTGTTTCACACCACGGTGGTATTTGCCGGAAAGTTTCTTAGGCTTCCGCTTCCAACAAACGCAGCTCTTCGATCCTCACATGTATCTTCTATCCAGGCACGCCTCTTGGATCGCTCTGACAGCAATCGCCACTTGATGGTCTCCAAACGTCAGGTTATTTTGGGTGTTCTCCAAAACCTTGGAACATGGTTGACTAATCTTTAGTTAGTGCAACTACGGCTTTCAGTGACAGGAATAAGCGTTGATTCTGTCAGTTTTTCACCGACGTTTCGGTCCTCGGGTGTGGATCTTCTTCAGGGCTCGAAGTTAATCAATTTTGGATGGAATGGCTTCATTGCTAATTCGGAGATTAACCATCGAACCCCCCGACGACGTCCGAACGAAATATTTGCACTTCGAGTCTTTTTCTATGTTTTACCGCCGAAGAAAGGAAGATTACTCAAAGTAGCCGTACTTAAAGTCACTATCAAGGCGTTATAGCCAGTCCGAAAGGGTCAAACATTACTGTGAATACTCATCGTTCACCTTGAGTATCATACCAACGGCCTTGAATTGCCGTACGATGAACAGCTGAAAATGATACCACATTCAAGTTTACTCCTTCGTCCGACGTCTCTTTGCTGTTAGCAGTGTCTGACTTGCAGCAGACTTCTTCGCGGAGGCCTTTCTCATATCACGCATCGTCTTCTTGTCCCGGATTTTGTAGAGACATTAAACGGGAAGGAATCCAACCCAGACGGGCTTTGCCTTCCGATCTTATTGCGTTCTGCATTGAGTTCTTCATGAGACAGTTCTGCATGAGTTAGACAAAGACGGCCTTGGTTTCTTTCTTTTTTAACTCAGGCGTTATCTGTAAATATGACCTGAGATCTATCAAACAATTTCTTCGTGCAAGGAAGAATTGATGCACTCGCCAACTATGATTCTTGTCCTTCGGTTACTGATTATCACCAGCTCAGTCTTGCCTCTTACCCCGCTGGTTCGACACGTTTTAAGGTGTCTTACTGCATCACTAGGTTTTCAAACGAATCATTGACTTTTTGCTTTTCAATGATTGTTTGTCTCGCATTTTTGAAGTGATAAAAAACTGTCAATTCTGCAGCAACGCAGCAGAAAAAGTATCATCGCAATCACTGCGAGTGAGCATATAGGGTGATACTTGTTCATACGAATATTCGCTTTGGTGGCAGAGAATTATCACTTTGAAATTTTGAGGCTCATATCCAACATGGCTGCCGATGCTGATGATGCCGTAAAAAGCCTTAATACGACACTTTTTTATTCGTACCCCGCTTATTCGACAAAAGTCGAATTGAAAAGTGTTCAAATGTCACAGCGATGTACACTGTAAATGCAAAACAGCGGTTATATTGTGCTTATACTCGCACTCTCTGCAGCTCCTCTTGCAGCCGATAATTCCGGAAGTTTTGAGTTGGTGCTATTCGATACCCAAACTGCCTGGAGACCAACCGGAATGAACTGAGGATGGAAACAATCATAGAAAGCACTAGCTTTTCTTTCGTACCAACGCAATATCTGTTGAAATTATGTTTCATAACAAATCTGGAAATCAAAACAAAAACAAAAATAGAGTTGCCAAATTTCAATGAGCAAGATTGTGTAGGGTGACCAGTTTGTCGAATTAAAAGTTTACCCCGGCTATTCGACAACAGTCGGTGTCGTATTAGCGGGGTAATACGTAGTGAGCTAGCGATAGCTTCTTTCTGCGCATCCAGCCGTCCACAGCGTTTACCGTCTGACCTCTTCTCGTGACTCACCGATCACTAGCAACACCACATCGTCGACAAAGCCAACAATCTTCACTCCTCTTGGAAGGCTCAGAGTATTCAGAACCTCGTCTACTTGGCATTCCAGAGAGTCAGGTCCAAAATGGATTCTCGTAGAATGCCCGCCGTATTGGGCACACACCTTTTCGCGGCGTCTGTTTCGTACATAAGGAGACGATTCTGGCAATAGCTTTTCAGGATCTGGCACAGATACAGCTGACACTGTTGAAGGCATTTTAACATCCATGGTGACCACCCCGCAGCAGCGGTATTTTCTTCTCTGTTGCTTCTGCACCGTCCCCATAACAGTTCTGATGTCCGCTGCCGTAGATATGCCTTTCCGGAATCCAAACTGCATCTCTGACAGGCCACCCTCGTACTCCGGGTTGCTTCGTGAGACTGTTTAGGAGCACTCTTTCCAGCATATTGCTAACAGTATCCAATAGTATCCGCTATGCTGAACCTGGCTTCGTTAGCAGAACTAACTTCTGCCGCTTCTAGATGTCGGGGTAACTGCCCTCCTTTACTTTATTCACTTTTGTAATGTGCTCCTAAACATATCCTGGTGGGGCCACGTTTGGTATTCCGTCCGGGCCTGGGGCTCTCTCAGTTGACAAGGCTTTCGCTACCGTGGTCAGCTCTTCGTTCTACGTCACGGACTTTCTGGTCGATGTGCGGTATGGGCAGCTTATGCATCGGAGTCACGATGATCATTTTCATCTTCTCCTGTCGGGAGGTACAGCAGAATGTTCTTCTGGTTCGGAAGCATTGTGCAGACTTCAACGGTGTCTTGGATTTCCCAGCCTTGACAGGGTTGCATCATACGCTTAGGATAGAGTCGCTATCAGATGGTATGCACTGAGGTTCAGTGAGTTGTCCTTCAGCCTCAGAGCTTCCTCGAACACTTCCTTATTGAAGTTCATTGTCTTCCACCTCCGCTCGTTAAGTTGAGTTCCACTTGACTACGTCTGCCTCCTGCCTGCGATATGATATCGGATCGCTTGATGGTCACTGTG
The DNA here is from genome assembly GCF_035046485.1 of Aedes albopictus. NCBI lineage: Eukaryota > Metazoa > Arthropoda > Insecta > Diptera > Culicidae > Aedes > Aedes albopictus. Next base: position 32,128,653 of record NC_085136.1, read on the forward strand.
GATATATTCCTCACTTACTCTACAGCTTATAACTCTCGTATCGTTAGACCAGGGCTGCAGAAAGTAACATCTATGATGGAATCTCGACCATCCCTACGGTAGGTGCTGGCATTACCTTCGTTGGCGATGTCTACATGCAGCTCTGCCACGACTTAGGCTGCCACCCTTCGAGTTTGTGAGACAGCTACCTCACTCGACCGCCCAAGCGTTGAAGTCGCCGCACTATAACGAGTGGTCTTCGATCAGTTAACTCCTCTGTCGGCTTGTACAACATCTGATTGAACTGCTGTATCGTCCATCTTGGAGCTACGTAGCAGCTTCAAATTGATTTTAACAATAACGAAGCCTTTAGCCTTTAGCTGCGCGTTACACTACTTCTTGGAGGGGGTATTTCACCACTGTCCAGATTGCTACAGTCTTGGCCCTGTCTTCTGTCCTGTCGCAACAAAAGCTGTGCTGTATCACAATGGTTGAGATTGATTTGAATAACCTCTACCGAAACTTAGTTACACGCGCTTGTTTGAAGGACGGACAGCATCACCCAGGCACCAGTTGGGTGATTTCTGTTCTCCGTGTTAACGCAGATCAGGCATTTCGGGGACTCCTCAGCCTTGTGGGCTTCCTCGGCACACCTTCTGCATAGTCTGCATAGTACTCCCTGTGCATTTGATACACACTCCCGATTACTGAGAGATACTCAGCGGGCACACAGACCAGCTTTCTTTGATCTTGCCAACTCTTAGGGTAGGTAATCAAAATTTGAACCAAATTGCGGCTTTCTGAAGCAGTGCAAATTTTAAGTGATTTTTTTCTCCCACATGGAAATAATTTACTACGGCAAAATCGTATGTACATGAAAGCCACGGGTATAAGCTTTCTGTTAAATGGTAAAAAGTTTGTATTTGCACCGAATTTCATTGAAATATTCGATTTTTCATCAACAATGATTTTAATCTTAATTTGAACCAATTTTAATCTTAATTTGAACTACTGGCGGCAGCAGCTCGAGCAACTCACAAAACAGCCAATTCCATGCTAAACAATGAAAAATCACATGAATCTGCTAATTCTCATACCTATTTTTCATTAGGCAGTGGAATCTCAAATCAGAATGTTCGAAATTCTTTAGGAATTTGGAAACTAAGTTTGGATTATTCCATCCCCCAAGAGTAAACAAAGCAACCACTAGCGCAATCTACAGGTCAACACTAGAAGCTCACCCTCGTTTACTAGTTCAAATTTAGATTACAAATGGTTCAACTTAAGATAACATTCTCCAAGTAAGAATCACTTAAATTTGATAGTTTTATGAGAAATAATGCGGAATATTATTCGGTTGGTCGATTCTGCGATAAATAAGCTTTCATTTGACGTGTTCACATATTGCGTGTGATACAATGCATGGCTGTACGAGTGCACCGAAAATGTGCTTTCTCTTGGGGGAAATGGGTGAAATCAAAATGATTTTTCATTTGCCTGTTTTCCATGACAAAAACGCTTTTTTCAATGCTTTTTAAGTCCATGTTATCAGGTTATATTACGGAAAGCTGTTTAACATCTTTTTCGGGACAATATTTGCCTGAAAAGTACGTCGTTTTCATGAATTTTGAAATGGTTCAAATTAAGATTACAATTTGACTAGTTCAAAGTTTGATTTCTTACCCTAGTGCCTTGTTGACTGCATCGATCCGTTATTTGATCGATGCCACCTTCGTGCCAGAAGGTCCGCTTCTTATGCGGATAGTCATCTGGGCTTCTCCTAGCTTGCACTACTCCTTCAAAGCTAACCCAACTTCCTCCTTCGATGTCACATGTCTTTGCATAGGAGAGGTGCTTCCGGACATAGGGCCCTGACTTCGACCATGTTGCCTATAGCTTTCTCAGTAAGCTCTTTTTCCCCATTACGGATGCATCTAATTTTCTGCACGTCTTCCCCTAGCTTCCTAAGGTCCGGATTAGTCCGCATGGCGTGCAGAACTTCCGCGTATGTGTCGTCCTTTGCTTTGACGATGAGAGCTTCACCTATAATTCTTCTCTTGATGAGCTTTCGTTTTTCGCCTTGAAAACGGAATACGGCCGGATGGCGTGCGCCAGTAGCGAGGGCGTCCTTATGTTTCTTGGAGCCGCCGGGTATAACATCTTCTGGTGTAGTTTGCATCCTCTGGAGTTTACTACCTACCACGCTGTTTTCTTCCGCAGTTGTATTGATGACTTGCCATCTCACTTCCGACGTCCGACTAGCAGGCTGCCAAGAGCTCCTTCTCAGCTTCTTCGGCTCTCTCTGTGCCATATTCTTCCACTCTTTATGGCTGGTTTCCACCTGATAAGTACTGTGTAAAAGGATAGGACAAGTAATGCTCACGTAAAACTTTTGCAATCAAAATTACTTAGGCGTTCGCAGTTGATAAGTAATTCACAGCCAGAAAGATTTGCCAACAGATGGCACTGTCATGCGATGCTGTCAGTCATGTTGTTGATTTTCCGTACGGAATAATATGTCGATGTATTATTCCGTGAGTAAAAGGGACATTTCTCTTTCTTTGTGTTTCTTCTTTCGCGCCTGCGCGTTCACAGTGTGCATTAGTATTTAGCCGTGTCGCTCTATAATGTGTGCTCCGTCGTCCCTCAGCATGGCTGCATCTGAACACGAGATTGAATTTCTTGAGGTTGAATAATTTGCCGTTACGTAGTTTAAAAATTTATAAAGACACCCCAAAACTGAATTGTTTATAAATAGTTCGGTGCACTAGAACCATGAGAAGTAAAGACTGTATTCGATGAAATTTGGACACAGAAAATAATGTATAGCTTTTGATTGCGTTCACAAAATCAAATATGTTTTTGATCAGGAATAATATATAATGTGTAGCTAATACCATAACAATGACAACAAATTCAGTTTGGTATTGGCGCAGATATTGTTAATATCATGAAATAAGATTTTAGCAAATTTTTTCATCCGTTTTAAAAATTGTAAAGGCTATAATTTTGATGTAACTCGTCAAGACGTCTGAAAATTTGACTCGAAGTTCTTAACAGAGTATCAATAAACTGGTAAAAAAAAATCTTAAAATCGGTTCAATACGTTTTTCTAGTATTCAAAACTCAAATCGCTTCAAGGCATATTTTAGGTACATTTTAACCATTTTATTCCGTGTGTACTATTTTGTTTGTACAACTGTCATGACTGTTCCGATTTTTATTTATTTATTTATTTATTTCCTACGTCTTCAACATACAATGTTGTACAGACTGAATAACTTAAACTTAATGCCATTTAACATAAACTATTCACAGTTACATAATACGTGTAAAACATTAACATCATCAAAACCTTTAATTCAATTACACAAACATAACAACATAACTCAATTGCACTTACTTAAACATTAAGGAAATTATTAGCATTTCACATACATCATACTTATTCAATAAAATTATCACTTCAATGGTTTCCATGCTTTGGTAGAGCGACAACGAAATTCTCTAAACCTTATTCCAGGAGGCCAAGTCGACGAAAGCATGGCCATGTTCTTGTATTTCGTTTTCAACATGACTTTAAATGAAATATAATCTAATAAACTACAGTCCATGCGACTCGAAACAAGCTTTACAACGTTAACGTTCTCTTCAAAAGGGACTCCAAGGCATCGATATACCAATATCCGCACATCATTCTCCGAAGTGTCGCAATCGATGTTTGTAAGTAGTAATGGGAACGAACGATCCTCATCACCAAGCTCATCACTACTTGTTTTCTTCGTCATACACTGTGCGGCGTGATCACGTTCTGACTCATTCTTGCTGCTGTCGTATGTTCTATCCGTCGGCGCTTCAGATACAATCGTCGTAGAATGTAGAATAGCAGGAGACGAGGAGACGAAACATGCACGGTGAGTTGTTGTAGTTTTTCCATTATTAACAGAACTTGGCATTTCAGCTCGGTCAAGTTTTGTTCAATTGCATTCGTTTCGAGAGACGTGGATGTGTTGTGCTTAGCATTTTGCCGCCAATCGTTGAAGCTAGGTCGACACTCTTCGCAAATCCATACAAAGCCTTGTGAAATCGCACGTTGTTGTTCCCTACTCATTCCAATGCAAGAGAGATGGAATGAGTTGCCACACGGACCACCACACACAACACCGCATTCCAAATTGTATATACAAATCGCGCAACTTTTGCAATATACCGTATCGTTATTCGTAGAATTTGAGTTCATCATTTCAGCTTAATTATGCGAATTTCACGTGTATTCCACAATAATTCGACGGATCCCAGCGTTAATTTCGAATACGCAGCAGTTTTAACGATTTTAGGCGCGAAGGAAGTCACAGATTACACAAATATTTCGGCGATCGAGACGCGAGAAAACAATCAGCGAGCGGTACAAAACCAAAAGTTAGCATTTTAAACTGTAAAACCATTATAAAAACTGTTCTTAATATCCAAATTGCTTGAAAACTTTTCAAGTTATAACTGTGTGAATGTCACGATACAAAAAAAAAACATTTTTGATTATTGTGACTTTGTGCCACATATACGGCTATAACTTTATTACGGCTAGATCAAATTGAATGAAATTTTTACACAATATTTCTACATGTATACTTTACATACAGAACAGTTTTGATTGAAATCGGTTCAGTATTTTTGAATCTAGAGCAATAACGGTGAAGAAACTTCTGAAATGGCAAAATTCTTGTTTCAACGATATCTCCACTAATATTCATCCGATTTTGATGAAATTTGTATAGTATTAGCTTTACGTAATACACTATTCCTGGTAAAAAATAGTCATTTACCATTTTATTATGAAATATTTCTGAATTCCAATAATTCGTTCCGAGATCCCTACGAGAATTGCTCTGGGATTCCCTCAGAATTTCTGCTTGGGATTCCTCCAGAAATTCCATCCTAGATCTCTCTCGAAATTAATTCAGGATTGCTCCAGGAGTTCTTTCTGGGATACCTAAGGGAGTTCCCTCAGATATTATTCCAGCAATTTGTTTAGGATTTGTTCAGAACTTCCAGGAGTTCTCTCCAGGATTACTCCTGTAACTCCATACGGGATTCCTTCAGAGGTTCCTTCATGGAATTCTCTAGAAATTCCTTCCGAGATTCCTCCAGAAGATTCATATGAAATTATTCTAGAAGTTCTTTCAGGGATTTTTTCACGAGTTTTTTTTTATGATTTCTCCAGAACCTTTTGGAATGTCTTCAGATTTTTATCTGGGAAGAAACTATTGAAAGAATCTCTGAAATCGCTCGTGTAGATATTCCCTGCAAAACTGCTGGAGATATTCCTTAAGAAGCTGTTGGAGGAATTTTATAAGGAACTCAAGAGCAAGTCTTGGAGTACTTCCATAAAGAATAAAAAAAAACTTCTGGAGTATTTCTATGAGCAAAATTTAAGAAACTTCCAGAATGAATTCCAAATTATGTAATCTGCAAGGAATCCCAGTAGAATTTCTTGGAGGAATCCCGGAAGGATATCCTGGATAAATTATTGGACAAATCTTAGAAGGAACTCCTGGAAGAACCTTGACTTATTTTCCAGGAGTCTGGAAGTTCTGAAGAAATTCCGGAAAGAACTTTTGAAAATTCCCGGAAGATACCCCGGGTAAAATTTCTGGAGAGGTCCCTGATGCCATGGTGTAATCTTAGAAGAAAACCCTGGAAAAATACCAGAAGAAACTATGAGAGGAACCCATAAATTTACTCCTAGAGGAAACCTAGAAGGAGTTCCTGGAGGAATCCCGGAAGAAGCTAGAGGAACTACAAAAGGAATTCTTTGAGGATTCACATGAGAAACGTCCAGGGAAAACCTAGATGAATCTCAAAAAGTTGTATCTTAGAAAGAAATCCTGGAAGAATCACTGAAAGAACTCCAGAATCTAAGAATGAATTCCTATAGAAATCCTAGAAGGAATTCCTGAAATGATCCCGGAAGGAATTCCTGCGGCAATCTCCGAATAAATATCTGAGTGAACCCCGGATAAAAAATACTTAAGAAATCCCGGATGAAATTATTGTAGAATAGTTCGAAAAAACTCCTGGTAGAATCTTAGAAAACACCTCTGGAAAAAACCATGAAGGAACTCCTAGAAGATCCCAAAATAAAAAAAAAAAAAAACAAAATAAATAAATCCTGAATTAGAAGAAACTCACGGAGGGATTTTTTGTAGAACTTCTAATGAAAATCTCAGAGACATTTTATAAGAATTCCCTGCGAACTTCAGGTGGATTTTTCGGTGGAACATCTGGAAGAAATTCAAGAGGACTTTCTCTGAAACCCCAAAGAAAAACCTTCGTACGGAATGCCAAAAGATTCATCACAAAGAATCTTTCGTGGTTCTTCATTAAATTCCCCGTGAAGCTCGTATTTCATCTAAAACTCCACAAGGTAACCGTCAGAGTCCCAGCCGAATTCCTCCCACCGTAGTCCGAACTCCAATATTGCAGAATTTATAATTAGTATCCAACCATAGTTCTCGCTGTAATACCATTAAAAGTTTTTTTTAATTTTTTTTTATTTGTGAATTTTAACTTAGGCTAATTCTTCACACACCCATTAAAAGTTCCCTCAGAATCCCAGCGTCTCTCATTAGCATTTCCCTTGGAACTCCGTTGCACGGTGTCAAAATTTCGATTATTATCGAACTTCCATGTACCTCGGATCTTTCTTCACAGAAAGTCAGCATTTTGGCTATACTTTATAATTGGAAAGTTTTAAAATATTCCATCGGGGAAATTTTGATTTATCTAAGTTTTTGGCTATTTTCCATACTAAAATTAATTATATACTGATTTTAACCAAAAAACGTCCCATACATTTTCTCGTCTTCCGATTATGAATATATAGCCCAAATACTAACAATTTCCGAAGAAAAATCCGAGGTACATGAAAGTTCGATAAAAATCGAGATTTTGACACCGTAGCGTTGAAATCTCACTATCTGGATTTTCCCCATACGCGCGCAAAAATTAAATTTAAATTTCAATCACACTTCCTGAGGAAACGAACAAAATTTCTCTAAGTCCAAATCGTAAACAACAAGGTCACGAAACGCCACACGAACAACGAACAATTTATCTAGCAACCGCCGTATGCAGTGCCCTTTTCTTCACATCCTTCTTACAGCATCGTTTCGTAAAAATGCTGTCGGTTAAACAAATGTCAAAATTACTTACGGAAAAAGGAGGAATTTTACTTGAGCGCTCTACTTGGGAACTGGAAACTTACCATTAACTGCCAATCCAAGAACCCCTGAATAAGCAACGCTTTGATGTCCTCGTGCACGTTGCTTCTCTTGTCGACGTATTCGTGCAGCTAGTCTACCAGTTTTTTTGGCTACCGCTACCCTTGGTTGTTTTGGTACTCTCGACCATGCGCTACTGCTGCTGTTGCATCTGTTGATCCTCCTACTCTTGCCCTTGTAGCTTTTGCACTTGCTGGGTTTACGAGGTCGGTGTCCTCGCCAACCCAGTTCTATCAAACGGTATCGCCGCTCCTGCTTCGTTGTTCGATGTATTGTCTTCCATTCTTCAGGGTCCCCCTCTAAAACGCTATCTCCACCCATTGTACGTAGTCGCTTCTTTGATCCCTTGGTTGTCTATGGAACAGGGAGGCCAAGCAAGGGCTGAACACGGTCCATCATGAGGTTTTCGTGTCGAGAGCCTTACCTTACCTTATCTTACCGATCAGGCTAAGGCCGGGGTGGCCTCTGCTGTACATAGTAGCCGTCTCTATTCCATTCGGTCCATGGCTGTTTGTCTCATGTTTTGCACTCTGCGTAGGGTCCGCAGATCGTCCTCCACTTGGTCGACCCACCTAGCTCGCTGCGTACCGCGTCTTCTTGTACCGGTCGGATGACTCTCGAGAACCATTTTAGTCGGGTTGCTATCCGACATCCTGATGGCGTGACCCGTCTACCGTAGCCTCCCGATTTTCGCGGTATGGTCGACGGTTGGTTTGCTCAACAGCTGATGCAGCTCGTGGTTCATTCGCCTTCTCCAAGTCCCGTCTTCCATCTGCACTCCGCCGTAGATGGTACGCAACATCTTCCGTTCGAAAACTCCAAGGGCGCGTTGGTCCTCTCCCTCTGCACGTAGGGTCGTATGTTTCGTGCCCATAGAGCCTACTACCCATCAAACTTGATGCAAAGATGTCGAACGCATCCGGAGATCTGCCAAGGTTTTGCTGGAATGGAGGCAAACGTACTGTTAGCTCACTCGCCGTTCCAAGTCGGTTTCATCCTGCCTTACTCAGGTAGCAGAACATCACGAATGTCAGTCAGCCAATCCGTTGTCCGTTGTGGTATGCCTTCGTCAGTATGCCATAATCAGAAAATAACGCTATTGAAATTCACAGAGAACAGAAAAAACAGTCTTTTTTACTAGTGCAAGAACTATCCGGATGGCGTAGCCCCGGCCAAATCGTCAGCGGAATTACGAGAAAAACAGTTGACGAACGCTAAAGAAATGTGACAAGCAGTTCAAAACACGTCTGTTGCTGGCAACGCCCACTGTGCTTTTTCGGTGTGAAAATCTTCAGGAGTGTCTTTGACGCTGTGACAGATTTCCAACGCCTACCTCGTTAACAGGATTTAATGCATAAACATCAGTTATCGTTAGTCAAATGAACAAAATTTGCGCTTAGAAAGCTTTTGTGAGATATTGAAATCCCAGAACAGAAATCAAAGTTACTTCCAGGAAAGATCAAATAATCCCCACTTCACGGTACCAATCCGGAAAGAGGAAAGCAATTTCCAACGTAAATTTACTACACACTCTCAAGCGCGACGGGAAGATTATTACAACAGCAGAAATAATAATTTACACTCAAAGTGCCTACACCTAAAAGTCCACGGGATAGAAACGGGCCGAAATCGACGCAGGCATTGGCACTTGACTCGAGTGGTTTTTCCAACCCCCTGTCGGTGACTGCCAGTGCCGTCGCGCTACCACTTCCCTGATTACTATCTCTGTATCCCTTCCTCGCGCGTTTTGGCTTCTTCGCATTACTAGAACCGGTTTCTACTATCTAACCATCATCCTCATCGCTTTCCACCGTTTTCGGCCGGGTGGTCCTCTCGTCCTAGCGGATTATTATTTTCAAATAAAATTGAGAATACACTCACTTGAAAGTCGCCGAGAGCGTAATCATATTTGGCCGGGCCTGATAATGTGTTCCTCTCAAGTGGTGTAGGAACCCCTCCTGGATGGAGGATATACACTTTAGCTTATCCGATATCAGATAAGAGGAGCGAGAGCGCCTTGAGTGCGCAGGATGTTTTGCTGGAAGCTGCAGAATAAACAACGATTATTATTGTTTGCATAGAAATTGATTTCGCTAGAATTAAGAGTAGGAGAGATTATAACATGTTTGTTAATTGAGAAAAACAATATCAATTGCTAAGACGTGGCCGGCGTTGCCATGGGCGTTACCGATTTTGAGCGAATTGTTCACTTACGTAACACTGTGTATGCATTAACAATAGATGGAGTGCCACGAAGAGATCTTTAAATACAGATGAACCCCTTCAAATTAACAAGTGACTCCATCCCATGACACCCGTAGAAATTCAGAGGCATCTAGTAACACCCGGGTGCCATTAGGTCTTAGAAATCCAACTGATCGTAGCGTTATGACTGTTTTTGAATAGAAATATCAAGGATCTTATTGTTAGCAGCAGAAGCTATGACAATACTAGCAAAAACTTCTTCCCATGACACTCATGAAGCTGCAGAGGCGTAACGATCTGTTTATCGTGAGTTACATAGATCGCATCTCATCTTCTTATCCACAAAAACTTTCTTACAGAGGCCTAGTTATGACTACATTTCTTACAAAACTAGAAGCGAGATCATAAAATCATCAATACTCGTTCTTCTGGGACCTCTCTCCTGTCAACTGAATCTAAATCCCATCTATGACTCATAACGAGCAATTGCGAATCCCTTCACCGGCACCGAGGACTTCATCCGACAATTCTCCGTCGCTCATCATACTCTTGAATCGAAGCAATTATTGCTTTAAATAAATCGATTACACACTTGACGCAGCAAAGTGTGCCATGCCGCTGCGCCTACTATGTAGCTGGGTGCCCTCCTCGACATTCATTCCCGCAGCCAAACGTCAAGTGCGTCGTCCTCTTACTCCCCCAGTTCTTGATGCACTGTACCGTTGCGTTGTTGGAAGGACCATTCAACAATTTTCCCAATGAAACGAACTAGGTAGGCCCTGGTAGGCCTACTGCATGCGGAAATCACAGCTCCTCCCCCGCATGTACTCTGAACAGTAGTGAAAGAGCAACTCTTCGAAATCCTTGACGTTCGGCCACGATTCTTCATGCCGTCGTCGGAAATTCGTTCCGCGCTTCGTTCTTCAGTCGAATGACTGACTGACGGACGACGACGCACCACAGGAAATCCTCTCCTCTCGGTCCCGGGCCTGTGGCGTTTGGCTCTACATTCTCCACGGAGATTCTCGATGACGATGACGATGTCAGCAGTATGGGAACCGATGGAAATGAACGTGAATTTGAATAGAGTATCCACGTCAGAAGTCAGTACACATCTGAGTTCTTCATTGCACAAAGAAATTTTTTGACAGATATTTGGTCACATTGACAGATAACGCATGAGTGAAAAGAGGACAAAAACCAAGGCCGTCTTTGTCTTACTCGTGCAGAACTATCATTGTGACCGGAGACCCGTCAAATCGTGTAATGAAGAATACAAGTGTTTCATATTTTGTATATTTCACCGAGGGGGTGATAAGGTTTGTCGTCTTTTCTCCGATTTTTTTAGGTTGTGAAAACTTGTGTCGTTCCCCTTGGTTTAAGCATCGATCCATCCCCCAGCCTACTGAGATCCTTCCGTAGGGTGGCTGACTCGATCAATCGTTTCGTCATCACTGACTGGCCCGAATTTTATGCAAAATCATTTGCCGAAAGCCAAAGCAATCAATCACCCGGAGCGTCGCTGACAGCTGACTACTTTTCGTGGATTTACGTACTTTCGATTGCGATTTTTTGCTCTCATTTCACTTTCGTCGCTTTGCGACGACTGAAAGCAAATTCTATATTAAATGACTAACATTTGTCTTCCCCTTTTCCGTTTGTTTTGTACTTTCAGGTTGGTAAACGATTTTCCAGGGATGATGCTTTGGATACTTTTGCGCGGCATGCTACGATCCTTCGCGCGCGGTTCTTAATGTGTTCCAATATTGACAGCCGCGTTTTTACGCGCAGCAGCACTTCAGTGGCGGTGGTAAGTGACAGTTGCAGCTCCATTTTTTTTTGTGTGTTGTTGACCGTTATGTCAACTTCTTCAATACCGTTCTCTGGCTGATGCCACCGATGCCAATCCAGTTTGTGTGTAACATTAAGCGGGTAATATAAATTGAATGGTTCATGAGCGAAACACTGACAACAAGCAACAGTGCCCTGCCCAGGCATGCAGACAGGCAATGTAGGAAAAAGTTGTGAAAACAAATAATTATATGGAATAATGATAATCGATGAGGCTCGAACCGCGATCCGCGGCGGAACTTGAGCGAACGAAGTAACCCGGCGAGATAAGCGCGAAGCTCGCGGTCAGAACGAGACGGGTAATCTGCTGTATTTTTATAATTATGATCTGGCTTTCGCTTCGTTCTCGATCAGGAAAAAATGTTGTTTTTTAATTACTGTTTGAGCATCACAGCAAGCGTGTGTAAAAGGATGGAGAAATGGGGAGGGTATGCCATCGGGCACTGCGGACTTGAAAAACGAATTCTTTTACTCAACAACGTTCAGAGTGAGCCGAGAGATGCGCCTACTGCGATGCCAGTTGGCTCACGCTTGGCACAGATTACATATTTGCACTCGAAGAATGAATGTGGCTCTTTTTCCGCTTCAGAGCACCGCAGAGTGAACGACACAGGTGTAATCAGATTGGGGCTATTGGTCCCTGATCGTCTGGCTCTTGTTTACTCAGAATTTTGCATCATGCGGAAACACTTTCCCCAAATTTATTGGTCGGCTTAAGCGGTCGTGTGCAGCACGTGATCCCCCTGGCAAACCCCTGAAACTCCATTAGTCTTCATGGAACGCCCCTGAAATCCCGTGGAACACCCCTGAAATACCCTGGATTGCCTTTGAAATTTCATGGATAGCCCTGGAACGCTCTTGAAAACCACTGAAACCCGCTGGAACGCCTTGAAACGTCTCTGAAATTCCATCTAACGCCCAAGAACCACCCCTGGGACCGCCGGAGACTCCCTGAAACCCCCAAATATCTCTTGAAAACTACAGAATCCCCATGGACTACCTCTGAAATCTTCTTGAACATCCCCGAAACTCTCTGGAGTGCTTCTGAACGCCCTTGAAACCCCCTGGAATACTGATGAGAAACCCCGCTGGACCACTCTGAAACGTCCGTGAAACTTTGTGCAACACCCTTGAAAAACTCCTGAACTAAAACCCTTTGAAATTCCCTGGAATGCTATTGAAACCCTCTGAAACATCCCTGAAGCCCCTTGGAATATCCTTAAAGCCCCCAGAAACGCCCTTAAACACCTTTGAAACATTCAGGAATCCCCTGGGACGGCCCAGAAACCCTCTGAAATACTATGGAACACCTCTTAAACCTCGTGGTATCTCATGAAACGCTCACGAAACCCTCTGTCATGTCCCTGAAACGCCTTGAGCACTTCTGGAGCGCCGTTGAACTCCTGAAGTCCCCCAAAAAACACCTATGAATCCCTTGGAACGCTTCTGGAACGCTCCTGAAAACCTTTGAAGACACCTGGAACACTCCTCAAACCCCCTGGAATACCTCTGATATAACCCTGGAGCCCTTTAGAATCTTCTGGATTTCAACATTCCAGAGGATTTATTTCACGTGCTTGGAACGCCCGGGATTTCAGGAACATTCCAGAAGATTTCGGGGAGTTTCAAGGGTATTTAAAAGGCCTTCAGAGAGCTCAAACGGTATCCCTGATGGTTTTAAGGGATTTCAAGGTCGTTTCAGAGGTTCCATGGGTGTTCCAGGAGGTTTGAAGGGTTAAGAGATGTTCTAAATGTTAATGTGAGTCTCAGAGGTTTTCTTGGCTGTTCTAGAAATGTTCTAGGGAGTTTCAGGGCATTCCAGGAGGTTCCAGAGGCGTTCCAGAGAGTAACCAGGAGTCCAAGAGAAACCACCCGAAGATTTCAGAGGCGTTCCAAGAGGCTTCAGGAGGTTTGAGGGTCGTTCCAAGAGGCGTCAGGGACGCTTCAGAACGTAGGTGATTTCCAAATGGTTTCAAGGAAATTTGAGGGATGTTTTTGCGTTTGGTTTCAGGGGTTTTCAGGGTGTTTTTATAAAAATCTTGAGGAAGTTACATTGGCGGCTTCAGAGGATATCAAGAGAGTTTATTAGAGCCTCAAGAGGGTCTCTTGAGGGAGTCTATAGGATGTCATCCCCTGAGATATAGCTGAGACCTCTTTAAAAACATCCTGAAACACTAAAAATGCCATCAAAACGTCCTTGAAGCACCTTTGAAATTCTTTCAGACCCCCGTTTTATCTCATCTGAGATATTCCAAAAATCTACCGAAATCACTTGGAAAGATCAATGACACCAATCTAAAACAACCCTGAAACTCCCATGAACCCATTCAGAATCGTCCCAAAAATTCTCCTTAAAACTATCCTAAACCACCTGAAACTTGAACCACAGTAAAATTCCACTAAAACACGTCTGGAATATCCTACAAACTTCCCTAAAAATCCCTAAAACTCCACTGAAACCCTATGAAAAGTCCAATAAAACTCTCTGAAATTATCTGAAGCTTCCCTGAAGTCCCTGAAACTCATGAACTTCTGAAATCTTCCCGACAAGTCCCTGAACCCTTCAACAATCGCTCCCAGTCGTCCTTGAGCTTGAAGCTCCTTTGAAACTCTCCTGATGCCTTTCTTTGAAATCACCCAGAAACTTCCTTGAAACCCATCTTGCTTCGCTCAAAAAGCCACCGTGAAAGCCATCTAAATCCTCCCTGAAATCCTTCTGAAACCCCTCCCAGGAATTCCCTGAAACACATCAGAAACATTCAGGAATCCCTGGAACGGCCCAGAAACCCCCTGAAATCCCATGGAATATCTCATGGAACGCTAACGATACACTCTGTAATATCCCTGATGAAACACCTTGAGCACTTCTGGAACTTCTGAAGTCCCCTGAAACATCTATGAATCCCTTAGACCGCTTCTGGAATGCTCCTGAAACCCCTTCAAGACACCTGCAACACTCATTAAACCCCCTGGAATACCTCTGATATTAGCCTGGGGCCCTTTAGAATATTCTGGATTTTAACATTCCAGAGGATTTATTTCACGGGCTTGGAACGCCCGGGATTTCAGGAACATTCCAGAGGATTTCGAGGGAAGTTTCAAGGCCTTTAGTGAGCTCCAACGGTGTTCCTGATTGAGGGTTTTTTGGGGTCGTTCCAGGGATTCCAAGAGTGTTCCAGGACGTTTTAAGGGTTAAGAGGTGCCACAAGAGTTCATGTTGGTCTCAGGGGTTTTCTGGGGTGTTCCAGTAATGTTCTATGGAGTTTCAGGGCATTCCAGGAGGTTCCAGAGGCGTTCCAGAGAGTAACCAGGAGTCCAAGAGAAACCACCCGAAGATTTCAGAGGCGTTCCAAGAGGCTTCAGGAGGTTTGAGGGTCGTTCCAAGAGGCGTCAGGGACGCTTCAGAACGTAGGTGATTTCCAAATGGTTTCAAGGAAATTTGAGGGATGTTTTTGCGTTTGGTTTCAGGGGTTTTCAGGGTGTTTTTATAAAAATCTTGAGGAAGTTACATTGGCGGCTTCAGAGGATATCAAGAGAGTTTATTAGAGCCTCAAGAGGGTCTCTTGAGGGAGTCTATAGGATGTCATCCCCTGAGATATAGCTGAGACCTCTTTAAAAACATCCTGAAACACTAAAAATGCCATCAAAACGTCCTTGAAGCACCTTTGAAATTCTTTCAGACCCCCGTTTTATCTCATCTGAGATATTCCAAAAATCTACCGAAATCACTTGGAAAGATCAATGACACCAATCTAAAACAACCCTGAAACTCCCATGAACCCATTCAGAATCGTCCCAAAAATTCTCCTTAAAACTATCCTAAACCACCTGAAACTTGAACCACAGTAAAATTCCACTAAAACACGTCTGGAATATCCTACAAACTTCCCTAAAAATCCCTAAAACTCCACTGAAACCCTATGAAAAGTCCAATAAAACTCTCTGAAATTATCTGAAGCTTCCCTGAAGTCCCTGAAACTCATGAACTTCTGAAATCTTCCCGACAAGTCCCTGAACCCTTCAACAATCGCTCCCAGTCGTCCTTGAGCTTGAAGCTCCTTTGAAACTCTCCTGATGCCTTTCTTTGAAATCACCCAGAAACTTCCTTGAAACCCATCTTGCTTCGCTCAAAAAGCCACCGTGAAAGCCATCTAAATCCTCCCTGAAATCCTTCTGAAACCCCTCCCAGGAATTCCCTGAAACACATCAGAAACATTCAGGAATCCCTGGAACGGCCCAGAAACCCCCTGAAATCCCATGGAATATCTCATGGAACGCTAACGATACACTCTGTAATATCCCTGATGAAACACCTTGAGCACTTCTGGAACTTCTGAAGTCCCCTGAAACATCTATGAATCCCTTAGACCGCTTCTGGAATGCTCCTGAAACCCCTTCAAGACACCTGCAACACTCATTAAACCCCCTGGAATACCTCTGATATTAGCCTGGGGCCCTTTAGAATATTCTGGATTTTAACATTCCAGAGGATTTATTTCACGGGCTTGGAACGCCCGGGATTTCAGGAACATTCCAGAGGATTTCGAGGGAAGTTTCAAGGCCTTTAGTGAGCTCCAACGGTGTTCCTGATTGAGGGTTTTTTGGGGTCGTTCCAGGGATTCCAAGAGTGTTCCAGGACGTTTTAAGGGTTAAGAGGTGCCACAAGAGTTCATGTTGGTCTCAGGGGTTTTCTGGGGTGTTCCAGTAATGTTCTATGGAGTTTCAGGGCATTCCAGGAGGTTCCAGAGGCGTTCCAGAGAGTAACCAGGAGTCCAAGAGAAACCACCCGAAGATTTCAGAGGCGTTCCAAGAGGCTTCAGGAGGTTTGAGGGTCGTTCCAAGAGGCGTCAGGGACGCTTCAGAACGTAGGTGATTTCCAAATGGTTTCAAGGAAATTTGAGGGATGTTTTTGCGTTTGGTTTCAGGGGTTTTCAGGGTGTTTTTATAAAAATCTTGAGGAAGTTACATTGGCGGCTTCAGAGGATATCAAGAGAGTTTATTAGAGCCTCAAGAGGGTCTCTTGAGGGAGTCTATAGGATGTCATCCCCTGAGATATAGCTGAGACCTCTTTAAAAACATCCTGAAACACTAAAAATGCCATCAAAACGTCCTTGAAGCACCTTTGAAATTCTTTCAGACCCCCGTTTTATCTCATCTGAGATATTCCAAAAATCTACCGAAATCACTTGGAAAGATCAATGACACCAATCTAAAACAACCCTGAAACTCCCATGAACCCATTCAGAATCGTCCCAAAAATTCTCCTTAAAACTATCCTAAACCACCTGAAACTTGAACCACAGTAAAATTCCACTAAAACACGTCTGGAATATCCTACAAACTTCCCTAAAAATCCCTAAAACTCCACTGAAACCCTATGAAAAGTCCAATAAAACTCTCTGAAATTATCTGAAGCTTCCCTGAAGTCCCTGAAACTCATGAACTTCTGAAATCTTCCCGACAAGTCCCTGAACCCTTCAACAATCGCTCCCAGTCGTCCTTGAGCTTGAAGCTCCTTTGAAACTCTCCTGATGCCTTTCTTTGAAATCACCCAGAAACTTCCTTGAAACCCATCTTGCTTCGCTCAAAAAGCCACCGTGAAAGCCATCTAAATCCTCCCTGAAATCCTTCTGAAACCCCTCCCAGGAATTCCCTGAAACACATCAGAAACATTCAGGAATCCCTGGAACGGCCCAGAAACCCCCTGAAATCCCATGGAATATCTCATGGAACGCTAACGATACACTCTGTAATATCCCTGATGAAACACCTTGAGCACTTCTGGAACTTCTGAAGTCCCCTGAAACATCTATGAATCCCTTAGACCGCTTCTGGAATGCTCCTGAAACCCCTTCAAGACACCTGCAACACTCATTAAACCCCCTGGAATACCTCTGATATTAGCCTGGGGCCCTTTAGAATATTCTGGATTTTAACATTCCAGAGGATTTATTTCACGGGCTTGGAACGCCCGGGATTTCAGGAACATTCCAGAGGATTTCGAGGGAAGTTTCAAGGCCTTTAGTGAGCTCCAACGGTGTTCCTGATTGAGGGTTTTTTGGGGTCGTTCCAGGGATTCCAAGAGTGTTCCAGGACGTTTTAAGGGTTAAGAGGTGCCACAAGAGTTCATGTTGGTCTCAGGGGTTTTCTGGGGTGTTCCAGTAATGTTCTATGGAGTTTCAGGGCATTCCAGGGGTTCCAGAGGCGTTCCAGAGAGTAACCAGGAGTCAGAGAGAAACCAACCGAAGATTTCAGAGGCGTTCCAAGAGGCTTCAGGAGGTTTGAGGGTCGTTCCAGGAGGCATCAGGGGCGTTTCAGAACTTAGGTGGTTTCCAAATGGTTTCAAGGAGGTTTGAGGGGAGTTTTTGCGTTAGTTTCAGGGGGTTTCAAGGCGTTTTTATAAAAATCTTTAGGAAGTTACATTGGCGGCTTCAGGGGATATCAAGAGAGTTTATGAGTGTCTCAGGAAAGACTCTTGAGGGACTCTATAGAGTTTCATCCGCTGAGATATGACTGAGACCTCTTCAAAAATCTCCTGAAACACTAAAAATGCCATCAAAACGTCTTCGAAGCCCATTTGTAATTCTTTCAGACCCCCGTTGTATCTCCTCTGAGGTATTCCTAAAATCCCCCGAAATCCCTTGGAATGTTCCATGACACCAATTCAAAACAGCCCTGAAATTCCTATGAACCCATCCAGAATCGCCCTAACAATTCACCTTAAAACTATCCTAAACCGCCTGAATCTACCCTTGAACCACATAAAACTCCACTGAAACAGGTCTGTAGCATCCTAACAAACCCTCTTAAAACTTCCCTAAAAGTCCCTGAAACTCCATCAAAACGCTACGAAACGGCCAATAAACCCTCTGAGATTATCGGAAGCTTCCCTGAAGTCCCTGAAATCCTGCTGAGATCTTCCCGACAAGTCCCTGAAACCTTCCACAATCGCTTCCAAACGTCCTTGAGCTAGAAGCTCCTTTGAAACTCTCCTGATGCCCTTCTTTGAAAGCATCCAGAAACTCCCTTGAAACCCACTTGCTTCGCTCAAAACGCCACCGTGAAAGCCATCTGAAACCTCCCTGAAATCCTTCTGAAACCCCTCCCAGAAACTCCCTGAAACACATCAGAAACATTCAGGAATCCCTGGGACGGCCCAAAACCCCCTGAAATCCCATGGAATATCTGATGAAACACCTTGAGCACTTCTGGAACTTCTGAAGTCCCCTGAAATATCTATGAATCCCTTTGAACGCTTCCCTAGTAACACACATGTTATATTAAAGTTACGACAGCGCAAGTTTTTGTTGTATAGAAGTTTACTTTACGTTATTTCAACACAATGTTAGAATTACGTAAAATAAACTTCTATACAACCAAAACTTGCGCTGTCGTAACTCTATTATAACATGTGTGTTGCTTGGGTTCTGGAATGCTCCTGAAACCCCTTCAAGGTACCTGCAACACTCTTCAAACCCCCTGGAATACCTCTGATATAACCCTGGGGCTCTTTAGAATCTTCTGGATTTCATCATTCCAGAGGATTTAATTCACGGGCTTGGAACGCCCGGGATTTCAGGAACATTCCAGAGGATTTCAAGGGAAGTTTCAAGGCCTTTACCGAGCTCCAACGGTGTCCCTGATTGAGGGTTTTTATGGTCATTCCGGGGGTTCCAAGGGTAATACAGAAGGTTTTAAGGGTTAAGCGGCGTTCCAAGACTTCATCCAGGTCTCAGGGGTTTTCTTGGGTGTTCCAGTAATGTTCTAGGGAGTTTCAGGGCATTCCAGGGGATTCCAGAGGCGTTCCAGAGAGTAACCAGGAGTCCCGAGAGAAACCACCTAAAGATTTCAGAGGCTTTCCAAGAGGCATCAGGAACGTTTCAGAACTTAGGTGGTTTCCAAATGATTTCAAGGAGGTTTGAGGGGAGTTTTTGCGTTGGTTTCAGGGGGTTTCAGGGCGTTTCAGGAAGTCTCATTGGCGGCTTCAGGGGATATCAAGAGAGTTTATTAGAGTCTCAGGAGAGTCTCTTGAGAGAGTCTATAGGGTTTCATCCACTGAGATATAGCTGAGACCTCTTTAAAAACATCCTGAAACACTAAAAATGCCATCAAAACGTCCTTGAAGACCCCCGTTATATCTCCTCTGAAATATTCCTAAAATCCCCCGAAATCGCTTGGAAAGTTCCATGACACCCAAATGACACCAATTTTAAACAGCCCTGAATCTCCCATGAACCCATCCAGAATCGTCCTTAAAACTATCCTAAACCACTTGAAACTACCCTTGAAACACAGTAAAACTCCACTGAAACACGTCTGGAACATCCCTACAAACCCTCTTGAAACTTCCCTAAAAATCCCTGGACCTCCACCAAAACGCTATGAAAATTCCAATAAAACCCTCTGAGATTATCTGAAGCTTCCCTGAAGTCCCTGAAACTCCACTGAGATCTTCCCGACAAGTCCCGGAAAGCTTCCATAACCACTCTCAAACGTCCTTGAGCTAGAAGCTTCTTTGAAACTCTCCTGATGCCCTTCTTTGAAACCATCCAGAAACTCCCTTGAAACCCACCTTACTTTTCTCAAAAATCCACCGTGAAACCTATCTGAAACCTCCCTGAAATCCTCATGAAACTTTTCTTATGAACCCCTCCTGAATCCCTCCTAAAACGCCCCTGAAACCTCGAAAAATTCCCATAAACTCATGAAATCTCCTCAATCATCAAGGTCTAGGTTAGGTTAGCAGAATTTCACTGTAGGATCCTTCTTCAGGGTGGTCTCAGGAGTTTTTACAGGGGGGGGGGGGATGTTCAAGAGTCCTTCCAGAAAGTTTCAGAGAATTTTAAGGGGTTTATGTGACTTTTTAGACGGTTTCAGCAAGAAATTCAACAAGGACTCAGGAGGATTTTGAAATGATTTCCGGGAGGTTTATAAAAAGATTTCGGGGAAGATTTGGGGCGGTTTTAGAAGGGCACATACGAGTTTCGAATGGATTTTAGAAAAGGTTTCCAAGGCGTTTCAGGGGAGTTTTAAGACGGTTTTAGGGGGATCTCAGACGGATTTCACCAAAGGCTAGGATGGACATTACTACTCAGATAGATTGAAGAGAGTTTCATGAGGCTTTGAGTGGATTTTTTGTGTACAGTAGACGTGCTTTAACTGCAAGACCGCTAAGTGCAACAATTTTGCAGTTATCGCACCGCTATCCGTCAAAATGAAATGTCAACAGCAATGCGATGTTTTTCACATGTACTTTTGTTGCAATGCGATGTTTTTCACATGTACTTTTGTTGCAATGCGATGTTTTTCACATGTACTTTTTGGATGCATTCTGCAGCAGATGACAGTTATGTGACGCCTGTCAGTTATTGCAGTTATCGAATTTTATTCAGTAAGTGAAACGTAAACATGTTGCACTTATCGAACGTCTACTGTATATGGAAGTTTTTAGGAATTTCAGATGGGTTTTACGGTGGTTTTTTGAGCGAAGTAAGATGGGTTTCAAGGGAGTTTCTGGATGGTTTCAAAGAAGAGCACCAGGGCAGTTTCAAAATCAGCTTCAAGGTCGTTTGAGAGCTTTTGAGAGTAGTTGTGGAAGGTTTCAGAATTTTCAAGAAAGCTTCAGGTAAATTCAGAGGATTTTATTGAACGTTCCATGGCGTTTCAGCGAAATTTCAGGGAATTTTAGGGGGATTTCAGACGGATATTAGCAGAGGATTGGATGAACATGAGGACTCAGATGGATTGAGGAGAATTTCATGAGGCTTTGAGGGGATTTCTGTATGGAAATTTTCAGGAATTTTAGAGAACTTCAGAGGGATTTCAGAGAGGTTTTGAGGTGAATTCACGGTGTTTAGGAAAGTTTCAGGCTGATTTCAGAGAGTTTTGGAAGGGTTTCCGATGGTTCCGGTTTTGATGTTTTGAGGGACTTATCAAAGAGCTTCAAGGGCGTTTAAGTGAACTTCAGGAGGGATTCAGAGGGTTTCAGATGTGATTCAGGAGGATTCCGAAACGTTTTCAGAAGGGTCATAAAGGAGTTACATGAAAGCTTTCGGAAGGTATTATGAGGGTTCGATGGGATTCTCAGGAGAGCTTCAGGCAGTGTTCGGAATACTCACTTGCTTCTATCTCAGTCCAGAAATATGCTAGCAAAAAATGATGTTTGAAGGGCTTTTAGATTGTAGTTTAACCCAAGAGTTTAATCTAAAAGTTTCCTAAATAAAGTAAAGGTTGCAGACGCATATCAAAGTTGCGAGAGAGCTGTGAGTACGAGGTGAGTAAAATTCGTGTAATTTATACTCACCTGGCGCTCACAGCTCTCGCACGGTTTTGGTATGCGTCTGCGACCTTTACTTTACTTTTTTGATAGCATGCTTCTGGACTGAGATAGAAGCAAGTGAGTATTCTCCGAGGTATTCCCAATTTTGGCTTCAGGGGGAACGAGGATTTCTGGGAAGATTTCTCAGAAGTGTTTTTAAGTGGTTTTCAAAAAAATGTCATAGGGTTTCAGTGGCTTTCAAGAGGACTTCCGGAAAGATTCAGACGATTTTAGAGATTATAGTTCTTTTTAGAGTAATTCCGCTGATATTTAGGCGGTTTTAAGAGGGTTTCATGGAGGTTTCAGGGAAGTTTTATAGTAGTTTTCAATGATTTTCCGAGGAGTTTCAGAAGGATCGCAGGCACGTTTCCGAAGAGTCAAAGGGTATTTCAAAGAGGTTGCATAAAAGTTTCAAAGAGATCGGTGGCGTGGCCAGAAATTTGGTCTGGAAGGGGTTTTCGATGTTCTTTTTTTTCACTTGACACTCACATTTCGTAAATATATACCAATCAATTTCAGCCGTAGGTTCAAAACTGAGGTTCAAGGTTCTCAGGTTCAAAATAGCGGCGCAGCCAAAAGAGATTTTAAGACGTTTAGGATTCCAGAGGGGTCTCAGTAGTGTTTCAAGGGGAGAGGTGGAAGCTTAGTTGGTTTGAGGGGATCTTTATAATTCTTAAAATAGTTCTAGGGCATTTTAGAAAGTTTCAGAAAGGAGTTGTTTGAAAGTGGTTTTAGGGCTAGATTTTGCAGGTTTCAAAGGAGTTTCTGGATGGTTTTGGAAAGGAAATCGGAAAAGATGCTTCAAAGATATTTTTGGGAGGTTTCAGGGAGTTTGCAGATATATCCCAGCAAGGTTTCAGGAACTTTAAGGAGGTTTCAGAGAATTTCAAGAGCATCTCAGGAAGCTTCAGATATTTTTGAGGGAGTTGTATTGGACTCTTTAAAAGATTTTAGTAGAGTTTCAGAGTTATGATAAGAAGATTCGGAGAAATTTTAAGGACGCTTTTAGATAGGTTTCATGGGAGATGCAGGTCGGTATAAGATTGGCGCTTAGAGAGTTTCCGAAGGATTTTGGAGGATTTTGGGAAGTTATAGGGGCATCTCAGGAGGGATCCAAGTGATCGCAAAAGCCTTCGAAGGGAGGTTCCCGAACGTTTTAAAGCATTTTTGGGGGGTAGGGATGTTTTCAGAGAGGTTTCAGCAATATCCCAGGGGGTATTAGGTTGTTCCTGATTTCATACAGTTTTTAACAGGTTTTAGGGAAGTTGCAGGGTGGTTTTTAAATGACTTTTTTATTTCAGGGGGTTTTCTTTTATTTCAGATGGATTTTCGCGAATATTGTTCAACGTTTTACGTTTGTTTGTCTGTGGAATATCTTTGGCAGTAAATTTGGATACTTGTTGCGAATATCCACTAAAAGCTCCTCATGAAACTCCTTCGGCAATGCTTTAAGAACGTTTTCGAAATTTAATTTTCAAAAATTGTTTTGTAATTCATTCAAATGCTTTGGCAGTTCCTTCGGCAATGCCTATAGCGCTTCTGTTAAGGATTCCTGTTGCCTTTTTTTTAGATTTCCTTCAGCAATGCCACCAAAAATTTCAGTTTCGTGTTCAAAGGGAATCGCTCAAGACAATTTTTGACCGATTTCAGGCAGAAACTTTCTACAGTGACTGGCATAAGAATTGTAATTTATTTCCAATTGCGTGCTGCAATCGAAGAAAACCGGTTTCTTAGGCGATTTAAGTATGCCAACAGCTCTAAAATTATTTCGACAATTCATTTTGATATTTCTACGGAAACTTACTTGGAAAGTCTATCAGCAATTTCTTTGAGAATTTATCTGGCAATGGCTTTGGAAACTTTTTCGGTATTCTCAAAGAAAATTTCATCGGATTTTTTTTTTCTGTTCCGGCAGCTTCTTCGTGAATTGCTTAAATAATTCCTATGAAAGTTGCATCTGAAACTTCTTTCTTTCTTTGGAAACTTCTCCTGCATTTTTTTTTTTTTGAGAATTGATACGTACAATGGATCAGTAAAGTAACTAAAATTGCGGGGTGTGAACAATCATAGTGTCATTCCCCTCGCCTGTCCTTCCCCTAGCAAGCATCAGTGACAGCCAGGGATGGGAACACTCACTTGCAAAGAATTACACTCACTTGCTATTTTCTCAGCTCAGAAGCGTGCAATCAAAAAACGATGAATGGACGACTTTTGCCTTGTGGTTTTGTCTAAAACTTTGTCGAATAAAGTAGGGGTCGCTCACGAATCACAAAGTCGTGACAGAGCTGTGAAAGCGACTCTCCACGAGGTGAGTGTAAATTACATTCACCTCGTGGAGAGTTGCCTTCGCAGCTCACTCACGAGTTCGGTATGCGTGTGCGACCCCTACTCTATTCGGTCAACTTTTAGACAAAATCACAAGGCAAAAGTCGTCCATACATCGTTTTTTGATTGCACGCTTCTGAGCTGAGAAAACTGCAAGTGAGTGTAACTCTTTGCAAGTGAGTGTTCCCATCCTTGGTGACAGCTAGCATCATGCCGAGGCTGTCAGAGTTGCCTTGATCGTGAGTCCCGTAGAATGGCAAGATATTCTACTGTAGTTTGCTAAGATGGCTGGGAACAGATTGTTCCGGTGAGTTTCGCAATATTCACAAAAATGGCCGCTTTGAAACGAATAGATGGTGTCACCGTAGCCTTGTTTGTTGAAGCCCATACACGCAGGCTCCTTTGTTTTGATCCGACAGCTGCTAGAATGCTTGGCTGCCGTATTGGAAGTGCTTTCAGCAATTTCTTTGGCAACTTCTCAGATTTATTGTCAGAAATTTCTTCAGCAATTTATTCAGGAATTCTAATAGCAAGTCATATGTAAATTGTTTCGGCAACTCCTTCCTTGTTTGTTTTTTTTTCTATATTGGTGTTTTATTTAAAAAATACCACTCATACTTTGCAGATTCCTTCAGCAGTAGCTTTGGAATTCCTACATTTAATAATAAATCCTGAGACATTTCCAAAGGAAGGAGTTCCGCCGACGGGACTTTTCAACGGAATTCCTAAAGGAATATTCACAGAAATATGTGAAGAAATTCCCATGAGCATTGATGCACTAATTCAAAAAGATTAATTCGATTACAGGGCTGTTTGCAGATTAGAAGGAATTTCTCGTCCTATCTTGATGCACGGGAAATTTCTTGGCTGAATCGTCCAAGAAATCATTTTTCTTCGATCGCAGTACGCATTTGCGAAGAAATGACAATTCTGATGGCAGTCACTGTAGAATGTTCCTGCCAGGAATCGGTCAAGAAATTTATTGAGCGATTCCTTTTAAACACGAAACTGGGCTTATATCAAGAAATTGCCGAAGGAATTTCCAAAGTAATTTCTGATAAAATACTCAAAAAGATATGCCGCAGTAATTGTCGAGAGAATTTTTAGAGAAATTCCCAAAAAGTTCAAATTTCCTCAAGCTTTTTTGATGGAATTTCCAGAGGAATACGAAGCAGTTTTGCAAAAGAATTACAGAAAGAATTTTTGAAGGAATGAATCAATGAAAAAAAAACGTTTCTTTCTTTCGCCGCATGTAAACAAAGGCGCCACCGTATCAATAACATTGTAACAGCAGTGGAGACAAGGCTTATGGTGGTGCTATCTGTTCATTTCATGGCGGCCGTTTTAGTTATGTTAGTTATCCATTACTGACAAATTTTCAGAAGACATTTAAAAGGCATTGCCTCATAAATTACAAGAAATTCCCATAGGAATCGCCGAGCAAATTCTCATGGAACTAACAAAACAATTCACAGGAGACTTGCCGAGCGAAATTTCAGACATTTCCGAAGAAATGTCCAAAGAAATTCAATTAACTTCAAAAGTATTTTTCAAAAATTCCTTTAAGAGTCCCAAACTTCTATTGTCGGCCCCTGCTATTGTTTACGGGTTTTCGCCGACAACATTGATGACACGGGCTAGTTTGTGTTGCCCCCACCGACGCCTATGGGGGCAACGCACTTCTGCCGATTTTGATTCTGAGTAAAGTGAAGCGGATCTGTTTCAACGGTCACTCTCTCTCTCTGACCATCACTGACTGACTGATGGAAGACGGGAACGAAGACACCAACAAAGTAAGCCATGAGTGAAGAAGAGTCACCGTCCCCGTCGCTTGGAGACGCGACGCTGGCTGGTACAGTGGCGGCAATGATGGCGATAAAGCAAGGTTAGAGGACGTTGAGCTTCAGCGCCGTTAGATGGGGCCTTTGTTTTGTAAATAGTGCGGCGGCAGCAGCGGCAGCGGCCGGTTTTCTCGCAGAAGATGAGAGGCAACATGCGGAAAAGGCGGATTTGGCCTGCTGGGATGGGAAATTGTTTGCTTCTCGTTTTGCAAATTAATCATGTTTCGCAAAGCGAAATTAGGCTGACAGCTAATTTCAAGCTAGAAAAATCGTGGCCTGCTACAGAGAGCGCGCGAGCTGCGCGGCGTTTACTAGGGCCGCCATTGTCGTGTTTTTGTGTGGTAAAAAAAAAGCAGCGACGGTGAATCCGGCGTAAGTCCAACACCAATTGGCACCTTTCCGGATTCATTCGCACCCTCGTCGTACCCGACTGTTGCGGGATTGCGTAATGAGTCCCCGGTATCGATTTAATCCATTTCACCGCAGTTGGCCATTATCATGGCGGGCGGTCGTACAGCAGGTCAACCTTGACGCCCAAGGAACGCGTCGCATTAGCTACATCCATAGTTCGCATGCTTTTTATCCGGGCCTGTCAATTGCAGTTCCGTGTTTCTCCGTGTGCTCAGCTCGGTAAAAAGTACCGATTCTCGGGCCCCGGAACAAAACCCAATCGTTTCCATCCACCGTGGTGTGTAATTCCACTATTTAACCACGTCGCTCATGCATGTCCACTAGGGCAATAAGCTCGTTCCCGTATAGTAGCAGGCCATGTCTGTATCTGTCACTTTTTTGTGTGCACTCTTCGGTTCTGTGCGTGGCTTACAAACTGTTGTGCGGCGAAAACGCAACCGTTGCACGATAAAATGCTTCATTCGGAGAACCATTTGATTACATTTACGTCCCCCTCGGCCGGTCGGTGATTACAAGGAAGGAATAATAAAGAAGCGAACGAGAAAAACAGCGAAAAGCCTACTTTGACTGAAACAAAACAAGGATTAAAATAAACCGATTCGATCAAAAATGTGTGCTGTGTGCGAAGGATGGGAAGAGCTGTATGCAGGCAGGGGCTTGCACAGAGCATCGAGCCGAACTGAAACAATATGCGTGTGTGTAAATAACTGCTCCGACCGTCTGTGGTGGACGGAGAGCGACGAGGGGATAAAAACGCCAGATGATGAAGACGGCGGCGTTTGATAAAAAAAAGAGGAGATTCAAAATGGCGACGGTGGTAGACAGGGGTTAGGGACTGGAGGGTGGCGCGGACGCAGGCGCGACTTTTCCTAGAGTAAACAGAAGGAAAATCGATTTCTTGGGAAATTTTGGCCGATG
The DNA here is from genome assembly GCF_035046485.1 of Aedes albopictus. NCBI lineage: Eukaryota > Metazoa > Arthropoda > Insecta > Diptera > Culicidae > Aedes > Aedes albopictus. Next base: position 32,155,781 of record NC_085136.1, read on the forward strand.
AAAGTTGAATTGGATTTGTTTGGGATGCTACACGAGGAAAAAATCAAACTAATAATTCTTTGTCAACAAAGAATAACTAATTCATCTTAAGGATTTGTTGATTTCAACTTAATAGTAAGAACAAGATCATTATCGTTGTAAACAACGTTACTTGAAACATTAAAATTAGACAACAAACAAACATTTCCCATATGCATCCGCGATTTGACAGCTGCTCGAGCGTTTCTTGGTCACAACGTATTGCAATGGATGCGCATCCAAGCAGGCCCGATGCTTCCAATAGAATTATCAACGCTAGCGCTTACTTTGCAACGCCGTTCCTGTGATTCCTGCACTGTACTGGCGATGGTGCATCGGTCGGTTAATTTCAATGTCTGTCAGCGCGATAATGGTTTCAAGGGTCAACGCGATTATTATACACAAATCCATCTCTCAAGTCTCTGTTTTGCTTTCTATACCGTATGGGGCCAGTGTGATGACGATAGGGCAAGATTCTAGAATCTCTCAAAAGGAAAATAAAGGAATGTTAGACCTGTTCATTGAAACTGTTGGAGTTTTCCAGAAGCAGGTGCATTCACAGCAATTCCTGGCATTCTTTTGCTAGAGTCACGAACTCGACATCTGTCCGCCACTGAAATTGACACGGATCTTGATCAGGAATCCGTAGTGAGATTTCCTGTCCCCTTTATTTCCATTGATTTTTTGTTTTGTTTTACGAGAGTAAGATCGAGCGAAATTTTGGACTGTTTGGTGCTTTCGTGCCAGAGTTGCTTCACGATCTTGTTGATGTGTCCGGCTTGATTCAAGATATGATGTCCATCTTGCTTGTCCATTCGGATTCCAAGAAGCAGTCGTAGTTCTTCAACGGTATTTCTTTCGGGTGACAGTAGAACCAACTCTCGCCTTATAAGGCAATCCATGAGACAGATGCGATCAGCTGATTTTCTTTGTTTACCATGTATTTTTGAAATCCGATGATAGGGGTGACAGTTGAACACAAAGGAATTTGCTTGTTGTTGTTTGTCCATGGCGCCTCATTCATTTTGGTCTTTTAAAGTCGACCGTAACACGTGTTTGTTTTGCTTCCCTGTCGCGTATCCGTGCGCATATTGCATTCCTCTGGGTGCTCCTCTCATAGGTTATGGGCCCAGTAGCCGCCTTTGAATACGTCACGAAACGTTTTCGGTCGTTTGAAAGAGTATAGCCGCCCCACAGCAGAGGCAATAACAAGACATGACAGGTGTGTGAATATCGTGTAACTCACCGGAACAATCCGTTCCCAACCATCTTAGCAAACTACTGTAGAATCACTTGGCATGATACGGGTGGGACCTCGCAATGCTGGCGACTTGCTCCACCAAAGCTCAACTCGCCACTGAGGTAGCATCACACTGTCCCCCTCGTCGTGATGCTGGCTGTCACCGACGCTTGCTAGGGGAAGGACACCCAAGGGGAATGCCACTAATCTTTGTTCACACCCCATAAGGTGTGAAGTTCTTGCCGGCTCCGAACTAGATCGGAATATGTGGAACGAAGCGGTGTTTGTTGTCGTCTTGTCAACCGATACCCTATGGCCACGAACAAGACACCGTATAAGCTTGGGTACGGTCATAAGCCGGATGTATCCAGGATTCAGATTTCCGGGAGCAAGGAATTCCGCCTGATTCTGAAGGAGAAGCAAAGAAAGCTGGATTCTCGCAGAGAGACCAGCTATTTCGTTGGATACGGCGGTGGCGGGTACCGTTTGTGAGACGACCAGCGGATGAACCAGCCCTTCAACAGTGGAACAATGAATGCAAGTCGGAGAGTTCGAACATTGTCGACCGGAGAGTGAGCCAGGGTCAACTGCTGTTTTCGAGCACCGTTTTCGGTTGTGACGCTGGGATCGGCTCCGTAACTGGTTATTGTATTGAAAATCATGATCAAGCTGACGACGGAAACAACAGCGAAGCAGAAGAAGGCCGGCGTTGTAGTCTGCAAATTCGGAAGCCTCCAAAGAAGTTGAGCCAAAATCTACGTCGAAAATGTTTCTAAAATCGTCGAAGAGCTGCAGAAACTGGAGGATGGTCCTCAGAGGAAACTTTCCAAAGACGAGGAGCGGATTCGGTCGATGTAAGGAGCATAGCTGTCATTTCGGTCGAGCAGGCAAATCAGCACCAGTGTACCTGTTACTATACGTAGACGATGTCCTGAACATCGCGAAGAGCTCAGGTGAAGCAAATGCTGAGGAAGGAATGCAAGATAAAGGACCTCGGTGAAGCTCGAAAGATCCTGAGACTTCAAATCGACAGAGATAGACGGAGAGCCGTAATGAAGCAGAGTCTGCCAGTATACGTGGATTCTGTGCTGAGGCGCTTCGGAGAACCCCGGTGTAGCCAGGCCTGCAGCTTAAGGAAGCGAAGCTCAATCAGAACTTGCACAAACCGTATAGGAAACTGGGCGGTTGCTTAACCTACCTGGTGGTAACAGTGACACTGCAAGACCGGTAAAAGAACGCTTCGCTATTGGAAGGTATGGCGGAATACGAACTGATCTACAGGAGAACGGTTTACCGATGCAAATTGGGCCACTGACGTGCGTCTCAGGACACTTGATCCAGACGGTGCTACGACAGCTCGGAGCACCAAGCAGCAGCGGACCGGTGGCTCTTTCCTCGACCGAGGCTGAATGCTATACGCTGGCTGATTGTGCTTGCGAAGTCTTGTGGAGGACCACTATTCAAGAAATTGAGTATCCATGACCACCAGTCTAGGATCCAATCCGACCGGTACAAGAAGACGTGGTGCGCACCGAGCTAAGTGGGTCAATCAAGTGGAGGACGATTTGTGGACCCTTCACAGAGTACTGGACTGGAGACGCACAGCCTCAAACCGAGTCGAATTGTGACACTCAGACCTTAGTCTGTAAGGTTCCTCACGCCTTGTACTTACAAGATTCGTTCACGTGGCCTGGAAGGATCTTCAATCCGTTGACCAGGCTCCGCTGCTTAATATGAACGGTGCCGTTGGTATCTCGGTTCCCAAAGCTTCCGAAGCCACTTAAGCTTGCAGTCGTTCGGATGGTTTCCGTCAGCCAGGAGGATGGCTTCGCCTGGTTGCTTCAGATAGTACTACCAGCGGCGTCATAGTCGCAATTTTTTCCGCAGTCAAGTTCGCAGATTGTGAACAATCCTCGGTACTCACTTTACGTAATTTATGTTTAGTCCCTTACTGTCAGAGCTGTCAGATCAGTGTAACACGTTAAATAAAATTTACACAAAAGGCAATTTACACGGAAAAAAATACACGGTTATGAATATTTATTGGGTACCGGACTGGTCACCGAAAATTTGATCGTTTTCTTTGGTACATCGAGGTCTTGAAATTAGTCTATGGTACTACAGACCTTGTTTGAGCGTCGCCATGGCAGCAGTTTCTTACAGTAGTGACAGGCAAGCGGCTTCTTCTTCTTCTTCTTCTTCTTCTTTTATGGTCCGTGATCATCGTTGCCTCGTCCAGTTGTTTCCGCTTGACATACTCCAGAGTCAGTTCGTCGTCCGAACGATACTCGAGGGCAGGGATCCCAGACAACCAGTCATCGTATAAGATGCTGCATAAGATGATAAAGTGGAGGCCTTATGCGTGCATGCCTCCATTTAGGCGCATGTAAAATGTACGCATATCGCCTCCACTTTAACATCTTATGCAGCATCTTATACGATGACTGGTTGTCTGGGATTGGGAGTGTTGAACGAGCTTGGTAGACTTTTCAGTACCATTGCGACCATATGAGATTTCCCTCCAGCTGCTGCCCAGAGTTTGCAAGACTGCTGAACAGCTTCTCGACGCCGAAGATATCCTTCATTCCGCCATATCATCCCGTTCCGAGAAACGTTTGCCGCAGATTTGCTTCAACAGCGAGACTGTCCTTCTGGTGGTGATTCTGGAGTTCTTCTTTCACGGTTTTGGATGATCGAATCAACGGGTGTTGATTGTCCTCGGTCAGCAATCCGATGGTCGTCCTGGCCTTGGCGTTTCCAGCGGCCCAAACTGCATCTGCTTCCGTTACCGGTTTCTCATCTGGGTGTCACGTAACGTCACAGTTCTTAACCGAACCATTGTCAAATCGTACTCCAAAGATGTTTTTTTGCTGACATGCACGATAAAAAGGTATGCTCAAAATAGAGTATTGAAACTAGGGGCAGGACACAAGATCAAAATAATAAAAAATAAAAATATTTATTTTTTCATTTCGAAATAATGAAAATAATAAAAATGACTAAATATAGACTCTTGATACAAACTTTTTCGTTTAAGCGAGGACTTACGAGCTTCATGGTTCAGTACTTGACAGTTGAAAGTTCTAGCAAAAAACAAATGCATCCATGTACCAGTAATGTCAAGCTGTGCAATTGAACACCGCTATCACTTCTGCGGGAAGAAACGGGCATCGATCGGACAAAAACACAGCGAGAACGATCGAGGCCGGTCGGTCAGAATCAGACGGACGCGTTGGAAAACTAATGAGCTGTCTGACAGCTGACCGACAAACTGATACGACGACGACGACGACGAGCAGGGCAGCACACCAAAGCAGATTAGGCGTGAATTATGCGGACGTGCTTAGATGAATCTTCAGCAGCCGTGCAATATGTACATACATTTTGTCATAACCCAGAATCGACCCATCAGAAGAAGGTCACCACCACACCTCGCAAATTTCCCTCCGTGTGTATTATGCGTTGCGCGAAAATTTTTGAGCGCAAGTGCTCGTATACCTCCGCCAGTACGGTAAATCGTGTTGGTGTTTTCGGCGCAGTATTCTTTGGCCCATTCGCGCACTTATCGTAAAAGACACCAGAACGATTAAACGTACGAGCGGAGGTCTATTAGCGATTTTGCACCATTTTCGCTCTCTATTTTCTTGCAACGGATAATAATTACAAAAGCGAAAAACCACTCGGAAAAATGTTCCCCCAAAGTTCAAATTCGCATTGTTCGGCGGATTATTTCCTACGGAAGACGAACCGACACAAATCCGTCTTAAGACAGTTTTTCTCTGCGATTTTGTATGGCGGTGGGAAATGAAACCTTCACGCATCGATGCGTTCCTTTCAGAGGCAGCGAGCGACCCATCTAGAAATATGGTCGACCTTCTTACATTTATTCATGTAAGTTCGCACCACTCCTCAAGCTGAAAACCTCTCGAATCGCAGCAACCCGCAGCCGAACATGTAACGGCGCGGCGTACGAAAGATGATGAGAATCGATTTTTGGAACGCGCCGCGCGCCACCACCACAGCACAGTAGGCCGTTCTTCGATTCGATCTTATGATTGCATTTTTGTTTACAAACAACCCACCGTGTTTCTCGCGCAACAGAAACTTTTCTTGCGCTTGTATCTGTGCCATCTTGGATGGTCTTCTTCGTACGCACCTTTATGCGCTGTATATCTATTTTCTGGTGGTCTTCGTGCGGTGAATCTTCCGCCTCCTTTGGCGTATCGTCGTTCCGTCCCTTTCCAATGGGTAAAGCCATCTGTCGCACCGTAGAGGCCAGGCATGGCGGGTTATTGGCCGATCCCCTGCCACTTTTTTTTCGAGCGCTATTATTACTCGATGATGCGATGCATCAGCATAATTTTCTACGTAACCACACCTCAATAGCCGGGCCGGAGCGACTCCATTTTTTATGGGCCTTTGGGTGTTTGTGTTGCCGCACCGTTGATGATGCGGTTTCATTGATTCACGTGTTCCATATTTTCAGATATCCAGAATGAATTTTATGAGCGATTTTAAATAGCTATCAAAATCAAGCGGGCATTAGATAATCTGTTGTCAGGTTATTTTAGTTTGCCAACAAATAATCGTCAAGATTGATCGCCAATCTTATCGATTGAATGTCAAATGGCACAAGCAATTGAACAAATTGTACGATCACACATGCATACTAACATTCCGTCACTCAGGTAACCTTTGCGCTTAGAGAGCTGACAGCTTATAGCCCTATTTGCTGATTTTGGAGGTCTTTGACAGTTTTCCTACGAAAATGACACACACTAGACGTTCGATAACTACAACACGCTTAACTAATCGATTGAAAATCGATAACTGCTGCAACTGACAGACGTCAGAGAACTGACAGTTGCTGCAGAATGTCGCTATTGTGCATTCGGAGAACATCGCCAGCGGAAGTGCAAGCGAAAATCATCGCAATGCTGTTGACGTTTTGTTTTGACCGATCACGGTGCAATGAGTGCAAAATTGTTGCACGAGGCAACGTCTTCTTTCTGTACTTGTGTGAGCGCCCTTGTTCGACAATGAATCATGAAAAGAACAGATAGCGCCACCGTAGCCTTGTGTGTTTGACGTAACTCAACCGTTGTCACAATATTATAGGCCATATACGGTGGCTCCTTTGTTTTGATGCGGCAACTATCAGCAAAGTTTGCATCTGAGACGAGACTCGCGAAGACGGTCTTCTTTTTCTCCACTTTGTTATTTTTTTCTTCTTCCTATCTGTGTTGACATTATGTTTTGGGCTGGTGGTTCAAACACGTCCCGAATAAAACGGTATCGTAAGGCAATTATACAGCATATCATTTCCAGAAGATTCATGCTATCATAAACTGGATTATAAGCCAATGATACCACGAATCATATTAAAGATTGCAGTAATCATTTTTAAAGTTTCAATGATAGACCGAATGGGTTGTTAAGTATCGTTACCATTCAAAAATGCCTTTTTTCGCGAATAAAAATTTCAAGGTATCATACATGTAATAATCAGTTTATGATTAGTTTTATGATACACTGAATGATAAAAAATAAGGGTGAAATATTTCATGAAATCTGCTTTGCCGACTTGAAAAAATGATACACCCCTGCGGCCTCTCGCCGGATTCTGTCAACTTTGACTACCATTCAGTCTACCATTGTTTACTTTTTGCATTTTTTTTTTTTTGTAATTTCTTGTGCGTTTGGGATTCGATCGGTGGTTTTCGATGCTGCTACGTAGTTCCGTGCGCGTGCTATGTACTGGGCTAAAGTTAATTCGTGCTCGCGGGTGACTCGAACTGAATGATGTGCGAAGCGGGTGAGCAGGTGAAAAATATTACCCTGATGGAGGAGCAATCCGGGAAAACATTTCCCTTCCCAAAGCAAGCACAATAAATTCCGAGGTTTCGCTATACAATAAACTAAGGTAGGTTAGTTTACAAGTATTATCCGACGGCGGCTGCCTCGGTGGCTGTAACCTGCAAACAAGAATTCCCGTCAAAAGTTCACGAACGTGGAAGTGATGGCGCGTAGTTTCAAACTACCATTCAAACACAAGCAATCATTCCGATAAACATTGCCCCAACCGTGTGTTTTTTGAGTTAAAAATGACGAATGACGGTGCCTAACAAGGTAGAAAGAGAGACCCAAGCAAAACCCAGGGTGAACGCATTATAAATTTGCTATTCAGAGGAAAACTAACCAAAAATATAGTATTTATATCTGATTATATGGAAAATCTTATTATTAAAAAATATTCATATATTATTCAATGTATCATTATCATACGTTCAATGATACTTGAACAGTCCTGAATAATTGTATCTTTTCCGCCCTGATAATTTTATCATAACACAATGATTACTTGTATAGTTATCATTCCATCAATAAACATTGAATAATATCCACGATACCATGAATTGTATTTTTCTATGCGGGGTACGTGACCGCATCACCTCACATGCAGTGTGACTGAATCCCATTCACGCACAAAATCATGTTGAGGTGAAATTTTGCATCGCCAACAATCGCCAAGCAAAGTAATCATTGGAATATTTTGTTTTCAATTTATTTTTGACAGTACAGGAGAAGAAAATGCTGCTCGGAGTGAATTTTGGCTTCAGAATTTATCTCGGAAAGCAATACTTTCCTCGTTTTAGGTAACGTAATCAAACGGGCTACAACTGACAGCTCAGTTGGGCTGCATTTGACGTTGCTTTTTTTCCTCTTCGCGAGTCTCGTCTCAGGTTTGCATCATTGATCCATTGTAAACAATGACACACGCGGACCTGTCAAATGGAAAGGCCTATTGCATAACGGTTCTTGTTTTAAGACAAGCGTTCAAACGCATCGAACATACTTGCATTTGCGGGACGATTCTCAATTAGAACAATAAACTGAACTTGAAGTATTTAATTCGACAATGATTTTTCATAAGGGCCTAACTGACTTGATCGATTTCTCTTCGTCGACTCTCTCTTTCGCTAATAACTTGATGAAAACAAACAAAATCATTATTCTTTTTGTTTCTGTAGCAAGATGCAGTCGTCTTCTTCGCATTTCAACCAAAAAATCTTTGGAAAATTCAATACACATTCTGTAATAACACAAAGAGAGGATCGATGAAGATAAATCGAAAATGTCATTTAGGCCCTAATGAAGAATCAGTGTCGAATTATTGTTCGCCTTTTGGAACCCCCAGTACGAAAAATGTCGAATTCTATCTCGTCAAGGTCGACCTCAAATGTCAAACTAGAATTGTTTACCAATCAGTTGTCCAAATTACTTTGGTAATTAGAGGGATTTTCCTAGTGTGCTCTTCTTAGTAGGCTTTAATCCAAAATGTGATGCAACTTCTATGGTACAAATTTTCAGCTTGATCTGCATTCAAAGAGAATCAAAAACAATCGCCAATCATGTTCCGTCCATGTGTTCAGCCCATACATCCAATTGCGGTTGTTCTTTTGCGTTCGTGTTGATTTCAATGCCGAACGTCGATCGAGGTGGCAAAAGCCGCCCGCAACTCTATTGTTATTCCGTACAATTTTAAACTTCAATTGAAAGAACAGAAAACTGCCAAACGAGCCGAGTATTGTTCACTTTTTATCCGTAGTTTCTATTCTTTCGAACCAATTAATTTCTTCCTCCCCTTTTTGGCGGATGCTCGTCAACAATTGTGCAGGCGTAGTCGAAGCAGGCGGCGACGCGTTATACCAGCAACGCACCGCAATGCCAATTATGAAATTTAAATCAAAACCATCAATTTCCTACCTTACATCAGGCCAAATATTTCAATAGGTCCTATCTGCATTTGAGAGGCTCTCTTTGTTCAGTTTCTCTTTCAATTACTGCACTGTAATGGTACACTTTTCAACTATTTTTGCAGTACAAATCAAAAGACGATTGTTATGACAATCGTTCAATGCAAGGAGACAATCATAATACAAATAAACAGCTGAGATATTAACGAAAGAGAGGGAAACCAAAGAGAGCCTCTCTTCTGCAGATAGGACCTTTAGACATGTTTGGCCTGACATGTAATCTCGTTGCCGTCGCCCATCCATCGATTCCGGGCCAGCAAGACAAAGCAAGCGTTGCCTTCCGCGCGCTGCCGAAGGGAACCGCAATTTGTTTTCCATTGTTCGTCTCTAAACGCAGTTTGGTGAGAGCGTTCCACGTTCCACAACCGATTTTTTTTTTTCTTTAACCATTTGAAATTGTTGAAATCGTTTGCGTACCGCACGTAACCACCCCTGGAATTGGAACAATCTCACGGCAAAGAATTCGATTCACCCTTTTTGGATCCCTCCAATTTTCTAGGTTTCATATTTAGAGACACATGTGCGGACACAGTGTTCGAACCGAACGTCCCCCAACATCCAGATCCAGAATTCATATAGCCGGAATAGTCAAACACTTCAAAGCGAACTTTTGTTACCGCAAATTATTTAATAAATTGCACGCTTCACTTACCGCCTCTGGATGATGATGAATCTTCCATCCCCCTAGGTTTCTCAGAACCTGGATTCGGGCAAAGGGTGAGCGTCAATTTCATGCGGCTCGATTTGCTGGGCTCCTTTGTCGAGGATGAGGCTATGAGGGCATTCATCGAGGTAGGCCTTTGCGTGTGGAGTGAAGAGTGGTGAATGAAGCAAAATGCATCTTTTCGAGTCGTTTTTTGATGCGGGTATGATTCCTTCAAGAAAATTTTCAACAATTGACGTGACTCTCGATGAATTCCATCGGTAGTTCTTACAAACAGACTGTTGGAAATTACTGCAAGAAGTTTTTAAATTCTGTGGATGCTATCGACAGTTGATTCTTGGAGTTGAAACCTCAAAATGACTGACAATTCTCAGGTCATTTTGACAGATGTAACATGAGCATGAAAAGGGCGGCAACAAGATCGATAAAGTAGGATATATGGTCCGTCTTTTTCGTGCATGTGTGTGGTCTGTCAAAATGACCTGAGAAATGTCAAACATTTTCATGGCTAGCTTTGTTAGTGTAATGAAGAATTACAGTAAGTGATATAAATAAAGTGAGCAAATGCTTTTACTTTTCTAAAATGCATATGTCAATCCTTTTACTTGAGCATTTACTCAGGTTGGTATGACAAAACTGCAAGTAAGAGCATTTACTTTTTGAACATCGTAATCCATATGAATAAAATTGGGAAACCAAAGTAAATGCTCACAAAAGCTTGAGTCACCTACGGACCATGCTCAGTTGAAAGTGAACCAAAAGTGAACTCATTTACAAGTTACATAAACGTCGAATTATGATAACTAGATGTTACTTGGAGTGCAATTACCACCCTCAGGGCAGCTCTAATGACCCTCAGAGGCCACAAGTGTCCATTAAGCCTTATAGGCTTGGTATTGAGCTCTATCATTTTCAAAGTCAAACCGTTATGTATGGCCATTGAAAGTTGTTTAGGGTATAATGCACCCCAAAATATGGGTATCAATCTACCCTCCTGTAGGAACCCCACGAGGACGTCCAGCAGGAAATCCTGTAAGAATCCCAGTATAAACTCCTGGAGAAACTTCTGGAATCCCAGGAGGAACTGCTGGATGAATCCCAGGAGGAACTTCTGGAGGAATTCCACAAAGAACTCCTGGAGGAATTCTAGAAGGAACTCTCGGATGACTCTCAGGATGAATTCTCGGAGGAATCCCAGGAGGAACTTCTGGAAGAATTCCAGAAAGAACTCCTGGAGGTATTCCAGAAGGAACTCTTGGAGGAATTCCACAAGGGACTTCATCAGGAACTCCTGGAGGAATCCCAGGAGGAACTCCTAGAGGGGAGGAACTTCTGGAGGGGAGAAACTCCTGAAGGAATTCCAGAAGGAACTCTCGGATTAATCCCAGGAGGAACTCTTGGAGGAATCCTGGAAGAATCCCAGGAAGAATTCCTGGAGGAATCCCAGGAGAAAATCCTGGAGGAATCCCAGGAGGAATCCCTGGAGGAATCCCAGAAGGAACTCCTGGAGGAATCGCAGGAGAAACTCCTTGAGGAATCCCAAGAGGAACTCTTGGAGCAATCCCAGGAGGAACACTTGTACAAATGTCAAAATGAACTCGTAGATATACCCCAGAAGGAATTTCTGGAGGATTCCCGGGAAGAACTTCTGGAAAAATTCCAGGAGCATTTGCTAGACGCTAGAGGAATCCTAAGAGGACCAGTGAAGAGAATTGTCAGACAAAAGAGGCACAAAACAAGCAACAAAGAAGGCGCGACGATTACTCTTTATCCCTACTGGTAACAGATAATGACATGATCTCGAAATTTTTTGTTGCAGACAAAACGGAAGCTGAATTTGTTGCGTACTTTTCAACTCGTGAATAATAAATTATTACTCACTCAAAGTCGAAGCTGTTTGATGATAGAACTTCACCAGAGTTGCAGTGTTTACCGACTCGAAGTAACCGTTCGAAAATCGCAATGCAAGGCTTAAAAATCTCTAAACTTGTGGTGTACGATGTTAATCCCATTATTTTCAAGTTGGGACAAACTTATGTCGCATGGGTTTGTTTGTCACAACAAATACAGGTTGCGACATTGTCATTATTGTTGCGCGATGGTTGAATTTTGATTCACTGAAGAGGACTCTTGAACGAGTCTTGAAGCAATCGCAGAATGAACAGCTGCTTGAAGAATCCAATAGACAACTCCTCGAGGAGATTCCAGAAACAACTTTTGGATGGATCTGGAGGAATCCCAAGAACAAATAGCAACAAAACCCCACCAGAGTACAAACAGGTAGAGAAGCAGCCAACACATTGATTGTAATACGTGAGGCAGATCAAGTAATAAAGATACATGTTGAGTACATTTAGCGTAATATCTGATCTTTTACTATGTTTACAACACCTATTTTTAGTAGAATCCGGATATTCGTGCTATCATCCTCACCTACTCATCATAAATTCACTGATTCTCATTCATGTGACTCGTAACCCAAAACGCAAACACCAGTTTTGACAAAGTAAATGCTATGGTCGAAATTCGAACTTACTCTGAGTAAAGTACAACTTTATTCATACGGATTTGAGTAAATGCTCAAACAGTTTACTTTGCTCAAGTCAGGTTAGCCTTGAGTAAATACTCATTTTTTTATTCATAGTTATCACTTACTATAGGACCCAAGAAACAATTCTTGCTTTAAGAAATGTTTCTCAAAGCAACGTTGTTGTCAAAGCGAAGTCGTATTATATTTGAAAAATTTTGAAATAAAACTGTTCTTCAACTATTGTTCGCCCAAAAATGAGAATCTATTCAACATCAACCGTTCTATAAGCACGATGAAATAAATGTTTATCGAATGATCGTACATCGGTTGTGAAACTCTTGTTCAACGTTAGAACCATCAGCAATTTACACAAACATCATAAACTTTTCTTCAACGTTTATTAAACAATGTTGTATAACGCTGTTTGTTTAATCATTTAAGAATGGTTTTAGAAACCATTATTATGCACTAGCAGCATAGTGCATAATAACAAGCTTTCTTCAATATTTATTCCACCATAATACAATCAAAACATGCTGGAGCCGTAATACAACTTGCGAAATTTATTTCTATTTATAGAAATGGTTTTATAATTGCTACAAAAACGATTCTTAAACGTTTCTTCAATATCATTGTAACAATAAAATGAGAAAATGATTTAACTTTCTACATTTCTGCATTTGTGTGTGGAATATCTCTCTCTGATTATGTACCCCCAATATCTTTATTGTATTACATTTTATGGGACAAATCACATCAATGGAAAGACTCGAACTCTGGATCTTTGTGTTCACACTCGTCTGCATCCGCTCTGCTTCAATCCGAATTATATGAATCGGCAGATTTAAAGCAGTATATAAATATTCAATCCCTGAGTCGAATACATTACCGTACATATGTTGCTTAAACATTGCTTAAATATTTTATTCAACTGATTGTCTTTATAAACATTGAAGTTGATCAATGTTTGAATAATTGTAACCGTAACGTTTAATCATAAGGCATGCACGTTAATTATTTTGCTTGTCTGTTAGTAATTCACGGTGTTGTGTTGTGAGATTGGTATCGCTTCGAACTTTTTTTATTTCAACGTCCAAGCAAGTGAACTTTATTTATTTTCACTGCTCCTGTTTTGTACCGGGAGGAGAATGTGTAAAACTTGTGTATATCTCCAGGCAGCTATAAGATATGAACATAAGGAAGCTGAGCCTGGTTTGACCGGTGGCACCAAAGGGGATGGAGTAGATTATGAATACCAAAAAGAGGAGCCGCCCAGGATCCACTTAAGCTGCATTTTCTGGTGTTTTTGTTGCCGATTTTGCTGTCGTTGGAGCGTGTAATATAAAAGGTGAGTCAGAATGTTTTCAAAAGTGTGAAAAGTGTGATATTTAGAGCTGCTGCAAGAAGTTTGTTTGATCTGTAAGCTTGTAGCCGTGGTTGCTCTTTTTATGCTCTTAATCAGCAATCGTGTTTACAAAAAGGGGCAGGGCGAACAACGATAATTAAGTGACACAGTACCACTGCTAATCAACATGGCTTGAATAAAAGTGTAACATTTGTATCGAAGAAACGTGGTAACATCTTGTTGTTAAGCTATAGGGAAGATTCCCATATCAGTGTAATTGAATAAAATGATCAAGCAAAAGTTGTTAAACTTTAAATAAGCTACTTGTTCCATTGAAGATCTTATGTGGAATAACGACATCTAATACGTCGGAAACAGCTTTATTCTATCATTATTAGAGCACTATTGGACAGATGATGTGAATACCTAAGCAACTGTCTTTAAACTTGTATACCATTGGTTATTCAATGAGCAAAAATATGTTTAACAAACGTGCAGTTTCCACTGCATGAAACATTTATTCGCCATTTTGTTCAACATATACTCTTGTACAAATGTTGGCGCCTTTGTAGCACATTTAATAAACTGACATCAGCCAAGGGCTGAAAGTCTCTCAAATAAAGATAAATCAATCAATCAATAAACTGACATGCTTATTAATGATTTTGAATTGTTACTTGGGGATACTGCAAGATGACGTCACGAAGCCGTGCACTGCCAGTTCAGCGAGCTTGTTTACATGGACTTGGTCTCTGGCGGAGATCCGGCAAAACTGTTTTTCGATACAATTTCAGTAAAACGGTAATCAGACGAATTGTTTTGTATTAGTAGAGTTGAATATAATCGATATTTCCGTATCATAATGGTTTCGGGGCGGAAAACGTAAATTTAATTTTCGCCGCTCGTTAAAAATTCTAACACCTTGTAAACAAGCTCGCTGAACTGTCAGACAATGTAAGGTTAGATCAGGTGCTTGCAGTACCCTATTGGGCACTGCACTGTTTTGAATGTGTATGGGATTTTGACGTTTCTTGGCCTTGTTGTTTACAAAATTTCTGTAAGAATGAAAGAGAAGGAGAGAATTTCGTGCAGTGCCCTATATCGGGACGCTGAACTGGGCGATTCTCATCGAGAACCATCCGCCAAATTCCTACAGAAGGCTCGAAGAGAAAATTGCGGAGAAATTGAGCCATGAATATGCTCCAGAAAACCATTTGGCCTTGATTAGCTCGAGTCTTTATACATATACTCTAGATTCATCCGACTTTGTTTGAATCAAGATTTGAGTAGATTTCGGCAACATTTACAAAACAAAAAAGAATCAACAAACTATTTCGGAACATTACACACAAACCTGCAAATGCCCAATATATTTTATGGTAAATAAACACACTCGACGAAATGCACATTGCGAAACCGCTCGTTTCACCCACACAACAATGTCGAGTTTCGACCAGTGCCAAACACGGTTGGCAACTAATGGATCGTGAAGATCACTCGCTGCTTGAGTACCCCCAGGAGGAGAACCCACCCACCTCGTGCAAACGTCTCCCCCTATCGACCGCTCAGATCTACCTACCGTTCCGAGTGCATCGCTGCTAGTGCTGCCGCGAAGATCAACCGTGAACCTCTAGCCGCGCCAAAGTACGGAAGCCGTGCCATCCGTCCGTGCGCAAATGAAGCTGATTTATTAGCTTTATCAAATAAATCTAGCCCCAAACTATGCCTAGTTCCCTTTCCCCCCGCGCGCGGGTGAGCAAGACCCAGGAATTCAACAGCCGGTCGGTTTCGTAAAGTTGAACCATTTTTCACGTCCCCAAATTCGTCCGTCCCGCTCTGGGCCCCATTGCCATTGGACATTCTTACGCCCCCTTCGCCACGGCCCAGGACCCGCAGCAAATTGAGTCAAAAATGAGCCATGGCCGACCGGGAGAGCAACTGGCGCGGCTAAACGACACAATCTGTATTAAAAAGCAGCAGCGGCGGGCACTTGGCGTGATTGCGAGTCGGGCGAAACCATTCCCCTGAGATGGCTGAATTTGATTTTCACGCACGTATTAACCGGGAAAATGCGAGCATTCTACTCTGCGTTCCCGCGCTAAAAATGGCCGAAAAATGGCGAATTTTCCGACGGTTTGTGTTGGTGAGTGAGTGGAAGGCCGTAGTAGGCAGTGGAAAAGCGGGGTGCGAGTTAGTCGCCAGAGCAACGCACAAATTACGGTGAAAATGAGTCGAGCAAGCGATGAAAAGATAACCCAAGCACTCCGCACGCACATACGCTTGCTCTTTCGTTGCTTTTGTTTTCCACATCAGCGTCGTCGTCTGTGTTGTTGTCGCAGATCGCAGCAGGCCACGACGAAGACAACCGCAAAACGCGCCACCGCCACTGGAAAATGGCCATAAATTCGTGTCAAGCACACTACTCTGATGATGAGATTGCTTGCGTCTGTTTTGGGCGCGCAGTAGGGTGTACCAAAACAATAAAAACTGTCAAAAGGTTAACTTGCTCTACCCTGAAAAGCTAGATTAGAGCTAGAACCTGCACGGAACCGCCAAACTACCCAAAATTGAGTTCTTTTGATGCAATCCCATAGTTCGGCCCAATAAGCCAAATTTGAGTAAATCGATTAAACTCACACTAGGTAAATTGCCTTCACCTCCAGCAAAAACATTTACTTAAGAGTAGGTAAATTCAACCCAAGACCCCCCCTCATTCAACCCAAATTTGAGTAAACCTGCATTTACCCAAAATTGGCTTATTGGGCTCAAGGACCCCCGTTGGGTAGATGCATCTCTGTTTGTTTTTGACAACATCGGTGAGGGAAAGAGGGAAAACAACCTAATTTTGGGTAACTAGTTTATTCGATATACTCAGCTTTGAGTAAAATCAACCCAAAAATTAGGTAGTTTGATTTCTCCGTGTGGGCTTGTTAGGGGAATATCTGTAAGTAAAAAGAAAATCTTGTTAAGTACTGTTCCTTTGAATTCCACTAAGAATTTGCATCCTTCGACAGATACGTATAGAGCTTGCTGACATTTATTCACCTTTCTCTTTCAAACATGCAGGCGGAATAGGATTTGTTGCCATCAGGAAAGGTTTCCCGATGAAAACAAATCCTATCCCGCCTGTATGCTAGAAAGAGAGAGGTGAATAAACGTCAGCAAGCTCTATTTCGACCTCAATTGTAAGGTCGTCTGCAATGTCTTATACTTGACTCTAGTCGAGTCGAGTCAAGTACAAGACACTGTAGACGACCTTACAGTTAAGGTCGAAATACGTATCTGTCAAAGAATGCAGGTAGTGGAGCCTGGGCACTATCGTCCTTTTGACTTCAGCTACAGCTAGATTGAGGAGAAACAGTTGAACCTCTGTGAGGCCGCGCAACAGTTTTCGTGACAGTCAGTCTCGGAGTCCAGTACTCTCCGTCAACGGGCGGCGACTCGGTGGCGGATAAAGCTCAGCTAGCGGAGATCTGTACGACTGATCGGTTTGCAGTTCAGGAGTTAGCTTCCACGTCGAGCGAAGGCTTCGCGATAGCGAAGATCAGCGGAGGATACTACTGAAGTTGCTATGCCCCTCCTAGGTTGCCGATACACCAGTTGTCGTCTATGCTAGATACGTTATCCAGCGCACTAGCGGGATTGCATTCCGTGGTCATCGGTGGAGACTTCAACGCCTTGACTTCTGCTCGTTCAGTTGAGGGTCATCGATATAGCCACCGGGGATGGCTGACCTCGCGCTTCAACAGGCTGACGTTTGGGGAGCGATTGCTCATGTAGGGTAACTCCGACGATTTGTCCAGCTACGGTATTACCGGAACCCTAAGTCGCGCGTGTTGCGCCGCAATGCCAAGACAAACCGGCCAAAATCACATGTTAGCGGCCTCCAGAATTGCTATTCGGATGTTCTTGGATAGAGGTGTATTGCCGAAGAGGTGAAAATTGGCGAGATGGGGAAGCTGCTCGCAGAACTGGGACCGACTGAGCAGGAGATCTGTAGAAACTACGTTGTCCCAGCCCAAAGTTTGGAGCCAGAGATTCTGCTCAGAGAACTTTCGCCTCAACGAAGACCGGAGAGATTACGCCAAGGACGTCGTAAAGCTTCGCAACAGCGGAGAGGATGAGGTGTTTAGTTGGCGGTTGATCCTTTACTTCGGCGTTCCATCGAATCCAAAGGGTTTTGATGCTTTTTTCGGGGTCTCTCTCGTTCGCACAGTGTCTTGCCCCTTGAGAAATCCACCGTTTTGTGGCAGATCGTCTAACTCTTCGTGCAGTTGAATCGTCAACTCTTCCGATGAGGTCGTCTTCATGCACGTTCTTCTTGATGGCCGTGAAAGCTTTTGGAAACGGACTACCTTCATCTTCGACGAGCTGCAAGAAGGTTCGTGTTGCGAGGCACAAGAACGGAGGTAGACCATAAGTGACCGTGCCCAGTGCATACGTTTGAATGGAATTAAGGGCGAAAACATCTTTTCGATGTCCGCCACCAGAGCTATCGGAAACGGAAACTTCTAGAAACGGAGGAATAGCCTTAGGTAGTGGTTTTGAACCACGGACGCCACAAGTAAAGAACCGTTGAGCGAGTGCCTGGAGTTGGTTTTGGCCGACCCATCGAAGATCCCTCGCACCATCGTTGTAGAGCGTGACTCCTTCGAGACGAGATGGTGCGAGAGATAACAAACCTTTCGCATCGTCTTCTTCAGTTTCTTGAACATCAGCCATGCGACCAAGGGCGGTGTATTCGTGAAGGAAGTCTCACGATATTGCTTCTTCATGCCTTCGTCTTTCGACAGTCGCGTTTCCAACTCGCGCGCAATCCTGCGCATTTGGATTTCTGATGTCCGGGTGACTTGCAGAAGTAGCACGCATCACGATTTGAGTCCTTGGAGCCGGCTTGTAGAATCATCTCCGAACGTTCACCTTCGATCCGGTTCTTCCGCTTCTGCCATTCATCAAGCAATGCACCTTTGACTAAGTTCAGCGTGAGGTCTTCATCAGAGGCAGTCACTAGCGTTTCGTACTCTTCTGGTAAGCTGGACTTCCATGTCCCCACACTTCTCCAGACGCAACTGGCAAATCTTCCGCATCACCGAGACCTTCGTGCTAATGGTCCGCTTGACATGACTTCGCCTTTCTGACAGGAACAAGTTGATTATCTTCAACGGCCAATCCGATGATGGTTGCCAACGCAAGTTCGTCTTTGTTCTTCCACGCTTCAGTAACTGGTTCCGGTTTTTTCTCCTGGACGGCCGATCAGCATCCTTCCTTGACCAAAAGAAGCTTCATCCGCAAACTCCAATTGTCATAGTTGGATCCGTTGAACCTTGGGAACGACACCAGCTTCGCTGCCATGGTTGAACTGTCTTGGAATTTTCTCCAAATCCAATGCACGGCGAATCGATAGCTTCTGTGGGCCGATTTCTGGATCTTGACAGCTTCAGTGTTCCGCGCAAGGGCCCATAACCTCTTGGAACTTGACCAGCAGGATTAAGTTCTCCAGAAAGGAAAGATTGATTTAACAATAAACTTATTTTCTTTATTAGTTGTTGCTTGTATTGCTGTGTGCGTTCATGATGCAAACGGTGCCCAAATGCGCTTCAAACGCGGTAACACATGTTACCAAGGCAACGTAGCAACCATAGCCAATATCACCGCCAACGTAGGATTCGAAAGCTCCCACTGACATCGGGTTACTTGTTAGAAAATCTTACCGCATTTGGTACTCCCGCATTTGATATTTGCATTTTGAATGCACACAGCAATAAGAGAGCTTGATAACGAATGAGCTCACTGTCGCGGAGCTACCACTTTTATACACATAGGTCGCTGCATACTATGATTGGATTATCAACTCATGGCATTCTGCGTTGTCGATGACTCTCACACCAATGACCTCAGTCTACGGATTGCCAATGCTTTCGATGCTCCAATGACACGTTACATCGGATTGCTCTCGCCCGCTTCCTGTGGATTTTCGAGCTTCCCGGCACTGATTCAGTCGGAAACTGTTTCGACGAGCAGTGATCGGGACGTTGACGTCCTTTCGGGAAAGGAGGAGCTATTGGCACAATCGTTCGCCAATTGAGTCGGGTTCGGAACCAGTATCCAGCAGCGCCCGCCCAGCGATATGCTCTTGGCCGTAGATGTCGACGACTATCGGCACCACTACAACTGTTGTCAGGGTCACGCTGGCGTTGAACGACTTGGTCATCGTAACGACCTCGGGTGTTTGCAGCGACCACTGTCACCACGCTGGACATGCTTGGCGAAGGATTGTCACAGCCGGTATCGTAGCCTCGAATGGTCTAAGGTGAATCATGGTGTGATGCCGCCCTGAGCAGTGTTTAGGTTTCGGTGTAATCGAAGCCTTTCTTTTGGCTGAATCCTCTCGCCACCAGTCGAGCTTTGTATTTCGCCGGGCTACTACCAGCATCGCCACGCTTCATCCGGAACATCCACTTGCACGATACACCCGAGCGTCCCTCTGGTTCCCTTACGAGCGTCCAGGTGTTGTTCCGCTGTAGAGAATTCATCTTGTCTTCGATCGCAGCCTTCCACTCATTCCAGCCATCGTGCTTCTGTAGATCAGCGCTCCCTGAATCTCGTTGACGTGGTTGACTGCACTGAGTGTGATACTTGCGTACTCCATCTCGGAATCTTTATGCAATGCCGGCGCTGATCGGCTCCGCTGCGGTGTCGTACCAGCCGCTTCCTCTACTTCTTGCTCCGCGGGTTCTTCTTGCTGTACGAAGCTTTCGAATTCGCCTGCCGACTCTTCTTCTTCTTCCGGTACCTCCAATTCATCACCAGTAGCTTCCGCATCTTCTTCGTTGACAGGAACGCGAACCACTTGCTCCACAGGTAGGCTCTTCTTCACAGGCGAGGTCCCCTCTTCTACGAAGTCCAGATCACGCGCAGCGACGATCTGCCTTTCCACTCTGTACCCCAGGAAGATTCCGCTCCAGGCTTTGGAGTCCAGTTTGGTTCATACGGAGTTTGCTTCGTGCTCAGCGCACTTATCCGACTACGGTTGGCGAAAAAAGCTGCCGTCAGCACAGCTTGTCAACTCTAAAGTCCTCCATCAGATATCCAGGGCGGCCTTCTCGATGAGCGTCCGAGTCCGTCGACTTAAACTCACTTACTCCTGTAGAACTTGAGAGAGTTATAACTCGCCGTTGTCGCACAGCAGCCGAAATATCGAATTTCGCCGTGATCCAGACCTCGTACTCCTCGAAGTCGACCACTACGTGGTCCTTAGACTGCATCAGATATACGACGGTGAAGTGGATCCAGTCGTCCGTTAACGTGACGAGGTAACGCGCTCCCGACAGCCCAGCCGGTGTCACCGGCTTTTACCGTTCATTACCGAAAGTGCTTCTACGGTGCTGGCGTACTCGGCAACTACTCGTTTTCCTCAGTTGCAGTTCACTGAATAGCACTTTGCCCCGCACTAGATGGTCCGTAGCGCAGGAATCGATGTACCTTCGGGTCCGCTGGTCTTCCGGGGTAGCTGCAAGCCACCGCACTGACCTCAATGAAACAGATGCCCTTACCTGCATCTGCTTCAGCCATTCCGTTCGTTTTTGTTTACTTGTCTCCCTTCTGGCTACCTTTCTTGTTCCTTCCTCTTTCCTCCTGCTAAACGCAGCTGCAGCATCCTCCGTTTAAACTGTATCCGATTTGCAATGCTGGGACGCTCGAAAACGCGATGCGGGGCATCCCAGATATCTCTGGGAAATTGCTGCGTATCGTGGATCCTCGACACCAGCAGGGACTTACACCGGTGGTCCTTCTTCATGCGCTTCTCCATTTTCTTCGCTTTTGCGACCTTCTCCTCATTCATCTTTCCCTTCTGGACGATCAGCTTCTCAAATTCCGCTGCATACGTCTGGACACACTTCTCGAGCTTGTGCTCGTCCAGAAGAATCCGGAACTTCCAGGTAGCAGTGTTCGAGCCGTCGAATAGCGGCAGTAGCCCACGATGCAACTTTTCTTCCTCTGTACCGAAAACGCGAAAAAAACGACACTCCCGACTACTTTTCCGATCAAAACGCGATCTGGGCCCATAACCTGAAGTTGTTACGGATTGCCCAGGCATCGAGAACGCTATACATCACTTAGGGGTGCCGAGTAGCCTGTGCCGGATATTGGAAAGCAATTCATGAGCAGATTGCTAGTTTGCGATACGAACGAAACATTGAGGAGTTACTACATCATCGCAGGGCTACTCCATGGTCATTTCTGGGCCCGGTATTGTGAAACGTGGCGTATCACGGCGTGATGCTGATTTTCTTTACCGCCGACATGACCCTCGTGGTATACGGCGAGTCGATAGAGGGAGTAAAGCTGAAAGCGGCCCATGCGATCGACTGGATGAGGTCGAGACAGCTGACACTGACACACCACAATACGGAGAAGGTAATGGTGAACAACCGCAAGTTTGAACAACACGCAGTCAGTGGTAACTACAAGCGGGTGTTCAATCAAATCTAAGCGGTGAAGCAATTGGGAGTCATGCTCGATGACAACCTGAACTTCTGTAGCCACGTGGATGCTTGCAAAACAGTCGAAGAAGAGTCTCGAGCAAGCGTAACTTGCCAGTTTCAGTTCAAGAAACTACAGAACTATGCGTTCCAATATCCAACGATTGTCATCCGAAGGAGTTGCTACACAGTACCATCAGAAGCTAGACGAGATGAAAGGAGAAGCCGACGGATCTGGCGATGTCAACAGTTTATGGGAGTTTATCCATGAAGCGGTGGACACAACAAACAACGCAAGAGATGATGGGTACCACAGAGAAACGTCAACGTCAATTGATGCTTGAAGGGGGAAGGCGTAGGAAGGCCAACGAGTACCGCAAGAAGTCGAATGCTAGTGGGTGGTACCCGGTTCAACAGAAACAGATGCAGGGTGACAAGAGCAGAAGATAAGCGAATCTACCGACACGGCAACACGAAAGAAAGCATATATAGAAACGATATGCGGAGGTTTAATGCAACTTTCAACGGAGCGGAGCACATGACTGCGTCGAAACTAGTTAAGCCCAAGGTGTATTGAAGGAAGATGATCGGATCTAAGCAGTCAGTGGATGTGGGTAGAGACACATGGCGGGGAAGGTGGAGGAGATAGCTGGTGAGTTTGTTTACGCTGCAGACGCAACTTGCCAG
Organism: Aedes albopictus; assembly: GCF_035046485.1. Lineage (NCBI taxonomy): Eukaryota > Metazoa > Arthropoda > Insecta > Diptera > Culicidae > Aedes > Aedes albopictus. The sequence continues at coordinate 32,178,565 of NC_085136.1, forward strand.
CTGTCATTGAGTTTTTCGACATGGCGGATTGTACAATCTGACATTGGATTACCTCCCTTATATTTACCTTGGTTAAGCCGATACGCACAACACTGCACTGGATGGATTGTAATAAAGTATTCGGATTGAAGACGAAGTGTTTACCTTGTTTGTGACATTTGATGGATTAAAGCAATGCGATGCTCTTTCAAATCTACTGTTCAACATTGTACTCGAAAGAGCGATTAAGAGGTGTACTGTGCAAAATCGACAATTCTGGAGCTCGATTTGAATAGGTCGTATGTGCTTTTGTCGATTAAAAATTTGATCAGTTAGATTCGCTTATTATAGCGAAAACCGATGAAATTGAGCAAAGTTGATACATACAGCAGAATCCTCACAAAACAGGCTTTCTGTTTCACCATTAAAAGTTTGTAAAATATCTGCCATATTGCTTCAATGACTAAAATAAACTGATCGAATTTTATATCGACAAAAGCACATACGACCTATTCAAATCGAGCTCCAGAATTGTTGATTAAATCCGTACGTACAACCTCTTAAAATGTATTTATGATTTACACACTCAATCCTGAATTGCGGTAGTTTCGGTAATCGATTTTACTGATGTTCAGTACATCACAACTGTCAAAAACGTGTGCAAAAGGTAAACAATACATACACTTAATTTGGAATACCGTGTTCGGTAAATTTTTGACGAAAATAGAACAGCTGTATACAGCTATACTGCATTGTTTACCTTTTGCACCAGGTTTTGACAGTTGGTGTACTGTACTTCAGTAAAATCGATTACCGAAATAGTTCTGCTGTTCTATTTTCGTCAAAAAAGTGCTGAACAGGCAATTCAGGATTGAGTGTGCATTTTTGCTGTATTCAGCTGTTGTAATTTCGCCAAAAATTAACCAAATTCAGTATTTAAAATTAATTTTGTAGTTTTCATAGGGTGCGTGTACCAATTATGGCACTACCTAAGGAAAGCTATTTATACAAAAATAACGAAAAGACCAACGAATGCCATCAATAAGTTAAAAGACAGCTTAGTTTCCATACTTTACAGGAAAATGTAGAAACGGAGTTTCTGCTCCGTATTTATTACAGCTTTATTCTGCTTTTTTGTATTTATTACAGCGTGTGCGAATGATAGGAACCCTGTACCAGTTATGGTTACATTTTTTAACTTCGGTTCCTTTTCGCACTATTTGCAAGCATTCCTTATGGGGTTAGCCATAACTGGTACACTATGGCGAAAAAGGGTGCAAGGAAGCCGAAATTTTAAGGAAAATGATTATTTTCTACCATGATTTGAGCAAAAGACGTGGAGTTTAAATGAGTGCGTCCATCTTTTGTGAACGTGATCTGTTCACAATTTTTTTCTTGTTAATTTACATCGTTAAAGGGTGAAAATCAACTATGGCGAATAATTGGTACTACAGCAATAATTGGTACACTTACCCTATATGGAACTTCTGTATCACCGGCACTAATCTATCACTCCCGGGATGATCAAAGTTACCTTTTCAACACTTTTTCCCCTTTGTTTTGGAACACCCTAGCGTGCAGTTTTGCCATTTTTGTTTTCGACCGGCGAATCGCGCTCTCTCTGTGAGCTCTGAGCTCTGGGTGTTTGCTGGTGCTCTACAACAAATTGAGGAACGTGATTTACAAATTGAATTAATTAAATGGAAGAAGGAAAAACCTGTGCTGTGGCAGACACATTCGCGAAATTTTCGTACACTGTCAAAAGGGGGAAGACAGCGACGTGGCGGCAGTGGGGAAATATGGCTGACATCCAACCTCTGTCGGTCGTAGATCTTGCTCACACATTAGCAGCGTGTCTGTCCGGGACCGCTCGGTTCAAACGGTGCTCTTTTAATGCCTCGCCTGGCGCGCAGAGCAGATGAGAAGAGCGACGAGAGACAGCAGCGCAGACATTTGGCAAATTTGTTTGACAGTGAATGATTTCTGTTTCGCAGTAGGCTTTGCTTTTTTTACCGGCATCACCGTTCGAGGGGAAAGACACTCCGCGCCAAAATTTTCGTATAAAAGGGCAAATATTGATATAATTAATGCAAAATCACTCGAAGAATCGCCAAGACGAATTGATCGTCGTCATTCATCAAGAGTGAGTTCATTCATTAACGGGCGAGCAAATAATGAGCGCACCCAAAGAGAGGCCGAAACGAGATGAAATCAATTAATAAACTGTCGTGTACGGGGGCACAAGTGGAGACAAATCTTGACAGGCGAACAAACGACCGGATAATAAATATTCCACCATCAAGAATTACCAGCTACAACAACAACAACAACGAACGCACGAATCAAATAAATAAAACAGAATGTGAACGCATAAAAATTAACCTGTCGCGTAGTTTGTCATTTGATGCCACGCCGCACCGCACCGCCACCAGTTCAGACGGGGACGAGACAACAGTGCAGAGTGAAAACAAATTACGTTAACAGCGCAGCTAGCAGGAGCATCAGTAGACGGGTCTATTTTTTTCAACGGTAAAGTGATGCCAGCAGATGAATGGGAAGTGATCACATTCTATACGACGCGAAGCGTTGCATCGCGTTTCATTTTGCTTCGCATACCTTCATCTTGTATTTTTTTTTTCAGTGACAGATCTTGAGGTTTGAGTGTATGTCTTTTTAGATTGAAAAATGCTGTTTATCTGTCGGCTTAACGCATAGATTTTAACAAAAATGCGAGGTTCATGTGCGTAAAACAAAGTCCTAGGGATCGATTCACATTTTTCACATTTTTCGATTCAAATCGTAGTCACGGAAACATGTTCGCCCAATGCTATAAAGGCTGAGTTCGGACAACCATTGCCTAGGTGGCGGTAGTGACTAAACGTCAAATACGGGTAATGTCACAATAGATCTAGAAACTGGTCGCAGTGACAAATCCGAACAGGAATAAAAAACAGTCAAACTCGAAAAAAAACTTATTATATACCTCAAAGCTTATTCAACACTCTTTAATACGATATTTGTGAATTTAAAAATCCTCAAATGTCTCAGCAATGTACACTCTTAATGCGAAACGATCCGATATTCTGCTTATAATTGCACCCGCAGCAGCTCCTCTCGTATAGCTGTTACTTCCGAAAGTTCATAGTTGATGCTATTCTATACCTGAACCAGCTGGAGATCAACCAGAATGAACTACGGAATCCAACAATCGTAGAAAAAATAAGCTTTCAATTCGCACGACCGCGATATCTGCTGGATTTGTGTTCAAAAACAAATCCGCCAATCAAAACAAAAACAAACTTAGAGCAGAGTTGCCAAATTGCAATCAACTAGGTGATGTTGTGGTGACCAGTTTGTCGAGTTGCATATTTACCCCGGTGATTCGACAGCAACAATTGTCGAATTAGCGAGGTTTCACGGTATGAGTTTTCTAATCTCTGCGCCTCGATACGGGCAAACAGCTCTACAAGTGGCACTTCTAACATAGATTCCTTCAGTATAAAAAATATACAAATACTTTCGAGAAACCATTGGTAAATTTTCGTGGAATTCCATCAGAAACGTCTCCTAGAACTCTGTCAGAAGTTCACCCAGGGATTTCTTCAGGAATTCCTCTTGTTATTTCTTCAGAAATTTGTTCGGAGATTCTTTTAAAATTCTTGCAAAGATTTCCAGAAATTTCTTGGGGTGAATATATAACGAAGCCAGGCTTCTAATTTGCAAGAGCACAAATCTGAAGAACCAAATGATGGATTGTGCTGAAAAGTTAATCGATTGGTCACCAGCAGCGGGTGACCAATCGATCAAATTTTTAGCATGGTGAGACATTTAGTTCTTCAGATTTGTGCTCTTGAAAATTCAAGGGATGCCTTCGTTATATATTCACCTTAAAAGATTCTCTTAAAAAAATACATGGTTTGCCTCTGAAAATCGTCTAAAGATTCCTTCAGAAATGCCTTGAAAGATTTCTTCAGAAAACTTTCCGTAAATTTCCTTTGTAATTTTCCACGGACAGCTTTTGAAAATCCTCCAAGGAGTTCTTCCTAAATCCTTTCAGGAATTCTTTTGGAATATCTTTCACAAATTGTTTCAGAAACTCGTTATGCGTTTCTTTCAAGAATTCTTCCATGAATTTTATCCTGAACTGCTCCATGAATTTCTTAGAAAATCCCACCAGGGATTAGCGCAAGGATAATTCCAGAAATTCTTCCAACGATTCTTTTACCAATTATTCCAGGCATTGTTTCAGAAATCCCTCCAGAGTTCACTTCAGGTATTCCTTAAAGAATTACTTCAGAGACTTCTGCAAAGATTTCTTCAAAAACATTTTTCAAGAATTCTTTTTAAAAATCCTGCCATTTCTTATGACATGACTCCCAAAAAGTTCTTCGAATTCGTCCTGGAATTCCTTTGAAAATTCTGAAAGGAATGTTTCCAGAGAATACTTCAGGGCTTTCTCCAGCAATTCATGCAAAAATTCTTATAGAGATCCCTATGTATTTTTTTTTCAAAATTCATCCAGGATTTCCTCCAATAGTACCTCTAGGAATTTCTTCACGAATTGTTCCAGAAACTAATTTATCACGAAATGTGTTTCTCCAGATATTTATATTGGAATATCTTTAAAAAAAAATCGTCCAATTTTAAGGAATTCGTCCTAGCATTCTTCTGAAAATTCTTCAAGGAATTCCATCCCAAGAAGTTCCTCCATCTATTATTCCAAGGATTATTTCAAAAATTCCTTTTGAGCTTCCTCCAGGAGTGTTCCCTCAATTTCTTCGGATATTCCTCAAAGGGGTTTCAAGAATTCTTCCAGAAATTGTCACAGGAACTCGACTAGAGATTCTTTCAGAAATTTATTTCGAAATTTATTCAGGTATTCTTCTAAAATTTCTCCAGGCATTTTTTCTGGAATATATCCAGAAATTCCTTCAGTATTCCAAGCATTTATTCAGGAACTGCAGCGGGATTATTTTCTTCAGATATACTTTCACAGATTTTCTTTTTTAGGAAACTCCCATAGATTCACTTCATATTCTAGTGGTTAAGGTCCGATTCACTTCACATTCAAGTGATTCAGGTCTAATTCACCTCACACTCAAGTTTTCAGGTTCAATTCACTTCAGATTCAGACCCAATTCACTTCTTATTCAAGTGATTCAGATCTGATTCACTTCACATTCAAGCGATTCAGGTCCAATTCACAACATATTCAAAGGATTTAAGTTCGATTCACTTCATATTCAAGTGATTCAGGCCCGATTCACTCCATATTCAAGTGATTCAGATCTGATTCACTTCACATTCAAGTGATTCAGGTCCGATTAACAACATATTCAAGGGATTCAAGTTCGATTCACTTCATATTCAAGTGATTCAGGCCCGATTCACTTCATATTTAAGTGATTCAGATCTGATTCACTTCACATTCAAGCGATTTATGTCCGGTTCACAACATATTAAAAGGATTCAAGTTCGATTCACTTCATATTCAATTGATTCAGGTCCGATTCACAACATATTCAAGTGATTCAAGTTCGATTCACTTCATATTCAAGTAATTCAGATCTGATTCACTTCACAATCAAGCGATTCAGGTCCAATTCACAAAATATTCAAAGGATTCAAGTTCGATTCACTTCATATTCAAGTGATTCAGGCCCGATTCACTTCATATTTAAGTGATTCAGATCTGATTCACTTCACATTCAAGCGATTTATGTCCGGTTCACAACATATTAAAAGGATTCAAGTTCGATTCACTTCATATTCAATTGATTCAGGTCCGATTCACAACATATTCAAGTGATTCAAGTTCGATTCACTTCATATTCAAGTGATTCAGATCTGATCCACTTCACAATCAAGCGATTCAGGTCCAATTCACAACATATTCAAAGGATTCAAGTTCAATTCACTTCATATTCAAGTGATTCAGGCCCGATTCACTTCATATTTAAGTGATTCAGGTCTGATTCACTTCACATTCAAGCGATTCAGATCTGATTCACTTCACATTCAAGCGATTCAGGTCCAATTCGCAACATATTCAAAGGATTCAAGTTCGATTCACTTCACATTCAAGTGATTCAGGCCCGATTCACTTCATATTCAAGTGATTCAGATCTGATTCACTTCACATTCAAGTGACTCGGGTCCAATTAACAACATATTCAAGGGATTCAAGTTCGATTCAATTCATTATCAAGTGATTCAGGCCTGATTCATTTCATATTCAAGTGATTCAGATCTGATTCACTTCACATTCAAGCGATTCAGATCTGATTTACTTCACATTCAAGCGATTCGGATCTGATTCACTTCACATTCAAGTGATTCAGGTCCGACTCACAACACATTCAAGTGATTCAGGTCCGATTCGCAACATATTCAAAGGATTCAAGTTCGATTCACTTCATATTCAAGTGATTCAGGTCCGATTCACTTCATATTCAAGTGATTCAGATCTGATTCACTTCACATTCAAGCGATTCGGATCTGATTCAGCTCAAACTCAAGTTTCAGGTCCAATTCACTTCAAATTCAGACTCAATTCACTTCATATTTAAGTTATTCAGTTCTGATTCACTTCACATTCAAGCGATTCAGATCTGATTCACTTCACATTCAAGCGATTCAGGTCTGATTCACCTCATACTCAAGTTTTCAGGTCCAATTCACTTCAGATTCAGACCCGATTCACTTCATATTCAAGTGGTTCAGGTCTGATTCACTTCACATTCAAGCGATTCAGGTCTGATTAACAACATATTCAAGGGATTCAAGTTCGGTTCACTTCATTATCAAGTGATTCAGGCCTGATTCATTTCATATTCAAGTGATTCAGATCTGATTCACTTCACATTCAAGCGATTCAGATCTGATTCACTTCACATTCAAGCGACTCGGATCTGATTCACTTCACATTCAAGTGATTCAGGTCCGATTCACAACACATTCAACATATTCAAAGGATTCAAGTTCGATTCACTTCATATTCAAGTGATTCAGGCCCGATTCACTTCATATTTAAGTGATTCAGATCTGATTCACTTCACATTCAAGCGATTCGGATCTGATTCACCTCATACTCAAGTTTCAGGTCCAATTCACTTCAGATTCAGACTCAATTCACTTCATATTTAAGTTATTCAGTTCTGATTCACTTCACATTCAAGCGATTCAGATCTGATTCACTTCACATTCAAGCGATTCAGGTCTGATTCACCTCATACTCAAGTTTTCTGTTCCAATTCACTTCAGATTCAGACCCGATTCACTTCATATTCAAGTGATTCAGATCTGATTCACTTCACATTGAAGCGATTCAGGTCCAATTCACAACATATTCAAAGCATTCAAGTTCGATTCACTTCATATTCAAGCGATTCAGGCCCGATTCACTTCATATTCGAGTGATTCAGATCTGATTCACTTCACATTCAAGCGATTTAGGTCCGATTCACAACATATTAAAAGGATTCAAGTTCGATTCACTTCATATTCAATTGATTCAGGTCCGATTCACAACATAAAGGGTGATACGGTCAAAATTTGGTCACACAATTTGTTTCATAACTTGAGACTGCGTACACCAAAACAGCTGATTTTTGGACCAGTAATGGTACATTATATGTAGCTTATACCATAAAATTTTCATCAAAATCGGTTTAGTATTTGCGGAGATATTGTGAATCCTGAAAACTGCAATTTGAAAATTTTGTACAAAGAGGATTAAAAAATAAGAACACATTTTTACTCTTTTATTTATAGAGCCAGAAATGCTGAACCAATTTCAATGAAAACTTTTCTGTATGTAAAGTATGCATATCAAAATGTTGTGTAAAAATTTCATTTAATTTGATCCAGCCGTTACAAAGTTATATTTGTTTAGGTTGTCAAATTTTGTCAAATTTTGTCAAGTCAAGTCAAATTTTGGTCACACAATTTTTTTCATAACTTTAGATTGCGTACACCAAAACAGCTGATTTTTGGATCAGTAATGGTACATTATATGTAGTTTGTACCATAAAATTTTCATCAAAATCGGTCTAGTATTTGCGGAGATATTGTTGAACCCTGAGATCTGCAATTTTAAAATTTTGTGCATAGAGGATTCACACATTTTTACTGTTTTATTTATAGAGCCAGAGATACTTAACCGATTTCAGTGAAAAAATTTCTGTATGTAAAGTATGCATATCAAAATGTTGTGTAAAAAATTCATTCAATTCGATCCAGCCGTTACAAAGTTATATTTGCTTAAGTGGCACCCGGTCAGTTTTTTCATATTCAAACTGCTTCAACTTTGAAAGTATTCATACAAAATGGCTCAAAATTTTACTAAGAACATATTTTCATAATAGTACTATACTGTAAAATTTTGATAAAAATCGGAGCAGTATTGGTAGTTCTATAATCAAAATTGTGCTTTACTGACCTTAAATTACCAAAAATTTACTATGGAGCGCCTTTGTACAAAATTTTAAAAAGGTAGGTCGATGGTTTTATCTATATATCAACCAATACTCAATCGATTTTGATGAAAATTTTATGGTATAAGCTGCATATAATGTAGCATTACTGGTCCAAAATTCGGCTGTTTTGGTGTACGCAGTCTAAAGTTATTAAAAAAATTGTGTGACCAAATTTTGACCGTATCACCCTTTATTCAAGTGATTCAAGTTCGATTCACTTCATATTCAAGTGATTTAAGCTCGCTTCACTTCATATTCAAGTGATTCAGGTCTGATTCACCTCATACTCAAGTTTTCAGGTCCAATTCACTAAATAAATTCTAATGTCTTTCGACTTCAGATTCAGATCCGATTCACTTCATATTCAAGTGATTCAGATCTGATTCACTTCACATTGAAGCGATTCAGGTCCAATTCACAAAATATTCAAAGGATTCAAGTTCGATTCACTTCATATTCAAGTGATTCAGATCTGATTCACTTCATATTCAAGTGATTCAGATCTGATTCACTTCACAATCAAGCGATTCAGGTCCAATTCACAACATATTCAAAGGATTCAAGTTCGATTCACTTCATATTCAAGTGATTCAGGTCTGATTCACTTCATACTAAATTTATTCCGGTCAGATTTATTTCATATTCAAATGATCTACAGGTTTGATGTCATTTTATCAAGATTGCGAAGTAGAACTTGTTAAACATGCTCAAATTTTCATAGTCACTAGCTCCACCTAGTGGCAGAACTTTTAATTAAGCTATTTGCCTTCCGGATACAAATGGCCTTCTGAACAACTTTGCCGAAATCACGAGCCTTCTATTCTATCAAGATCGTGAGATAGAGCTACAGTAGACGTTCGATAACTGCAACATGTTTACGTTTCACTTAGCGAACGAAAATCCGATAATTGCAACACCTGACAGTGTCAACAAACCATCAACTGACGTAAATGAACGCGAACTTCATTCGACTGTTCATTTGGGCTAACATGGCACACCATTTTGACGGATGGCGGAGCGATAACTGCAAAATTGTTGCACTTACTGGACTTGCAGTTAAAAAGCATTGCAGTTAAACCGTTTGCACCGACCGAACGTCTACTGTAATTAAAAATGCTCATATTTGCAGGCTCAAAAGAGCTACCTTGCGGCAGTATTGCGAACCAAACTGTTTGTTTTTGAGATGTCAACGGCCTTCTGAATATCTTTGCTGAAGACTGTATCTATGCAGAATATTGGCAGAATATCAGGATTATAGCAGCATGAATTTACTATAGCTAGCTTGTAAGTGTTGTATAATTCGTGTCGTATGTACTACCGAGAATTTTGTGTGATTTTGTGAAAACCGTGAATGTTTAAAAAAGCAGGTAGTATTCGTCATGAATGTAGGTTTTTCCCAGCTTAACTCCCGACAGCGATAGGGTTAGCTAGGATCAGGCTCCACCACCCTACGAGATGATCGCCATCATCCACCCACCGAAGTACCAAAACCTACCGCCAGATGGACGGTTACCATCCTTGGGCGGCCATGAGGGGTGGCGTAACGGGGCCATTAAGAAATAGAAAATTAGGGGATTAGGGGCGATGACCGAGGTACGAGGTCATGAACCTCGAAGCGGTCGATGACTCCATGTTTCAGGCTTACTTATCTGAAGTCCGTTGATCAGGATAGTTCAAAAGTTGAGAACGTTTGGTGATATTAGAAGCGATAGCTTGAAAAGTGAAAAGTTACAGAAGGAGTGTGAAGAGGTGGAAAGGAGGCGAAGAGGACATCAGAACCCCGCCGTTTTTTTTGGTTTAAAACCCCGTGCAGCGCCCTACGAAGCCCATGAGTCCGTGAGCCATTCCGGCAAAAGCCGAAGACCGATCCGTTACAATATCGGTAGGACGCGGACGAGTAGTGAAAGCGCGAGTCCCAAGCCACCCCCGGAAACCGTGGAGAGCGAGCCGAGGATCCACGCCCGCACGCGAGTCACCGTTGGAGACGAGGAAGGAGAGGTGGTGGAGCAGAAGGAGAAGGGGCCCCGCAAAGAACAGGTCAGATAGAATTAAGAAAGTGGGAGTAGAAAGTGCCAGGAATAGCCTAGGAATAAAGCGTAGTTGAGCAATAAACTGGTGTAGAAAGTGTAAAAGTGCTGTGGTTTTCCTCCATTTTATGTGAGAACTACCTGCCCGCGAGTAACGTGTAGTGAACGTGCCGACCCTGAGGCCATTGAGTCGGGGAGTCTCTGTAGTACTCCCGACTGACTACCCAATACTTACAAGCTTTCAAGTGATGCTTAACTTTTCAAGGTGATTCAATATTGAACTGAGCAAGGGGTTTCCAACAAAATTGATTACCTGTCACTACTGAAAAAATTACTCTGATTACTCATTGATTACTGTGATTACTATGATTACTTATTGATTACCAAGATTGCTATTGATTACTCAAGATTACTACAGATTACTTCTGATTACCATGATTACTTGTGATTACCTTGATTACTTGTGATTACTTATTGATTACCAAGATTACTATTGTTTACTCAAGATTACTACTGATTACTCAGATTAACTATGATTATCATATGATTACCCATGATTACTTTGTTTGGTTGTACCGTTGATTACCCAGTTGATTACATTTGATTACCATTGATTACATCTGATTACCATTGATTACATCTGATTACTATTGATTACCTCGGATTACTAATGATTACTTCTGCTTGCCAAGATTACTTGTGATTACCTTGATTACTTATGATTATTAATTACCATGATTACTTGTGATTACCTTGATTAATTATGATTACTTATTGATTACCAAGATTACTGTTGATTACTTAAGATTACTACTGATTACTCAGATTACCTATGATTATTACTTTGTTTGGTTATACCGTTGATTACCTAGTTGATTACATTTGATTACCATTGATTACATCTGATTATTATTGATTACATCTGATTACCATTGATTACATCTGATTATACCTAGGAGGATGCGTCACGTAGTCATCCAATTGGCTTCTTAAACGGTGTTGAGATAATTGCATATTCTGAATCTGCATTCAAAACTGAGTCGAAATACAAATTTTCATGATTTTCGGTGCCCGGGAACCTATTTAAAAATCGCATTGAGATTTGTATGGGAGCGATTTGTCGAATCACCCCTCGTCGCATTTTGTACTGGGCGCAGCTGTCAAGCAGTTGCCCAGCTGTCAAAAGGTGATATAAAAAAATCTGTTTGAAATTGGTTTTAGGTGCCAAAATAAAGGTCTAAAAATCTGAAAAAAATCATAGTGGCTCAGAAAAAGGTGATCTTTCGTATAAAATAAAAAAATCAATACATTTTACAAAATTTAAAAACCCAATTTGCTGTCAAACGGTGACCAGTCGCTGATTGGTCGAAATTGATATCCGTTTGCTGCGATCAGATCGTTTTGTTGTTGGCTTGGCCGTGTTGCTAGTTAGTAGGTTTAGCATTTGATAACAATATTTAAAATCATTGTCTATTATTATTTGAGCCTCGTCGCTTCAAATATCTCAACATTCGGAAGTAAATCAACCTTAAGTTACTCCCAAGCCCGAACATCGATTAAAACCATTGATTTGGTGCAACATGAATTGAATTTTTATATATTCTACTATAAATGAAAGAACTTTGCGTTTAAAAGCAATTTTAGATGTTAGCTTTTTTATTCCAATTGTAAACAGTGCTTTACGGTGCGAAATATCCAACATAATTTTAATCGTTATATTTAAATTGTTTGAAAGATTTGGAACAAACAAAAGTGGCAGCACTGGACTTTCATCGTCGACGATATCGAACGGAAAAAACACTGATTTTTCATTAGGGCCTAACTGACATTTTCGAGTTCTCTTCATCGAACCTCTCTTTGTGTTATCACAGAATGTGTATTGAGTTTTCCAAAGATTTTTTGGTTGAAATGCGAAGAAGACGACTACATGTTGCTATAGAAACAAAAAGAATAATGATTTTGTTTGTTTTGATCAAGTTATTAGCGAAAGAGAGAGAGTCGACGAAGAGAAATCGATCAAGCCAGTTAGGCCCTTATGAAAAATCATTGTCGAAATAACAAGGCAGGCGAATTTCTGTTGTCACATCATATCCTAGGTGTAATACAAATCCGTTCAGTGTTGAGATCGTAGCAGGTTGTGCGTGCGAGCGGCTACGTTTTCAAAACTGACTGTCACGCGTTTTCTTTGTTCCGCGTTGTTTTGAATATGGTGGACTGAATTGAGAAATAATTGGTGGTGCTATGCCATCCGGCAAGTTTACCGTGAAAAGTGCTTGTAAAGTGATTGCTAATTTAGAGAAAACTTTCCGTTTTACGGTAGAACGAAAAGCTACCGTAGCTGTCAGACTACTGATTTTCACTGAGGTATCATCGAGCTACCCTAGCGATGCCTTGGATAGCCTTGGATACGACGTCGATGACCATTGTTTGTTGTTGGTTTTCAGTGCAATTCACCTTGCCAGCATACTTTGATTTGGCCTTCAGTTTCAATGATAGGATGATTTTGAAGCCTGCTGTAGGACTTTGACAGCTGCAGTAGAACTCGGCGGCTACCGCAGAGTGGAAATTTTTCTATAAATCCGCAATATATCTTTTTTACAATTTCTCATCGTAACAGGCTGTTTTACCTCACGCAAATCTGACAGGAAAAGGCCTGCTTTCCCACACCAAATTAGCAGTGCTGTAATGGTTCATTACAACACTGATTTGCGTTGCGTAATGAACCATCACAGCACTGTTTGCAGTTTTGATCAACTTTTTTATGCTTTTTGGACGCAGTTTTGAAAAATTCTGAAAACTGTAAAGTATAGCCTGCTATGATCAGACTTTCTTAAACATGGCTTTGAACATGAGTGTGCAGTTTGATGGAAAAGTTTTGTTGAAAACTATCCTCAAGCGGTAATTTATGAAATTGCAAAAAACGTTGTACACAACTCGGTGCAGAACTTGATTTTTACAGCACTCGTCATAATTATTCAACTCGGCAAGCCTCGTTGGATAAATGTACGACTCGTGCTGTTAAAATCTTCATTCTGCACCTTGTTGCGTAAACTACTATTACCTGACTCTTTACTGCCGTTCTACATATACATTTTCCATGTTGTATGGAAATCCCTGTGGGACAATTATGCGTAGAACGGTAGTTTAGCGCATCGCGAAGTGTTGAATCGAATAATTCTCGAATGTTTTATCCCTATCGGCGTACCGGAATTCGCCTTCATTTAAGTGTGAATTCCGTGTATTTTTAGGCGAAATAGCTGCTGGATGTCCTGGAGAAGCAAATGGAAGACAACAATAGCGTCTCGAGAATACTGGAATTTTGATGCCTAACGTTGACTATGGACTTGGTCCCTTCTTCTAACAGCCCCCAAGTTCCCGTGACACCTAGGCATGAGAGGACGTAGAGGTCTCTACACCTTTCTTAGGTGCCCAACTAATCTTCCTTTCCCATCCGTCAGATGTCGCAAGGACGTGGCCAGGACAGCTCTCGGCCGTTGGAGATTGCAGCAGTCTTGTCCGTTCAGTGTTGCCATCTGAAGCTAGGATTAGTGAAAGACCATACGTGAGATGAGAACCTTGACCTTGCTTTGCAGATCATCCATTTGTAGAAATTTTGCATCTATTTTTTCTAACTTATCGGAATCAGTTGACCCCGTACTCATCACTAGTAAATTCGTTTACAGCGGCACCGGCCCCGGTTCTTCACAACGACTGTCGCGCCGTCATTGAATCGCGTAATTGTTCGCCAGATATCCCGCCACTCTCGCACCACCACCACCACCACCACCCTTCATGAAGATTGATAATTATTTAGCGCACTTGTAGCGACCGACAACCACAACTTGTGTGAGAGTCGCGCTAATTAAACCATTCAGCGACTTCAAATTATGATATGCTGACTAATGAATCCTTTTGTGGTTCGACGACGTCGTCGACAACGACAACGGTCGGGTTGATGGCGTTCGCCTACGCCCGAAAATCAGTGTTCTCCATGTGCACTGACTGGCCAAAGAATGCAAATGAGTTTACGGTCCCCTGGCCTGGCAGGAGCAGAAGGAGGAGGAGCAAGATTCACGGAAGGGCCTGAGTTGCAATGGTCCGGTTTCTGTCCGCACCGTCTCGTCATCGTCATACTCGTCGTAACACAGTAGCGCTCATTGTTTTTCAACCTTCGGTACACATGAGTGCAGAATCAGAAGCATTTAATCTTTCGCTGCTACTGTGCGCAGTCCGCGCCAGGCCCCTCGTCGCCGTCGACGAGGGGCACATGTTCCTACAGCAAACGTGTGTGGAGATGATATCTAATATCCCCTCTCTGTGTTGCTGCTGCTGCTGCTGTGACTCCGGTGCGGGTCGTCGCCTGCTGTGATGATCGACACGGACCCAGAGAGGGACCGGACGGAATCTCCATCGTCTCCACTACTGGTAGTCGTCGTCAAAGCAGGCTAAGGCCGAGGCTGACGGATTTTGACGAGGGCCGTACGGACGACGCGACGGCGCGGCGGACACTCATCTTATTATTAGCATATATAGAATATGTATAAATATGGAATTCAGTCAGATGCCAACCCGCAGGAGTAGATGCGCCTTCATGCGTTCGAAGAAAACGCCAGAGTCTGGTCGGGGTCTGGGTCTGGTCTGCAGGGAACACTGTTTCAAAGAACAGGTTTTTGATTCATTCCGTTCGTGGACAGACCGGGGTTTCTGCGAGGTGGTCAGAGAAGAAGGGCGCAGCAATTAGACGTACATTAATTCAATTATTTTGAACACAAAGTTTTTTTTTGCTTGCTGAGAGTTTCAAAAGAGTTGCTGGCGTTTTCGGTAACCGGATACAGAGTTTCTTGTGCAGATTAGATGGAAGCCCGAATAAAAAAGGCGCTACCATTATCACAGTACAGTTGACGTTCTATAACTGCAAACTCTTTAACTGCAATGCTTTTTAACTGTAAGTCTGGTAACTGAAATACTTTTGGCAGTTATCGCACCGCTATTCGTCAATACCAATACGGCAATACGTCAACAGTCCATTTTACGAGCCGATTTCATGAATGAATTTTGACAGGAGGTAGCGTCCAATAACCCGTGAAAATCAATATCATCATCAACATTGTTGTCCCTTCGTAAAATGGCTCGCTGAGTTGCGATATATGTAAATATCGAATGAACATCAACTGCAATAGTGGTAATCACGTTCAAATGTATGCGTGCCTTTTTTGTAGATGTAGCTGTGAAACTGCGAGGAAAACATTTGCACTCCTACCCTGGTTGTTAGTTTCATCATTATTTACCCGTTTTACCAAATTCGATTGGGTAATATTTGCATAAGCAAATTGAATAGCCTTTGAATCGGCGTGCATTTTTTCAGTTGACAGGTCCGTGTATGCCACTGTTTACAACTGCCGAACAAAGGCGCAAACGCTAAACTGTAATTTTCATAGAAGAACTGTCAAAGTCCCGAAAAATCAGCTGATTTAAGACGGCAAATGAAATGGTCCATTCGATGTTTTTATTGAGTGCATTCTGGCTGTGCCCAACATCAGTTGACAGCCTTTTGACGTCTGTCAACTTTTACAGTTAGGTAGCTCATTGGTAACTCACTCACATCAAAATTTGGTCACGGTAAAGTGGAATAACGAGCTTGATCGTTTCACTGAAGTGTTCCAACCAACTTCAGCGAGTTTTGAGGCGTACAAGGGAATTCCGGGCGTTTCAGGGGGTTTAGTGAGGTTTTCAGAGAAGTTCCAAGGTGTTTCAGGAGGTTCCAGGGAGATTTTAAAAGGGGATACAAGACATTGCAAAGCTTTTCAGAAGATTTCATTCGGATTCAGAATTTCAGGGCGGTTTCAAGGCGTTCGATGAGATTTCAGGGATTGCAGGGCGTTTCTTGGGAGTTTTAAATTACTTTTCCAGGGTTCAGTTTCAGAAGACAAATGGGTTTGGAAGTGTTTCAGAGGTTTTAAGGGGCATAAATAAAGAAGCTTCGGGAGGCTGGTGGAACTATCGTGCAAATCAAATGAAATTTGAATTGATCGTTAAATGCATATGCCATGCCGTTTTGAAGAGTGTTACTTCTGTTTGTCTGTGCTAAGCTGATAAACATGCTTTGCCCCAGTGGAGACGTTACACCAAGAAGAAGAAGATAAAGATCAATATTCAAATGATAACTAGTAGGATAGAAATCTACTTCGTCATATGCGCTAATTCCCGTCATATCAGACGGAAAATAGCCAATTTACAGATATTCCAACTTGCTTTTGCCATCATTGGCTCATCAGATGAAAGCAGATGTAGACTATCAATAAGCAGTGTGTCATGTAGAAGGTGTGACGGGAATTAACTTCATGTTGCGCCCAAAATAGACGTGGACTAGATGGAAAAAGAATTCGAGAAACAATTATTCAATCTTCTTATTTTTTAGGAAATGGTAGTTGTTATACAATATGTTTTTGCGTGATACGAGGGCTCATTTATGAATTAATCATTGAAACCAAACAGGCTATGAATCATTTGGCAAGGGGCAAGAATTAACTCGATCATTGTTGATCGGTGCTTAGTATGACGGGAATAAGATGAAAACCCTATATTGTAAAACATATTACAAGTTTTATTTTTGTGATAAATGTGCTATTTTAACTTGTAAATATTTCATAAGTAATTATGCACATTTATAGGGCTCTGGCAGAATAGAGGCCCGCAATCCTATTTCGATTGAAAACATTCAGGCCATTTCGGGCCGTGATTAAGTACCAGAGATGTAAACCTTTCCCTGGCACAGACTTCAAGTTATAGAACTCTAGTGATGTCTCCAGTTAGCCTAGTGGTTAAGGCTATGGATCGCCAATCCGGAGACGGCGGGTTCGATTCCCGTTCCGGTCGGGAAAATTTTCTCGACTCCCTGGGCATAGTGTATCGTTGTACTTGCCTCACAATATACAAATTCATGCAATGGCAGGCAAAGAAAGCCCTTCAATTAATAACTGTGGAAGTGCTCAAAGAACACTAAGTTGAAGCGAGGCAGGTCAAGTCCCAGTGGGGACGTAGAGCCATAAAGAAGAAGAAGAAGAAGAAGAAGAACTCTAGTGATGAAACCCGAATCGGGATGCCCCCTTAGGATTAGAAATTCCTAGACAAAACACATGCTATGAAAGCAACTAATGCTGCGAACAAAAGGCAACCTTCCAGAGAAAATACGATTTCAGGATTGACTGATGGACCAATAACATTAATGAAACCTCGTCATCCTGTCATCGGAAATTGTTATCCATTAGGGTAACAGGGCAAAATTTATGTTCTGTGTTGTGTTTGTCCAAATGTATTGTCCTATTTTATTACACATTTGTACGGTTCCACTATATTATGTTATATTTCAATATGCATTTGTAGTGTTCCATTATTTTTTCGTAATAAACATTTTCTGATCAGAAAAGCTAAATTCCTTGAGGCAATTTGCGCCGTTCCCGAGATTATAGCGTTTTAAAATTTCATTTTTTTGTGAAATCCGTTGCAATTTATGAACTTAAAAAATATTTTTCAACAGTTTGTCTCTTCTTATTTGTCTTCTAGTCTAGTCTAGTCTACACATACACAGCCATGCATTAAAAAATTGGAATCTTGGAAATGATAGAATCGAATGTTTCTATCATTTTTCTTGTCATTGTCAATGCTTGCAGCACATCGAAGATGTAATACAAGAATTGCAGTGGCCAGGCCTACTGTGCAGCGTTTTGCTGTGGATTTTAACACCGCAATAAAGCTATAGAACGGGGACATCTTGTACCAACCGCTCAGCATAGTAAGTAGAATAAATGTGGATTAAATATACCCAAGTAACAATCACTCATTTTACAAGCACCTTTACGACGAATCGATTCAGCATGATGCTGATGAACATTTGGATAATTTCCAGGCACATCCTTTGTTCGGGTTTTGTTCATACAAATTTGGAGAAACTGCAAAGTATAGTGTTGTGTACCAACTGAACTGTTTGTTGTTAAATCGTTTAACAATTATACAGTAAAGCTGTTATTCAGCTTAAGCAAACATGATTAAAAATAAATGAAGTGCAAAATTGTTCAATTCATACGAGAGTTTATGATTAGCACTTATGCTGTGAACAATTATTATGAAATAATAACTACACATAAATTTACCTAAATCACGATTCGAACTCGACACCCGTCGATTGCCAACCGCATGCCTTGCTATCTGTGCCATCCTAGAGATGATGAACTGAAACGCTCAAATCAAAACATAAACTTCCCGTGGTTTAATAATGATCACCCTTCAACTCCTCTTCAGCAGTGGTGAATTTGCACAGAACATTATGGTTAACAACTGAACAACACATTAATTCCATTGTTGTTCACTTAAAAACACTTGTTTTTCATTCTATACTCTAAGTCGAAGTATGATGAAACGCAAACGTTTTTTGGTAAAAAATACATTATACAGTTACAGGTGCTAACTTTTACATGGATTTAACAAGAAGCAGAAAAATGTCTTGTTAAACTATTTTGTAAAGGAATCACTGCAAGTCGAATAAGAATCTTATCAAACGTTTGAAAAGTGTTTTAAATTATCTTTGTGAATACTGATACGAAAGGTTGAACCACAGACAAACAGACGTAGCACTCTTCAAAACGGCTTGGCCCATGCATTTGACGATCATTTCAAATTTCATTTGATTTGAGCGATCCTTCCACCAGAAGCGCTAGTATTCGATCGCTTTGACGTTTGCCAGTATACACGTTGCTAAATGATGCAATCGAAAATTAAAGGCGTGTTACTGATGAGAGTACTAGGGAAACACGTCTGCTCTCTCTGAACAAATAATTAGGAATGACTTTATTATACTAGGTTTATAATCTACACAATACAATAGTCATGGCTTGCTTCTTCCGTTGCTTCTCTTCACTCCTCCTCAACGCGAAGTCCAAGCTTGCTCCGGAAATATTCGAGCTTGATCCGTCCTAGCGGCTTGGTCAGAACATCAGCCACCATCTCGTTTGTCGGAATGTAGACAACTTGAATCGCTCCGTTCCGATAAAGTTCCTTTATGAAATGGTATCGAGTGTCCACGTGTTTTGATCGTTGGTGAACGGAATCTTGCTTCAACTGCTTGATACAGCTTTGGTTGTCTTCTCCAATTGTAACTGCGTATTTGACTTCCTCGCCGATAGACTTGAATAGCTTCAATATCCAGAGAAGTTCCTGGCAACTTTCCGCTAGAGATATATATTCTGCCTCTGTACTTGAAAGTGCCACACATGACTGCTTCCGTGCTGCCCAGGCAATGGGTGCTCCACCGAGTTGGAAGATAAAACCAGTGTTTGATTTCCTGTCGCTTGCGTTTCCAGCCCAGTCTGCGTCTGCGAAACCAGTCAGCTCATCGTCAGCTTGGATGTTATGCTCAAATACCGTAATGTCCGTTTTGCTTCGTTCCAGTCTTCGGCTGTAGGGCAACTCACCTTTCTTCCGAGAATCGATGCCGAAATAGCGATGTCAGGCCGACTATTGACTGCGATATACAGCAGACCACCAACTAAGCTTTGGTACTTTTCCTTGCTCGAAAGTGGTTTACTCTCCTCCTTCTGCTGGATGAAGCCAGGTTCCATTGACACTTCTGATGGTTTTGCATCTTCCAAACCGAAGCGAGTCACTAACTTCTTGATGTAGGTTTCCTGGCTCAAGGAATAGCCTTCCGCCGTGCGCTCAATTTGGATTCCGAGAAAATGTTTCACGTCTCCAAGCACCGTCAGGGAAAAACATCCTTCCAAATACGCCACCAGACTGTTGTACTCCTCCAGGTTCGAGGTAATCACCAGCATATCGTCCACATATAAAATAATATAGCTATATTTACCATCCTTCAGTCGCACATACAAGCAAGGGTCAGCATTTGATAATTTGAATCCGATCCGGCGAAATACTGAATCGATCTTCTTGTTCCACATTCTTGCTGATTGCTTGAGTCCGTACAAACTTTTCTTCAGGCAACACACTTTTTCAGCATCCGTCTCGAAGCCGGGGGGTTCCTGCATGAAAATCGTCTCATCCAATTCACCATATAAGTACGCCGTCTTGACGTCGATGTGCTTCACCAGTAAGTTCCGCTTCCCAGCAACAGTCAACAGTAGCCTCAAGGTGACCTGCTTCGCGACGGGTGCGAACACTTCATCGTAGTCACATCCGTATTTTTGGGTGAATCCTTGTGCCACCAGTCGAGCTTTGTAGCGCACCACTTCTCCTCGATCGTTTTCCTTCGTCTTGAAAATCGACTTACATCCTACCGCTCGCTTTCCGGCTGGTAGATCGGGTAGATCGGCCATTATCCACGTCTTGTTGCTTTTCAGCGACTCCATTTCCTCTTCCATTGCAGCCTTCCATTTGTCCCAATGCAAACTGCTCTTGGCTTCAGCAACGGTACGCGGGTCTCGCAGCTGTGCTGCAAGGGCCACATCATGATAACGGGGTGGTGGAACGCCCTTATTGTTCCTAAGCGAACGTCTGACTTCACTTACATTCTCGATCGTGCTCTCCAGCTCCTCCTGAATCTCGTCCTGAATTTCCATAGGATTTTCTTCCACGATGGTTTCATCTTCCGTCAGGATTGTACTGTTTCCGCTTGCAGGGTCGAAAAATTCATCATCCGCATCCGAAATAACGCTCTGATTTTCATCCTCAAATTCTCCTGCAGTGTCTTGATCCTTCGGTCCCGAATTCTGCGCTTCGCTGAACTGGTATTCAACCATCGCTTCATCGTCATCATCAGTAATCGTGTCATCCGGAACGAATCGTACATCTCGGCTTACCACAAGCTTATGGGTCTTCGGATCGATCAAACGGTATCCTTTGTGACTGACCGAGTATTCAACAAAGATCAACTTCATCGCCTTCGGTTCTAGCTTCGTCCTCTTTTCCTTGGGAATATGAACATACGCCGGAGTGCCAAATACTTGCAGATGAGCCAAATCCGGTTTTTCTTCATTCCACAGCTCGCTCGGTGTTTGACTTACCGCAGCCGTCGAGAGTAGATTTTGCAGGTGATTCGCTGTATTTATTGCCTCCGCCCAGAACTTGTATGGTAGCTTCGCATCCAGGATCATACACCGTGCCATCTCGACCAACGATCGATTCTTGCGTTCTGCAACACCGTTTTGTTCTGGTGTATACGCCGTCGTGAATTGCTGCTGGATTCCTTCAGATTCGCAAAATGACTTCATCTCGACGCTCTTGAATTCTCCTCCTTGATCCGACCGTAGGATTTTCGGCTTCCTTCCAAAACGATTTTCCACGGCTCTCACGAATTTCTTGAAGCATCCAGGAACTTCTGACTTTTGCCTCAGAAAAAATACCGTCGTGTATCTGCTGTAGTCATCTATCAGCGTCAGGAAATACCGGCGTCCACCAGGAGTCCTCGTATTCATCGGTCCGCAAACGTCGCTATGAAATAGGTCCAGAACTGCCTTCGATCTGCGCTTTGCCTTCTTGGGAAACGGCAACCTCGTCATCTTCCCTTCGATACAGCAATCACACGAACCGCTTCGCACACCGCATTCACTGATCTTGATACCGGTTGCAAGTTCCAACTTTTCCAGCTTCACAATGGCCTCGTTGTCGCGATGTCCTAACTTTCGATGCCAACCGTGAACACAGTCGGATTGCTGGCATACCTTCATCGCTTGAACCGCGACTTTGATGTTGTCGACGTAATACAATCCACCGCGCGCCGTTGCCGTTGCCGCCACAAATCCACCTTTCTCGATGGTACACTTGTTTGTTTCGAAGATGACCTTACCTCCTTTGCTTGTAAGCTTCAGTACTGACAACAGATTGACGTCCAGGTCCGGCATGAACAGGGTCTCGCTCAGCTTCAGTAAATTCTTCTCACCATGGTCATCCAACGTTTCCAACAGGCATGTTCCAGCACCTCTTGACATGATATGCTTTCCATCCGCAAGCGTGACTTCGACGACAACGCCCGGGTCCATGGTTAAGAACTTGTATTCTTCGTTGCACATGTGGCATGACGCTCCGGAATCAATGATCCACTCCCATCCTGGTTGTCCTCCATCGGCTTGTGGTCTTGATAGAAACGCAAATTTTCCTTTGGACTTCTCCGCAACCTTTGCTCTCTGGCGATTTCTGTGCTTGGGAGTTACCTTCTCTGCTTCTTCTGCGTCCCGCTGCTCCACAGACAAACAGACGTAACACTCTGATAATTCTCATCGTACACCGATTTAACGATCTTTTTCAAAATTTGATAGTTGGTCAACTGCCCAAACGTGGCGCTCGCATAGTTTTTGTTCGAGTTTGACGTTTGCTCACTACCGCCACCTAGTTGGTGGTCGGCCAAACTTAGTCCTTTTAGCATTGGGCGAATATGTTTCCGTGGCTATGATTTGAATCGAAAAATGTTCGAAGTGTTACGTCTGTTTGTCTGTGGCTGCTCCATCCACTGGCGACAATCCTTGCGTTTGTGCCCAGGTTTCTGGCAGAAGTGACACAAAATTGGCTTCTTCTTGAACTCCGTTCTCAGCGCTGACTCCGCTTCATTCGAGTTTCTCCGCCGAGCTACTTCATCAACCAGCTTACCTCGTACGAACTCAATCGTCAGATCGGTATCCGAACGTCCATCCAGTGCTGTGACCGTGGCTGTGACGAGCGTTGAAAAAGAATCGGGTTGACTGCTGAGCACGATGTTGACCTTCAGATCCTTGTCGAGCTCTTGACCAGCGACCGCGAGTTTCTCGAAATGATCCTCCATCCGGCTAACGTACGCTCCAATGTCTTCACCGTCAACGTATTCCATCCGCATCACCTTCCTGAGGATAGTGGTTTTGCTGGTACGTCCCTGCTTCTCGTGAGCACTCCGGATCGACTCCCATGCTTCCTTGGCGGTTTTGGTTTTCTTGATGAGGCTGTACTGTAGACCTCTTCATAAAAAATGAAATTTCTCGAATTCAGCCAGTCACCCCCACATCTTAATTCTAATGCTGAAACATACTTCTGGTCAAATTTTCAGCTGAATTGGTGAAGATTTCGAGGTGCCTCAAGTCAAAATTGTGTTTTTTGGTCATTTTTCGCCTTTAAAAAATGCCCGTGGAGTCTAGAAGCCATATAAAATATCGTGGCAACCCTTAAATGAAAGATATGTCTATTCCTTACAACTTTTGTGAACATTATGTACTGATAGGAGGATGTTTTGACCATATTTATCCATTTTTCAGACATGCAAGTATGCTAAAAAGTTACATTTTACAACAGTTTTTGTTCTACGAAATTCCAACACTCAATATTTATCAAAACTTTCAAACCATTATATGATTACCCACAATATTCTGAACAATATTGCCATACATCATTTTCTTACCCGATCTAAGGAAAAAATCACAAAAATCGAAAAGTAGAAGCTATTCTGAGTTTCTTGATATCTGGGGTTGACGCAACTGCTGGCAGGCAGAAAAATCAAACATAGTAGCTTTGCTTTTTCTTGATGATTGCAATGATTGATCATTGATTCAAGTGACAGGTTGGCACAAGTACACATTGCCTTAACAAAAGTGGCATATAATGTACCTCAGTAGAATATTAGAAATGGTTCAGATGGTAAGGCTTTGGACTGGCAAACCAAAGGTTCAGAGTTTGAATATAAGACCATTTGTATAGTTTTTTTATTATCAAACTGGTAATATCAACTAGCACTTGAAGTGCAAAAATAAATGAAATAATTTCATTATTTCATTTTGCTTGCATTACTATCCCTTTGGCTAGCGTTAGGGGAAACCGCATGAACTAGCGCATGCATGTACGCATTATTCTGACAGAATGATAAAACTTTCATTGCTTGCGTAGTTGAAAATCGGGCACGCTAAATAACTAATTTATTTCTTAAACCGTAGTTCGATTCTTACGTCGGACTGGTTGGCTGAGTAGCGGATCACATCCGCTCATTAGGATCAAATCACATCGTCGGATGACATCTTCCGACGCGAGTTCCGACGTTAGGTTTAACGCTTAGATTTGTAGGAAAACCATTGCAAAAAAATTGAAAAATGCACATTTGACACAAATTCAAACTCTGAACCTTTGGTTTGCCAGTCCAAAGCCTTACCATCTGAACCATTTCTCATATTCTACTGAGGTACATTATATGCCACTTTTGTTAAGGCAATGTGTACTTGTGCCAACCTGTCACTTGAATCAATGATCAATCATTGCAATCATCAAGAAAAAGCAAAGCTACTATGTTTTATTTTTCTGCCTGTGAGCAATTGCGTCAACCCCAGATATCAAAAAACTCAGAATAGCTTTTACTTTTCGATTTTTGTGATTTTTTCCTTAGATCGGGTAAGAAAATGATGTATGGCAATATTGTTCAGAATATTGTGGGTAATCATATAATGGTTTGAAAATTTTGATAAATATTGAGTATTTGAATTCCGTAGAACAAAAACTGTTGTAAAATGTAACTTTTTAGCATACTTGCATGTCTGAGAAATGGATAAATATGATCAAAACATCCTCCTATCAGTACATAATGTTCACAAAAGTTGTAAGGAATAGACATATCTTTCATTTAAGGGTTGCCACGATATTTTATATGGCTTCTAGACTCCACGGGCATTTTTTAAAGGCGAAAAATGACCAAAAAACACAATTTTGACTTGAGGCACCTCGAAATCTTCACCAATTCAGCTGAAAATTTGACCAGACGTATGTTTCAGCATTAGAATTAAGATGTGGGGGTGACTGGCTGAATTCGAGAAATTTCATTTTTTATGAAGAGGTCTACTGTACTGGGTAGACTCGACAAGAAGCCCAATCGTGGCCCTAGCCCATTTGTCTCCGTCGTCCCACTCCGCAAGATCCGCTTCGTTGCCTTGAGTAGTCGCTGTACCAAGTCGCTCCACAGGTCGAACTCCAGGATCCACGTACCTCCAAAGCTTCTCTCGAACCAGCAAAAGCTCGACTTCAAACTTCCAGTCCGAGTAATTGACGTCGTTGAGTTTCTTGACTCCAACTTTCTCCATTTTCTTTGATTAACGTTCTGTCAAATTTTTTCCAAAGTTCAGTGCAGACTTGATGCACTCAGGCCCATAACCTGATGAGAGTACTAGGGAAACACGTCTGCTCTCTCTGAACAAATAATTAGGAATGACTTTATTATACTAGGTTTATAATCTATACAATAGTCATGGCTTGCTTCTTCCGTTGCTTCTCTTCAGTTACGTCTGTTCGTCTGTGGTTGAACATTGGCGACTTTTTCAATTGAAAAAGCATTTGTACAGTAATATGTACAGCATAACTTTAGTTCAGCTATCATTACTATTGTAAAGTAACAATTCAGCATGCATGCTTGTTTGCGGCTTGCGATTGTTAGTTGGGTTCATTGGGAGTGACTTTGCTAAGAAAGTTAATGTCACTCCGTCGATGCTCTTCATTCTGAGCTGGGACATAGGAACCCGTATGTCGAGGCTGAAAAGCCTAGGCGTAAGCGTCATTACTCGCTCTCTTCTTATTTGTCTTAATTTGAGTTTAAAAGGATAATAAACTGTATTTGTATGGATACATACTTACTAACTTTCATAGTCTTAGAACAAATTAATTGTTATTTCTTTTCCGTAAATTTTCCGACGAATATTAAAAACAAACGTCTTTGCGGACGCAATATTTTCTACTCGGGCAACGTAACGTGAGCTCGCCAAAAAAAACTACCAAACTCAGCAGCACATGACTTCTCACCGCGCGCAGTGGCGGCGACCCAAAACTGCCATTTTAGGCGCCGCTTAATCTCATTACCTCTTTTGGCCCCGGTCGCACTGCAGCCAGCACCAGTGCTGCCGAACAAAGACAAACCAAAGCCGAACAACCGAACCGAACAACAGCAAGACCTTCTGTAACCTGAGATTTATGGATGGTGCTTGTTCTTCTTCTTTTGGGCCCGTCCTTGTTTCTCACTGTTCGGAACCTTCTACGAATTCCTTCTGCGGCTGGAAACGACTTAATTAACCGACCGACCATACTTATCTTCTCGTCCAGTAACCTTCCTTCGTGCAATTGACGTATGTCAATTGATTACGTCTATGACGTATCATGGTGGACCCCTCCTGAACCAAGAAGTAGGAAAAAAATGCTCTAATTACCATTCCTGCTAGGTGGAAGTCACTCGGTTTGATTGATTTCCCTACCGAAGTTTCACCAAATTGTGCGCCGCCAACAGAAGGAAAATCGATTTCGGACCCCAACCCCGAAGCGAACCCCACCTCAAAACACGCATCAATCCTAGTTAGCTTCAACCCGCGCGCGTCGTGGTTGCCATGCCATCATCATCGTGCCCCGGTGCGCGGTGAGTAGGTGGCAAACAATCAAAGGCACGCGACCAAAATTAAGCGCACAACTCCGGCAAGCAGCGGCGATGATGGAGACGCCTGATACCCCTGCCTAGGACTAGGACGATGATGAGGAATAGAAGAGCGAGCGGATCGATCAAAGTAAGCGATGCGGCTATAAATAAAGCACCGTCGCTACCGCCGCACCGTACGCGTTTTCACTGGAAACCGGCCGACTAGGACCTACAACACACCTAACGAGAGGTTTCCCTATCAACTCATCAAGCCGCGTGTGCTTCTGGATCCGGACCCTTCGGGGTCGTTCGTGTTCATACCTCGTGTTGCTGCTGCGTTGTAACGAGATAATTAATGGTTATTGGGTGTTTTGGAGAAATGTTTGGTCGCGGTTGATCGGTTCGCATCCATCGTCCTCCCTGGCTGGCTGGATGCTGACTGAAGTGAGCCGTTTCTGTGTCGTTACGGCTGCGATGCGGGTTTCGTCCGGAAAAGAAAGGTGACGACTAACGGAAGTGCTTTACGTACTACGGGGTTTCAGGTTGACAGCTAGACATAGCAGGCTAGGTGTCAGTGTGCGGTACTATCGTGGGTTAAGTGATTTGTGTGGCAATTAACCCCCTGGGATGGGTTTAGGAATTTTGGAACGTGTTGTTAAATATTCAGGATTTGTTTTTGAAACACTGGAATTTATTGTCTCCTGCGGCTGTGTAGATGATTGAAGCAGATATCGTAGGTATGTATAAGCTTGGTAGGTATGTATAAGCTTGGCCTTTGATAAGTTGTATCCACTTATCCACGAGCGGTAACGGCGGCGGCCATCCAACCGGTTCGGAATTTGACGTTTCTTGAGGGAAAAGTCAAAACAGTTTCATTCTCTTCAATGGGCCTTTACACATTGGCGTAGCAGGCTTTTTCTTTTTTATTACTCGCTCTCGTAAACAAACACGAGAAAGAGAAGGATGCAAGAGGGGGCACAGGCCCCCTCTTCCATCCCACTCTTTCTTTTGTTTATCAAGGAGAACGAGTGAGAAAAAAGAAAAAGCTAGCTACGCCAATGCCTTTACATTTGACGTCCTCAATCAGCTGATTTTCGGGCCTTTGACAGTTCTCCAATGAAAATGACAGTTTGGCGTTTGCGCTTTTGTTCGGCGGTTGTAAACAGTGGCCTACACGGACCTGTCAGCTGAAAAGGCCTATTGCGATCTCCAAGAAAAGTCAAATTTCGAATCGGTTATTTGTGCCCACCGCCGCCATTACCGCTCGCCGATTAGTGGATACGTGAACCTTTGCCCGAATCAGGCCTACTGCGCGCTGTTTTCAAATGTTCTGTGGGACTGAGCAGGACGGGTCAAATTGGGTTTTTAAATTAGGAAAAATGTATCGATTTTTTGATTTTATACGAAAGAGCACCTTTTTATGAGCCACTATGATTTTTTTCAGATTTTTAGAACTTTATTTTGATACCTAAAATCAATTTCAAAGAGATTTTTTGAAATCACCTTTTGACAGCTGGGTAACTGTTTGACAGCTCCACCCAGTACAAAATGCGATGAGGGGTGATTCGACAAATCGCTCCCATACAAACTTTAAATTGATTTTTAAATAGGTTCCCGTTCACCAAAATTCATGAAAATTTGGATTTCGGCTCAGTTTCGCTTGCAGATTCAGAATATTGAATTTTCTCAACACCGCTAATGAAGCCAATTCATACAAAGGCTCATGCCGAGCAATGGGCAGCAGGGACAGGAGTCCAGGGGCTTGACGAACCCCCCTTACGGATACGGATTGCACAAGTGGAGTAAGCCTCGGCGTGGTGGGGGCTCAGCAGTGGGCTTTGCTGGGCCTCTTCAGAAATTCCACACATCCGGAAACAACTTCGTACAAGCGACATAGCACCGCTTCCTAAGTGTCACAACCCAGCAAGGAGTGCCTCTGATACATCAGGAACAACGCCAGTAAGTTCCTGATTGTGGTATACTGATCAGCTTTGTAATTGGTAACTGAAACGCTTTGGAAACTATCATGGAAACTATGCACAAGTTAGCTGGTAGCGACGGCATTTTATCCTCTTAGTAAGGTCGGCGCTGTCTTCCGTCCCATAAAACAGTGGCGTGGCCTGTGCCCAGCTTAGGCAACTAAGAGGGAACGGCGTTGAACCCGTTCGCACGAGGAGGACTGGCGAGATCGCCACTTCGAGGGGCTGGTGTACCCACCATCGAGCAGATAGCAGGAGGCTCAACAGGATGAGCACAAGGCGGCGCAGTACCGGCGGAGGAAGCGCAGATGATCGGCGTGGACCTCACGCGAGTGCTTAACCACTACAGGAGCAGGAGCGGGCTACCAAAGATGTTGGTAGTTGCCAAACAGCTGGACGAGCTGATCGGCTACACGAGCGGGCGGACTACAATCAGCAAGGACTTGAAACAGAGCCTGTTGAAGCTCCGCAAATCGCTGACTCTGGCCAAGAAGGAGTATGATGGTCGAACAGCGGAGTACGGCAAGGAGGAGCGGTCCACCCAAACGGACATCTTCCTCTTTGCTGGTAACGCGACGGTACAGCACGAAACCATGCAGCTCGCTGGAGCCGTGGCGGAAAGGTCAAACCGTCCTACGGCTCGAACTGCATGGTCGAAACCTGCAGAGGAGACGCGGCTCAAGAAGCGTCCGGCAGAGACAGGCAAAAAGTCAAAGAAGAAGAAGGGGACGGCCAGCGCGAGTAACCATGCTGCCAAGTCGGTTGCGAAACGCGCAAGGAGCAGGGAAACCAAGCCCCGAAAGGCTAACCTTAGGAGGAACGGTGGCCAACAGGACCAAGGGAAAGAGAATCCTTGGTTTACGGTCGGAAGGAAGAAGGTTGTGAGAGAAGCAGAGTCAGGCCGCAAACGCGTCTTCAAAACCGAAGCAGGCACATCCGCCGAGGTGCTGAGGGCCATGCGAGGCGAAAATCGTCTCTCACCGCTGAAGCGCTGGGCGCGGATGTCAAAAGCATCTGGCGTACCAGGACTGGAGAGATGAAGCTAGTGCTGAAGAAGGAGACTCAAGAGGTACTGGACGAAAAAGTACAGGTAAAGAGCCCTAACGGCGGAGGCGAATCTCCAGTGTAAAAACCTAGACGAGATCACCGACGCAGAAGAGCTCGCAGCCGCACTTAAACAGCAGTGCAGGGTAGATGCACCAAGTGCATCAATCCGGCTGTGAAAGGGCCCGGCAGACACGCAGATCGCCACGATCAAGCTCCCCGTAGGGGAGCTGAGCAAGGCGTCTGCAGTCGGCAAGATCAGGACTGAATGAGGTCGAAACAGTTGGCACTCGAGCACCACAAAACGGAGGTGGTGATGGTAAACAACCGCAAGTCTGAACGAAAGGCAGTGGTCATCACAGGCGAGTGCACGATCAACTCTAAGCGCTCACTGAAGCAATTGGGGGTCATGATCGACGATAAGCTGTAATTCGGAGGCCACGTGGAGTATGCCTGCGCGCGTAAGCGTAAGCTGCTCGCGACAGTAGCGGTCTCCATACTACGGTAACAAATGTCCCAGATGAAGAAGAACGTGCCTCTGGAGCCGACCTACTGATACTACGGTATGGTGCCGCTGCATGGTCGAGAGCGTTAAGGTTCAATCGAAACGTGAAGCACCTAGAGAAAGTACGCAAAGGCTGATGAGCCTTAGGGTGGTCAGCGCATACCGCACGGTCTCAAAGGACGCGGTATGTGTGCTAGTGGACCTGATGACCATAGCGCTAGTGGTGGCAGAGGACAAAGAGTGCTTAAGAGGCACGAGACGGATCGCCAGAACATCGTCTATGTTGAAGTGGCAGAGGGAATGGGATTCCTCTAGCAAGGGTAGATAGACACACAGGCTCACACCGAGCTTGTCTCATGGCGAGGTGAACTTTCACTTGACACATATTCTGTCAAGCGATGGGTGCTTTAGGTGGTATTTGCACAGATTCGGACGGCGACGAGACCGCGGGGTATGTACTCTTTGAATGCCCACGCTTCGTGGAGCGAAGGTCGAGTATGCGGTAGTGATATCACTCCGGACAACAAGCGGGATTCCACAGACAAACAGACGTAACACTCTGATAATTCACATCGTACACCAATTTAACGGTCTTTTTTCAAAATTTGATAGTTGGCCAACTGCCCAACCGTGGCGCTCGCATCGTTTTTGTTTGAGTTTGACGTTTGCTCACTACCGCCACCTAGTTGGTGGTCGGCCAAACATAGGCCTTTTAGCATTGGGCGAATATGTTTTCGTGACTATGATTTGAATCGAAAAATGTTCGAAATGTTACGTCTGTTTGTCTGTGGGGATTCCGTTACTTCCACGGTCTCCTGAATCTGTAGTTCAAAGAAAAAATGGCGGGCCGACCAAACAGCAAGTTGAGTTGGCCCTCTTCTCCATCCGGAAGCTCGAGTCCAACGTGTAGTCTATAGTACTAGCCAAGACCCAAGCTTCCAGGGGAGAGAGGACTACTTAAGGCGGTAGCTGGTGGAGCGCTAACCAATAGAGAGTACTCACGAACGGTCCCCCTCTTCTCGAAGTCATCCCTAACGGGCGTCCCGCGAAGGTAAGGAATAACAAGAATATTCTATAAGAAAAAAAAAGATGTACATCAAAGTGCTGCTTCAGCGTTTCGATCGCCTGACGTCCGTCCTTCAAGAGGCTTCTGTTCTTATCCATGCATTTTTCGACTCGCTGAAGCCGTTGCGGGTTGTGGTGAGCTTCTGATAGCACTTCCGCCGTGTTTCTTGAGAACGGCACAGCAGTTCCATTTCTTCACACTCCGCTTCTTTCCATGCGGCGCTTTTTCTCTCAAAAGAGACAGGTCAGCTGTTTCCGCTTCTGCCAGGTCCCATGCTGCAGTATTATTACTGCACTCTGCGGCTTTCTTCTCCAAAATCGCTCTGCACTCCTCAACGAACTGTTTGTTCCATCTACCTCGTTCCACGTACCTGATGGTGCTCCCGGCTGCATCGTTGGCGGCTGCTTTTACTGTTCTCCATCAGTCCTCTAGAGGGGCCGCATCAAGCTCGCCCTCGTCTGTCAACGCAGCCTCTAGATTCTGCGCGTATGCTGAGACGAAATCCGCTTGCTTCAAACGCTCTACTAGAGTCTAGGTTGTACCGTGGTGGTCGCCGGTACCGTACATTGTTGATGACGGAATGTTTTGGGTACCAGATAGTAGTCGGAATCGATGTTAGCGCCACGATAGGTCCTGACGTCGATAATGTCGGAGAAGTGCCGTCCGTCCATCAGAACGTGGTCGATTTACGATTCCATCTGCTGTGGTGATCTCCAGGTGTAACGATAAGGAAGGCTGTGTAGGAACAAGGTGCTACGAATGGCCATGTTCATGGAGGTGGCGAAATCAATGAGTCGCAAGGTTGTTTTCGTTCGTTAGCTGGTGAGCGCTAAACGTTCTAAACGGCGATCATAATTTCCTGGCCTACCTGGGCGTTAACGTCTCCTATGATGATCTTGATGTCGTGGCTTGGGCAGCGGTCGAACTCGCGTTCGACGTCACTACGACGCCGAACATTCCTTCAGTAGATCGGCGAGTATGCGGGTGCTCCCAATGCAGTTGAGAGATCGTCAGTTTCTTCTGTCGAGTTTCCAATCGCAAGTCACTTTTCGATGCTGTGGTCGTCGCCTTTGGTATACAGTAGACGTTTGATAAGTGCAACATGTTTACGTTCAGT
This sequence comes from Aedes albopictus, assembly GCF_035046485.1. Classification (NCBI taxonomy): domain Eukaryota; kingdom Metazoa; phylum Arthropoda; class Insecta; order Diptera; family Culicidae; genus Aedes; species Aedes albopictus. The sequence continues at coordinate 32,211,104 of NC_085136.1, forward strand.
TACCGAATGAAATTCGCTAACTGCAACCAAGGAGAATACATTTTTACTAAGGTGGCGCAGATAAACATTGCAAACCACTGGTTGTCTCTTCCATTCTTCTGGTGTTCTTATGGAACTGAAATAGTGACGTCACTATTTTAGTTGCATAAGAACACCAGAAGAGTGGAAGAGACAACCAGTGGTTTGCAATGTTTATCTGCGCCACCTTAGTAAAATGTATTCTCCTTGAACTGCAACGACTGACAGCCGTCAAACAGTTGTCAATTGCTGTTGGACGCAGCCAGAAAGCACTCAAAAACATCGCAATGCAGCTGTAGTGCATCTGAAAAACATCGCAACTCTGTTGACGTTTCATTTTTGACAGATAGCGGTGCGATAACTGCAAAATTTTTGCACTTAGCGGACTTGCAGTTAAACCGTTTGCACCGAGCGAACGTCTACTGTATTGGTTTGGTACGCATTCTTCTCTTGTCGACTTTCCTCTGCTTGTCGTTCGACGCCTGGCTCGCAGAGCCTGACACCACCCCCCCCCCCCCCCCCCCCCACTAACCCAGGGAACTGGGCTTACCTTTCCGGAAGCTACGGGTACCGAATATTTGAATCAATGTAATCGATGAGAAACAAGTAGAGTGTGACGTCTGTTACTCAGTTGTTTTAGTTTACGTAAATTTGAAAGGCCTACTATGCCACACTACCTGCCATGCTGCAACCAAGGAAATCCACATGGCCATCAGAGAACATGGCGATAGAACTGTTGTCACGAATCGAAATACACTTAAATACGGTAACCATAGTGAAAAAAAAATAGGAAAACTACGTTGAGTTTCCTTCGCTTCCTTCATCTCATCGGAGGAGTGCTTACCCGACGCGATTGCTTTGATGATGAAAATTCATCCGAACTCGCTATACGCTTGCTACGACCGAGAAATGGACGAGACTGCGGGTGCCCGTGCCGCGATGGACAAAAAGGGTTGAGCGAGCAAAAGCTCCCTGTAATGGTGACGGAAAGTGACGAACGCGACGGGACGCGACGCAAATGTTTTTCATATGTGAGTTGAGCTAAAACATGCGTCGCACATTTAATTTCCACGGCTTTCATTACCGAAATTGATTTATGGCGGTTCGGGCTGTTTGCAGCGGCTATGGTTTGCCGCCGCTTTCGCCACGATGACGACGACGGCCTACTGTGTTTGATTGTACCACCTATGAGGATGACTTTCATCCAGATTTGAACATTATTCAAAAGACGAGTGGGATCATCAAAAGAGATTACCAGTTCATCAGCAAATTTAGTTTTAATTTTATGTGTGTTTTTGCACAGACAGACAGACTGTCTGTCATTTCTGGGGAATTCAATAAAATTTCACCTATTTTTGAAAAACTAATCACCTTATTTTTTAATCTTCTAAAATTATCATAAAAATAGCGATTGCAACCATCAACGCACACCCACACACACACTGCCTACCCCAAGGCAAATTTTCGCCATATTTTACACCCTTGGGGGAGGAGGGGCGGCAAGCCGGCGGAAGCACACTGCAGAAAGGTGAGCGGGTGAAATTTCATTTCGTGTGGAAATTGGATTTCACAAGAAGTCGCCGGTGATGGAAAAATCGCTGAACGTACCTACGTACCTACGGTCCAAGGTGTGTTCGAAACCAAAACGGCAAGCAGGCGGGATAGCATTAGATTGGATTGGATTTTTCATCTAGTAGGCTCCGACGCGACGGCACAGGAAAATCCTGACGAGAATAGCTAAAAAAATGGAAACAACCATCAGGTTCCTACGTTTACCGCCGGCAGTCGAGGGGGAAGAAAATGGGAAATTTTTGAGGGAGCACATCCACAGCCTACTGCATGCATACCTACTGCTGAGCCACTGAGGGGAGTGGGAACAAAATGGCGAAGCCATCAGAGGCTTCAAGTTCAGGGCGCGGGGAATTAGGGTGGAAAAAATGGATCGAATTGGGTAAAAAAAAGGGGGACGAATCGTCGTCATCGTGGCAAGCAATGTGCGTGCCCAGGCGTGGTGGATGGTCGGATATGGTAGTGCGGAAAAACGAGATTTCCATAAAATTGTTGAGTAATGACGACGACGGAGTGGAAGTGGAGGGAGAATTATTGCGTTATTCAGAGGGGGAGAGTGGAGCGAAAAAGCATCATCATAATAATCGTCTTCGTCGTCAGTCCACGTCAGTGACAGCGTGATGATGTTGAATGTTGATGGGATTGGCAATAAGAGTTTCGCAGATGTCGGATCGAAGCAGGCAAGGCAAGGCTTACTAGATCAACACAAAAAGTTGAGAATGTTTCTGGGTATTTGTGTTTGCGAGTATGTCGCTCCGTCTGTTGGTAAATACTTCGGGGCCGAAGCCGAGAACATTGAAATCAAAATTTAGGCAAATATTTAACCGCTTCAATTCGTTTGCAAAGAATATTTGGTTGTTTGTGTACACCCGAGAAATGTACGGGGAGTTTTACCGGGAACCGGGATGTGTAGGTACGTGCGCGCGAACAAATATGATTTCGCTCGGTCTCTCTCTCCGTGGAGTTTTGCCGGTGTTTGAACGAACGGCGGAATCCTAATGAGCTGAGGCATATAAACTTCTTTACTGAGCTGGTCGTTCGCTCCGAAGGGTGATTCAGTTTACACTTTGTTTGACTTTAATTAAGTTCACTAAAAAAAAGAAATAATGCTTGAAAATGATTGAATGTGGCCGTCATTGGGTTGCACCTTCTGGCATATCGAAAATATTGTGTAAGTTTCTGTGACGTTCTGATCGAAGGACGGGTATTGACAATGTCAAGAACTATCGGCGGTAATGCTGCAGCATTGAACCCGACAGAATGTGGAGCGATACAGACAGAAGCGAAAGCACCAGATCCGCCTGTTCTGGGAGGTAAAGCGTGCGCCTTGAAGAAACGAAGTGCGAGGAAATGAAACTGCTGTATTGCTCACAAAAAACTCGGAAGTTCTACCAGAAGCTCAATACGTTCCGCAAAGGGTTCATGCCGCAAGCTAAAATCTACAGGGATAAGGACAAGAGCCTCCTAATAGACAAACGTGAGGTGGTCGAAAGGTGGAAGCGGCACCTTGACGAATGTGTGTTATGTTTCAATCAGACAACCATCGTATCGAGACTACCTTAATGTTAATAGAAACACCATGAGCGTTGAGACATACATTTATTTGTTCAACATCACATTTAAGACAAGACAAAATCACCAATATACGCCACAATACTCGGTTTGTGGCTGCCGCTCTCCATCCTCGGTCGCGCCCAATGCTCGCCAGGTCACGTTCCACCTTGTCCGCCCATCGTGCTCTCTGCGCTCCACGCCTTCTTGTGCCAACCGGTTCAGTAGCAAACATCAGCTTGGTAGGGTTGTTGTCCGGCATTCTTGCAACATGCCCTGCCCACCGTATTCTGCACACCGCCGAAGATCGTCCTTAGCACGCGTCGCTCGAAAACCCCGAGTGCTTGCAGGTATTCCTTGAGCATGGTCCATGTCTCGTGTCCGTAGAGGACCACCGGTCTTATTAGTGTTTTGTACATGGCGCATTTGGTGCTTGCGTGAATCGTTATCGACCGCAGTTGCTTCTGGAGCCCGTAGAAGGCCCGACTTCAGCTAATGATGCGCCTCCGAATTTCACGGCTCACATTGTTGTCAGACGTCAGTAAGGATCCTAGGTAGACGAATTCCTCCACCACCTCGAAAGTATCCCCGTATATCGCAACATTACTACCCAGACGGATCCGGTCGGCTCCGCCTACCAGCATGTAATTTGTTTTTTGAGGCATTCACCACCAGTCCGACCATTGCTGCTTCGCGTTTCAGGCGGGTGTAAGCTGTCCCTTACCGCGTAATGCAGGGCTCTGGCGTGGTGGACATTCTTTTCCGTGCGACTCGTGGGATTTAATCGTGAAATCAAACAAATCAAACAATCAGAATTTAGGTGGAAGTAGTGGTGGGATCAACCCCTTCGCAAGAAGCGGGTAGATGAGGTCTCCGACAAGGAGAAGTGAGGAGATATGTGCTGGGAGTTGCGTGCGCAGCTGAAGCGTGGGTGCTCCAGTCCACTTCCCGGCAAGCCAGCCGGTGGAGGTTATGGACGGAGCGTGGTTATTGAGGGCCGTCAACCAAGAAACCAAAGGACGGTCCGCAATAGAGGTGGCTGAGCAGCAGCTTGGCAAAATCATCGACTTTGCGTCCACTAAGTCGACCATAAACAAGAACCTGAAAACGGCCTTGCTTCGACTTAGGGTGTCGATCGACGATGCCAAGCAGGAGCACGCGGCACTCGCGTTGCTGACTGCTGCAGCAGCGGAGCCTGCAAATGAGAAAAGGCCGAAGTTTACCCAAACGGAGGCCTTCTCCTTCGCAGGAAGCCCGAATAAGGCGGAAGCGACTGCTCGCGACAAACGGGGCAAGCAATCGTAGAAGCGGGCGAGGCAGCCGTCAGGCGAAGAGCTGTCTGGCGGTGCTCGCAAGGCCAGGCGAATCATTACCCCGAAAGTCGGTAATAATGCCGGAAGGTCGGACCCCAGCCAGGGTTCCCAGAAAGCTGGGAAGGGTGGGCCTGAAAAGGCTGACCCGTCCCGGAACGATGGGAATAAGGGGTTGCGACCCCTGGTTGGCCCTCAACAGCCACAGAGCAGGGCGATCCAAGGGGAGGACCCCGGGATGACGCGATCGTCATCAAGACGGAACAGTCCAATTATTCAGACGTCTTGAAGACCATGCAAAGCGACGCCAAGCTTGAGGGTCTTGGAGCCGACATACGCAGTATTAGACGTACTCGTACGGGCGAGATTATCCTGGAGCTGAAGCGCCAGAAGGAGCACAAGGGCGCCGCCTATAAGAGGCTGGCAGAAGAGGTCCTTGGTGAGGGTGTGCAGGTGAGGGCTCTGACACATGAGGCGACTCTGAAGGTCAAGGACATTGACGAGATCACCGAAGTGGAAGAGCTCGTCACGGCACTGCGGCAACAGTGCGATATGCAGGTGGCCGCCGCCGCCGTTAAGCTACGGAAAGGGCCAGCAGGGACACAGATAGCTTTGGTTTTCACCTGTGGCGGACGTCAAAAAGTCCGGTAAAGTAGGGAGCAAAAAGGTGGGCTGGTGTGTATGTCACCTGATATTCCACGAGCCACCAGAGTTTTGCTTCCGGTGTCTGAAACCAGGACACAAGTCGTGGGATTGCAAAGGCCCCGACAGGCGCAAACTGTGCAGGCGATGTGGCGCTGAAGGTCATAAGGCCCAAAACTGCACGAGTCCGCCCATCTGCATGATCTGTACCGGGAAATCCTCGAACAACAGACATCCGATGGGTGGTTCAAGGTGCCCGGCCTTCAAGAAAGCCGCAGTGAACAACAAATCGCAGTGCAGCTGAACCTGAACCACTGTGATGCGGCTCAGTAACTGCTTTTTCAGGCGGTTTCTGAGTGGGACACGGATATCGCCATCATATCGGACCCATACCGAGTACCCGCCGGCAACGGCAACTGGGTAGCGGATGGGACCAGATAAATGGCGGCGATATGGACGACGGGTAAATACCCCGTCCAGGAGTTGGTGTCTACCGCGGTGGCCGGTCGTTAAACACTCCAGCATTTGCGTGAACCGCTCGCAAATGCTGGACTGCTTAACGACCGTGCTAACAGGGCGAAGGCCGGTGGTAATAGCGGGTGAGTTTAATGCCTGGGCCGTGGAATAGGGAAGCCGTTTCACGAACCAGCGAGGTCAGATTCTGCTAGAAACACTGGCCATTTTAGATGTCGACTTGGCTAATGTCGGTACCAAGAGTACCTATAGTCGAAACGGAGCGGAGTCAATTATTGACGGGACCTTTCATAGTCCTGGCTTAACAAGTAGTTCGAACTGGAGAGTAGATGATAGCTACACTCACAACGACCACCTGGCGGTTCGTTACAGTATCGACTACAACAACAGCAGGCAGAGGATAGAAGCAGAGGCGGCTAGGCCAAGGCCAAGCCCTCGCAGGTGGAAGACATCATACTTCGACGAAGAGGTATTTAGGGAGGCGCTCCGCCGTGAGCGAAACATAATCGGTCTAGACGGCGACGAGCTGGTAGCGGTGCGCTCACGTGCGGGTGATGCGACCATGCCTAGGCGAGTCCACCCTAGAAATGGAGGCCACCGGCTTACTGGCGGACCGACGCGATTGCGGACTTGCGCCGCGCCTGCCTACGGGCCAGCCGGCGGATGCAGCGAACAAGATCAGAGGAAGAGCAAAACGAACGGCGGGTGATGTTCGCCCCTGCAAAAGCGCTTAAAACCAAAATAAGAGCAAGCAGAGTGTCAGAGTGCCAATGCGAACCCGTGGTGTGACGCCTACAGGATCGTTATGGCCAAGACGAGAGGTATGATGGCTCCTACAGAGTTGGAGGGGATCATCGGAGGGCTTTTTCCGCGTCATGATCCTAGTCCTTGGCCTCCTTTCGTAGGACAGCCGGGGACTGGGGCTGGCGATGAGGAGAGGGTCACCGATGTGGAACTTGCGGGGATAGCTAAATCCCTTAGCGTAGGTGTAAGGTCTCAGGTCCGGACAAAGTTCCGAACCTGGCCTTAAAAGTAACTATTGCAGAGGCTCCCGAGATGTTCAGGTCTGCTATGCAGAAATGCCTGGACAAGGGAGAAGCTTGGAAGCTTGGAAGAGGCAGAGCCTGGTACTATTGCCAAAAGCGGGGAAACCAAAGATCATCCTCAATAGAATGTTGATTGACGGAGGGCGAAAATGGTCTTTCGAGTAACCAGTACGGCTTCCGGAACAAGGGGCCAGACACGTACAATTCTTGGCTTAGTATATTATAGTATGAGCCTCTTCACGATTTTGCCCTGTCCTGCTCACTCCCACAGAAAATTTGAAAACAGCGCGCACAGTCAAAGTCACATTTGACTTTTACTGTGCGAACTGTTTTTAAGTTTTCTGTGGGAGTGAGCAGTACGCCAGATTCGTGCAGAGGCTCATACTGAAATAGATTAGTGCATCGTAGCAAACTTGGGCAGCCGTTTTTTCGATAAACAATGTTTGTTTTTTGATTCATCTGTCACAGCCTTGATTTCAGCCAGTACGATTACTTTGATGGTAATACATTAATATACAATAATATAAATTAATATATTAATACTAGCTGTACCCGGCAAACTTTGTCTTGCCTACTGCGTTTTTTGACGTTTCAGGTCCCTAGCCAAGTCCAAGTCCCCGTTCAAAACGTATGATAATCCGATTTTCAAAAACTTTAGATTTTTTCTTGTTTTTTGCCTCATAAACCTTCCTTGGGTGAAAAGTAACAGAACAAAACAATGACGACCTAAATCCATCGTTCCAGTCGCGAGTCATGCGCGGTCCCACGTACGCCACTACATTTTTATATATACAGAAGATACCGCAAATATAATAATATACTTCTAATACACTCATTATGCTAATACGTGTCTAGCCCCTTGTTCCGGAAGGATAGGTCCACCGTAGACGCTATCTTGTCGGTTACAAAAACCGCCGAGAAAGCACTCGATCCTAAGAGGAGGGGAATCCGTTTTTGTGCGTTAGTGACTCTGGACGTAAGGAATGCGTTTAACCCTCTAATACCCAAATTTTTGATTTTGATCTAAATATCATTTTTCGTCATCTAAAATCGATTTAAACATGTTTTGGAAGATGATTCTTTTTAATTCTTGATTTCGTGAATTTCAGTTTTTGATTTTTCTAATTTTTATTTTTGAACACCCCCACATTTTTATATTTTTCCTGGAAGCCAATTTAGGGAACGGATTTTTTGAGATGAAAACATTTTGAGATTTTATGATTATTGTTGAAATATTATTATTTTAATTTTTTTTCACAGAAAATTTTATTTTCCGTGTAATTTTAAGGAAAATAATTTTAGAGTGTATTCGATTCCCTTAAACTATTAAACAAGGATAGAATGATACGGGAAAAATTTAAAATATGTTAATTGTAGCGATCCAATACAAAATAAACAATGACTTCTAAAAGGTGACTAAAACATCAATTTTTCAATGATTTTTAAAAAATGTAAATACGCCTTAAAATACACCAAAAACCATTTTGAGATATACAAAACAGTCCTAAATATCAGCCAAAAATATAAAAGTTTTGATTACCCACGAAACAAAAATTACAAAAATGCTCAAACTATACCCCGTCTAAAGGCGGGATTGGGTATTAGAGGGTTAATAGCGCCAGCTGGTCTGCTATTGCCGATGCGCTCTGGGGATGCAGGGGTACCTGTACAAGGTTCTCGAAAGCTACTTTCAGAATCGAGTACTAGTTAACGACACGGAGGTGGGTCGGAAGTGCTTTCACATAACCTCAGGAGTCCCGCAAGGTTCCATCCTGGGTCCGGTGTTACGGAATGTCATGTACGACGAGGTGTTGAGGTTAGAGTTGGGCATGCAGATTCAAGCTTCCGTTTAGAATCTTCAGCATTAAGGAGTCATGATGCATCACTGAGCTTTCAAACGAATCATTGACTTTTTGCTTTTCAATGATTGTTTGCCTCGCGTTTTTGAAGTGATAAAAAACCGTCAATTCTGCGGCAACGCAGCAGAAAAAGTATCACCGTAATCTCTGCGAGTGAGCATATAGGATGATACTTTTTCATACGATTATTTGCTTTGGTGGCAGAGAATTATCACTTTAAAATTTCGAGTCACATATCCAACATTGCTGCCTATACTGATGATGCCGTAAAAAGCCTTAAGGGCTGTTTGTAGTTTAGAAGAAATTTCTCGGCCTATTTTGATGCATGGAGAATTACTTGCCTAAATCGCCCAGGAAACTGTTTGTCTTAGATCACAGTATTTATGCAATTGAGAAGAAATGACAATTGAAATGGCAGTCACCGTAGAAAGTTTTTGCCAGGAATCGGTCAAGAAATTGTTTGCATTGTTTTGATTTTGTATGGGATGTTGCCGTTTCTTGGCCTTGCTGTTTATAAAATTTCTATAAGAGTGAAAGAGAAGGAGAGTATTCCATGCAGTACCCTATATATACAAGAGACGATGCAACACGTGACAAATAATTTGAAAGCAGCCGTCGGCGCGTACAGCTTCCTGCGATCGATTAGTTGAATCATTTTTGGTGTAAATTTTGCTCGAACTCATAAATTATTTCAGGGGTTTGATATCATAATTTTTCCTATGTTTTTCAAGATAAAAACTAGTGCGACAAGATTTGCAAAGAGAAGATAACGATTTGAAAATTGTATTAAAAAAAAGTGCGCAGTTCTCATTACTGCCGAAGATGCGTCAATCTAAATCGGAAATCAATCAAATCCTTATTTTAAATTTGAAACAGCCTACTACTTGCTAATCGATGCCCTTCGTTCTCTCTCCCTCCTTCCAGAAAACACAGCTCAACAGTACGGCGAAGTGAACCAGCTGGGCGGAGTGTTCGTCAACGGTCGGCCCCTTCCCAACAGCACCCGGATGCGAATCGTCGAACTGGCCCGGCTCGGCATCCGACCCTGTGACATCTCCCGCCAGCTCCGGGTCAGCCACGGGTGCGTCTCCAAGATACTAGCACGCTACCACGAAACCGGATCCATCCTGCCGGGTGCCATCGGGGGCTCGAAGCCCCGCGTCACCACCCCCAAGGTCGTAACGTACATCCGCGAGCTCAAACAGAAAGACCCGGGCATCTTCGCGTGGGAAATTCGCGATCGGTTGCTGTCCGACGGCGTTTGCGACAAGAACAACGTCCCCAGCGTCAGTTCCATCTCGAGGATCCTGCGGAACAAGCTGGGCAACATCACGCACCACCACACCGGAAGTCACACGCCGCACACGCCCCACCTCTACAACTCGATCTACCCCTCGTACCCCTACACGACGGCCAACTCGCTCAAGTCGGAAATGTCCTGCGGCGGCGGAAGTCCGTCGCCGCCGACGCCGGGAGTGACGCCGATCCGGTCACCTCACCACCACCACTGTTGGCCCTCGTCCCACTCCGTCACCGACATCCTGGCCAACGTGCACCATCAGGCGGCTGTGGCGGCGCTTCGCAACGGTGGCAACGTGCCGACGTCCCAGTGCCACACGACGCCACCGCCGCCGTCGCTGGGTTCGGTGGTGCCGAACATGGCCGCCGCAGCCGCCGCCAACATGCAGCACCAAATGCAGGACAGCGGCCACCACCACCAGTCGCCCAACTCGTACAACTACTACATGTATCTGCAGAGCGGCGGAATGCACCACGGCGGACTGGCCAGCGCTTCCGGGTTATAGGACGCCGCCGACGTCGGTGGCATCGGGGGGACGAGGCCGTCGGTGTCGGCCTCGCTGTTCGCTCAGAGTGTGCTGTTCTAGGGATGGCAGGCAGGATGGCAGGACACGGTGTGCTAGGTCAAATTTTTCGGAATGCGAGCGCGTGGGACAAACTGCTGTTCAATTAGTGTGTAGATAAGTGTTTTTAATAGGTTTTTACTTATTTGGATGCCGGTTCTTGAGGACACCAGAGAATGAAATGGAACGGGAGGGAGTAAGGATGCTGGTTAAAAAGTGAAAGGGGAATATTGGGAGTGGGGATCTCTTGGGAAAAGAATTAGTGAGAAGAAAACTTCAAAAAACCAGTGCAATATGAACCGTTAGGAACCAGTTGATTTGTCTCAGTTTATTTAGTTTTATTATTAGTGATAACTCAGAATTGTGATTGTTTGGTTGGAGTAGTTGTGGAAATCACGATCGATGCAAAAGTTATGATTATGCTACGTTATCGAATTTTACAACGTTATGCGAGGTACACACTTCAAACGGAATCGCTCAAGTAATTTTCGTTCAGTGCATTATTTTTCCGTGACCGGAATGATCAAGAAATGTAACACAGCAAGCCCCATTTGATTTGACGTTTCATTTCAGCTCCGTACTAGGATCCGGAATAAAGCGACGCTTCCTTATTTCTTGAGCGATCCCTGGCCTAAATTTTCCACGCATCGAGATAGGCCAAGAAATTTCTTGCGATCTGCATACTACCAAAGAATAAAAATAGAAAGAATGCCTTCTCTCGCTATTTTCTATGTAAACGTCAAGTGACAAGACAAGTGGCGCTCTCTAATCGTTTCAAGGTGGAAGCTCTATGTAACAGTGTTCGTGATTTGTCATAAGAGAAGGTGGTGTGCGTATGTTTTGGTATCCGCATTCAATCAGTAACGCACACTACCGCATGAAGGTTGAGCTCTCATCCGCAGATAGCGCTGCAGTAGTGTCCACCCGAGCATCAGCGGAGTGGGCTTTCTTGATATTCTTATTCTTTGGTATAATGCACCTCAAATTGTGAGTATTAAACTACCCTCCTGGAAAAGCCCTACACTGAACGGTGGCTTGCGGTGAAAATTACTATTCTGAGGGTCAATTTAAATACACAACGCCACTAAATTTGTGCAGACTGAGTTTCGTTTCAATTCAACAGAAATATGTTTTCAATTCTACCATGGACTCGATTTTCAATTAAAAAAAGTTTCTGTTGGCAACCGGATTCGAACCAAGAACCTTGATATCACCAGGCTCGCACGCTACCACTCGGCTATCGAATCGGTTGATGTTAGAAGAAACAAAACACACACAAGAAGCGTTGGTAGGTCGATGATCATGTTTTGCCATGGTAAATTTAAAAACATTGTTATGCTTGTCATTACTGCAAGCCGCCTTTCAGTGTACGAGGACTTCCAGCAGGAAATCCTGTAACAATCCCAGTAGGAACTCCTGGATAAACTTCTGAAGGAATCCCAGAAGGAATTTTTGGAGGAATCTCAAGAGAAACTCTTGGGAGAATTTCAGGAGGACATCCTAGAGGTATCCTAGAAGGACCTCCTAGAGGAATCTCATGAGGAACTTCTGGAGGAACCCCAGAAGGAACTCCTGGAGGAATTCCAGGAGGAACTCTTTGATGCACCCCAGAAGGAACTCCTGGAGAAATCCCGGAGGAACTTCTGGAGGATCTCCTGGAAGAATCCCAGGAGGAACTCTTTGAGGAACCCCAGAAGAAACTGCTGGAGGAATTCCAGGAAGAACTCCTGGAGAAATCTCAGGAGGAATCCCAAGAGGAACTCCTAGAAGAATCCCAGGGTACTTCTGGAGAAATTCCAGGAGGAGCTTCTGGAGGAATCCCTGGTCTGACTTCTGGGGAACCCCATGAAAAAATCTTGGAGGAATCCCAAGGAAGAACTCCTGGAAGAATCCCAGGAGGAACTCCTGGAGCGATTCCCGGAGGAACTTCTGGTAGAATCCCAGGAGGAACTCCTGCAGGAATCCCAGGAGGAATCCTTTGAGGAACCCCAGAAGGAACTCCTGGAGGAATCCCAGGAGGGACTCCTGGAGGAATTCCCGGAGGAACTTCTGGAGGAATTCCAGGAGAAACTTCTGGAGGAATCCCAGTAGGAACTCCTGGAGGAATCCCAGGAGGAACTCCTGGAGGAATCCCAGGAGGAACTCCTGGAGGAATCCCAGGAGAAACTCCTGGAGGAAAACCCAGGAGGAACTCCTGGAGGAATCCCAGGAGGAACTCCTGGAGGAATCCCAAGAGGAACTCCTGGAGGAATCCCAGGAGGAACTCCTGGAGGAATCCCAGGAGGAACTCCTGGAGGAATCCCAAGAGGAACTCCTGGAGGAATCCCAGGAGGAACTCCTGGAGGAATCCCAGGAGGAACTCCTGGAGGAATCCCAGGAGGAACTCCTGGAGGAATCCCAGGAGGAACTCCTGGAGGAATCCCAGGAGGAACTCCTGGAGGAATCCCAGGAGGAACTCCTGGAGGAATCCCAGGAGGAACTCCTGGAGGAATCCCAGGAGGAACTCCTGGAGGAATCCCAGGAGGAACTCCTGGAGGAATCCCAGGAGGAACTCCTGGAGGAATCCCAGGAGGAACTCCTGGAGGAATCCCAGGAGGAACTCCTGGAGGAATCCCAGGAGGAACTCCTGGAGGAATCCCTGGTCTGACTTCTGGGGAACCCCATGAGAAACTCCTGGAGGAATCCTAAGGAAGAACTCCTGGAAGAATCCCAGGAGGAACTCCTGGAGCAATTCCCGGAGGAACTTCTGGTGGAATCCCAGGAGGAACTTCTGCAGGAATCCCAGGAGGAATCCTTTGAGGAACCCTAGAAGGAACTCCTGGAGGAATCCCAGGAGGGACTCCTGGAAGAATTCCCGGAGGAACTTCTGGAGGAATTCCAGGAGAAACTTCTGGAGGAATCCCAGGAGGAACTCCTGGAGGAATCCCTAGTCTGACTTCTGGGGAACCCCATGAGAAACTCCTGGAGGAATCCTAAGGAAGAACTCCTGGAAGAATCCCAGGAGGAACTCCTGGAGCAATTCCCGGAGGAACTTCTGGTGGAATCCCAGGAGGAACTCCTGCAGGAATCCCAGGAGGAATCTTTGAGGAACCCCAGAAGGAACTCCTGGAGGAATCCCAGGAGGGACTCCTGGAGGAATTCCCGGAGGAACTTCTGGAGGAATTCCAGGAGAAACTTCTGGAGGAATCCCAGGAGGAACTCCTGGAGGAATCCCAGGAGAAACTCCTGGAGGAATCCCAGGAGAAACTTCTGGAGGAATCCCAGTAGGAACTCCTGAAGGAATCCCAGGAGGAACTCCTGGAGGAATCCCAGGAGGAACTCCTGGAGGAATCCCAGAAGAAACTCCTGGAGGAAAACCCAGGAGGAACTCCTGGAGGAATCCCAGCCCAAGCAACCAAAAGTTCGGATAAAATAGCATGTTTGGGCTTAATCAGCTATTCGAAGGTATATGAATAGCATTCTATTCAGCTCACTTTTTAAGTAATTAACCGAACTTCAGTTCACAAAAAGTACACTTGTGTCGCTGAAAGGAACGCTATTCAGCTTAAAAATAAACTTCGAAAAAATGAAAAAAAAAATGTTTAGTCCTCAAAAGTAATTTATTATTAAGAACCATTATCATGTGGAATCCAAATTGACTAATACCTTGAAATAATGTTTGATGTTTTTTACTTACTGAGATTTGAACTCGGGATCTCCTCGTTGAAAGTCGGTGCCTAACCACTACTCCATGTATGTGTTGTTATGCACTGTGGGATTTTACTCAATGTGCTGATATCATATAGTAGAGCTCAATCAGGTTCGCGTGTGAACTTTCCCTGAACTTGGAATAGTTTTTGAAGTCGAAAGTTCGAAAGAAGTTCACGTGGAACTTCTTGTGAACTTACGCAGTTTGACATTTTCAGTTTGTTGTGGTTCGCAGTGCAAAGCAATAAATTAAGGCCAGTGTATCGACTTCAAGAAAAAATTATAAGTTTTCAGCTTGGTTTTCAGTGAATACGATTGCGTCGATTACCGGTGCGCTGCAGTGACAAGTGAGACGAGTGTGAAAACATCCAGCAAAGCTGGAAAATTTTTGTGCGCTGCCGAAAAACCCCCGGCGGCATCCTGGGGGGAACAGTTTTCCGCTGCGGGAGCAGCCTTTGATCCACACAATACGGATCCTTTGCGTTGATTACAAGTAAGTACGTTCAAATATTATAGTGGAACAAAGTGTACTTGTGGAATTAACACAAGCTGTGGCTGCTGGGCTCGATTTCCGAGTGATTTAATTGAATGAGAACTTCTCCCCGGCCCCGCTGTCGCCGAAGTTCAAGTGAAGTTCACTTTTGGTACGGTTAATATTTATCCGAACTTTCAGTAGTAAGTTCAAAACAAGTTCGAAACAAGTTCGGAACGGTTGATTTCAAGTTGTTGGAATATGTTCAAATGAACTATATTTGAATTTTAAAGGCACGCAAAAGTTCAACATGAGTTCGGTTAATATTTGATTGAACTCTGTTTTAAAGTTCAACATAAGTTCTTTTTCAACCTTTTTTCGACTTTAATGTCGTTTTGAAGAGAAGTCAAAAGCTTGTACATGTACTTTCAAGTTCATAAACAATACAAGAGTAACTTTTTGGAGAATTAAGTTCAACGAAACCTGGAATTGAACCGAACTTGAACTTCTGAGTTCGTTCTTCAAGTGGAATCCGAACTTTTGGTTGCTTGGGAGGAGGAACTCCTGGAGGAATCCCAAGAGGAACTCCTGGAGGAATCCCAGGAGGAACTCCTGGAGGAATCCCAGGAGGAACTCCTGGAGGAATCCCAGGAGGAACTCCTGGAGGAATCCCAGGAGGAACTCCTGGAGGAATCCCAGGAGGAACTCCTGGAGGAATCCCAGGAGGAACTCCTGGAGGAATCCCAGGAGGAACTCCTGGAGGAATCCCAGGAGGAACTCCTGGAGGAATCCCAGGAGGAACTCCTGGAGGAATCCCAGGAGGAACTCCTGGAGGAATCCCAGGAGGAACTCCTGGAGGAATCCCAGGAGGAACTCCTGGAGGAATCCCAGGAGGAACTCCTGGAGGAATCCCAGGAGGAACTCCTGGAGGAATCCCAGGAGGAACTCCTGGAGGAATCCCTGGTCTGACTTCTGGGGAACCCCATGAGAAACTCCTGGAGGAATCCTAAGGAAGAACTCCTGGAAGAATCCCAGGAGGAACTCCTGGAGCAATTCCCGGAGGAACTTCTGGTGGAATCCCAGGAGGAACTTCTGCAGGAATCCCAGGAGGAATCCTTTGAGGAACCCTAGAAGGAACTCCTGGAGGAATCCCAGGAGGGACTCCTGGAAGAATTCCCGGAGGAACTTCTGGAGGAATTCCAGGAGAAACTTCTGGAGGAATCCCAGGAGGAACTCCTGGAGGAATCCCTGGTCTGACTTCTGGGGAACCCCATGAGAAACTCCTGGAGGAATCCTAAGGAAGAACTCCTGGAAGAATCCCAGGAGGAACTCCTGGAGCAATTCCCGGAGGAACTTCTGGTGGAATCCCAGGAGGAACTCCTGCAGGAATCCCAGGAGGAATCTTTGAGGAACCCCAGAAGGAACTCCTGGAGGAATCCCAGGAGGGACTCCTGGAGGAATTCCCGGAGGAACTTCTGGAGGAATTCCAGGAGAAACTTCTGGAGGAATCCCAGGAGGAACTCCTGGAGGAATCCCAGGAGAAACTCCTGGAGGAATCCCAGAAGAAACTCCTGGAGGAATCCCAGGAGGAACTCCTGGAGGAATCCCAGGAGGAACTCCTGGAGGAATCCCAGGAGAAACTCCTGGAGGAATCCCAGGAGAAACTCCTGGAGGAATCCCAGGAGGAACTCCTGGAGGAATCCCAGGAGGAACTCCTGGAGGAATCCCAGGAGGAACTCCTGGAGGAATCCCAGGAGGAACTCCTGGAGGAATCCCAGGAGGAACTCCTGGAGGAATCCCAGGAGGAACTCCTGGAGGAATCCCAGGAGGAACTCCTGGAGGAATCCCAGGAGGAACTCCTGGAGGAATCCCAGGAGGAACTCCTGGAGGAATCCCAGGAGGAACTCCCGGAGGAATCCCAGGAGGAACTCCTGGAGGAATTCCTGGTCTGACTTCTGGGGAACCCCATGAGAAACTCCTGGAGGAATCCTAAGGAAGAACTCCTGGAAGAATCCCAGGAGGAACTCCTGGAGCAATTCCCGGAGGAACTTCTGGTGGAATCCCAGGAGGAACTTCTGCAGGAATCCCAGGAGGAATCCTTTTAGGAACCCTAGAAGGAACTCCTGGAGGAATCCCAGGAGGGACTCCTGGAGGAATTCCCGGAGGAACTTCTGGAGGAATTCCAGGAGAAACTTCTGGAGGAATCCTAGGAGGAACTCCTGGAGGAATCCCAGGAGGAACTCCTGGAGGAATCCCAGGAGGAACTCCTGGAGGAATCCCAGGAGGAACTCCTGGAGGAATCCCAGGAGGAACTCCTGGAGGAATCCCAGGAGGAACTCCTGGAGGAATCCCAGGAGGAACTCCTGGAGGAATCCCAGGAGAAACTCCTGGAGGAATCCCAGGAGGAACTCCTGGAGGAATCCCAGGAGGAACTCCTGGAGGAATCCCAGGAGGAACTCCTGGAGGAATCCCAGGAGGAACTCCTGGAGGAATCCCAGGAGGAATCCTTTGAGGAACCCCAGAAGGAACTCCTGGAGAAATCCCAGGAGGGACTCCTGGAGGAATTCCCGGAGGAACTTCTGGACGAATTCCAGGAGAAACTTCTGGAGGAATCCCTGGTCTAATTTCTGGTGAACCCCAGGAGAAACTCCTGGAGGAATTCCTGGAGGAACTTTTGGAGGAATTCCAGGAGGAACTTCTGGAAGAATCCCTGGATGAAGTCCTGGAGGAATCCCAGCAGAACCTCCTAGAGGAATCTCAGGAGGAATCCCTGGTCTAACTTCTGGGGGAATCCCAGGAGGAACTCCTGGAGGAATTCCTGGAAGAATTTCTGAAAGAATTCCAAGAGGAACCAAGGGGAATGACATATCCTTTTCTAACCGGAAAATCCGTATTCATCCGTTCCTAACCGTCGCTAACCGTTGCTAACTGAACAGCAGTTAGACGCGGTTAACGACGGTTAGCAACGGATAAACGCGGATTTTTCCGGTTAGCAAAGTGTCATTCCCCCTGGGAGGAACTTCTGGAGGAATCCCAGGTGGAACTCCTAGAGGAATCCCAGGTGGAAATCGTGGAGGAATCTCAAGAGGAACTTCTAACTATAGCTGAATTCGGATATTCGTCCTGTCATCCTGGCCATCCTCAGCTACTCATTCTAATTTTACTGATTTTCATTCATGTGGCCCGACACCCCAAAACGTAAACACCAGTTTTGACAAAGCAAATACAGTCAGGATTCGTTGTACACCCGGTGCCACCCATTTTACGCCCACCGCAATTTCTCTGTTGTCGTTCAACCAATTCAGTTCATTTTTGGAATGTATTTAGTTTACGATATGCTGCAACTACACACAAAAAATGAGCTCAAGCGGATGTAAGGCAGCCGAAAAATCGCGGTGGGCGTAAAGTACCACCCACCGCGTGTATAACGAATCCTGACTGTACTATCATAGACTAATTTCTATGGTACTATGTTAGAAATTCGAACTCTGAGTAAAGTACAACTTTATTCATACGGATTTGAGTAAATGCTCAAACAGTTTGCTTTGCTCAAGTCAGGTTAGCCTTGAGTAAATACTTCATATCACTTAAGGACAGACTTGTTAGAATCCCAACATGGCCGCCACAATGGCCGACTTTGGCACCTACTCACGATTTCGAGGGCACAAATCTCTTCGTAAACAAAACCAGCGCACCTGATCTTCTTATTATAGACTTATTACAAGTGAGCAAGAACAGAATAATAGAATACTTTGTTGTGTGAAGCTTGCTTCTTGAGATTTGTGCGTATGAAGTTTTGATGCACTGTTAAAGCGGGATGTTAAGAAGTTTGTCTTTAAATATTGGTGAGAGGTCTTTTTTAATTCTTCAACCAGCTCTTTTGTCCACTAGGGCACTGCGTGGGCGATTCCAATTGGCGGCTGCACTTACACTTTGTACAGCGCCTAAATGTATTCTTTTCTATTTCTACTATACCGAACTGGTTGCCGTTGCGCTGCCGTCACTTTTCTGTTGATGTGTGGCTCTTGTTCCTTCTCCAGTCCGATTGGGGGTCCATAATGAGTTGCCGTTAGCCGATATCCAAGTTTCCGGGTCCATTACAGGAAACATGCTCAGAAGAGAGTCAGGTGTCAGCTGCTCTCGGGGGGAAGAGCAACTGACGAAAAATTGCATGTGCCGGGGCTGGGATCGAACCCATGACCGTCCACTTATGAAGTGAACGTGTGAAAGGTCTTACACCGAAAAAAAAAATTGTTGTTGTTCTTACCGAATCCATATGGTAAAGTTAAGAACTGCACCAACAATTTTCAACCGAATGCAAAATTCTGTTAATTCTACTGAAACATTGTCAATATTGCCATGCGACCATCTTGACTTGAATGTTGCGCGTCTTATAGATAAACATGGTCAAAAATGCAATGCCAAAATAGTAGCATCGAGAATAATTTCAGTCAACGGTACTGCACGCACGGCAATATTGACAATTTTTCAGTACAATTAACAGAATTTTGCATTCGGTTGAAAATTGTTGGTGCAGTTCCTCACTTTACTATGGAATTGGTAGGAACTACAACAAAATTTATTTCAGTGTAGGCTACGTCATTTTTTTTTCAAGTAAATCAAAGACTTCACAGATCTAGACTGGCAGCACATGAAAATAAGGAATAACATAAAAATTGTGATGAAAACACATGAACCTTTGTATATTTTGATCTAGGATATGTTTTTTTTATGAAAACGAAGATAAATATGTGCATCGTGGATGTGTTATTTCACAGATTTTAATAATGTTATTGTCAAATCAGTAAATGGGCTGCCATCAAGATGTTTTGCGCGTGTCGCAGCTGCCAATCTTTGTATGTGTGATCTTTGCTTAAACTGAACTATTGCTTGGCCCCTCTGTCTGTAGTAACCAGTTCTTCTAATGTAAATTTATCATGTCTAAGACATTTTTGTGGCCGGGACCCGTGGCACAGTGCTCACACGTTCACTTCATAAGTGGGGGATCTTGGGTTCGATCCCAGCCCCAGCACTTGCAATTTTTCGTCAGCTGCTCTTCCTTCCGGGAGTGGCTGAAACTGACCCTCTTCTGAGCTAATAGCTCTAACGGAACCGGATAATTGGATATCGGCAATTCATACTGGACCCTCAATCAGACTGGCAAAAGAAATCTAGACGTTCCATATATGGGTCCAGGAGATGCTCGAGAATTTCTCCATGAGTTTCCCGGGAATGCCTCCTGGAGTTCCTCGAGGATTCCTCCAGCATTTTGTTCGGAATTCTTCCAGAAGTTTCTCAAGAAATCCTCACGCACCTCCTGATTTAATTTTTGGGAAACCTGGAGGAATTCCCGAGGAACTGCTTGAGAAACTCCTGAATGAATTCTCGTGGAACTTCTGAAGGGATTCCCGAGGGACTCTTGGGTGAATTTCCGAGAAACTCGGAGGTATTTATTGGAAGCATATGGAAGAAATCCTAATGGAATTTCCAAGCTATTCCCAAGAATTCCTGAAGAAATTCTCGAAGAACCCCTGGAGGAATTCCTGAGGATCTCCTGGAGGAATTTCTGGTAAAGTCCAGGAGGAATTCCTGATGAAGTCCTGTAAGATCTTTCTAGAAACTCCTGTAAGAAATTACGAGGAGCTCCTGGAGAAACTTTCGAGGAACATCTGGAAAAATTTCCGAAAAACTACTGGAGAAAAATCCCGAAGAGCTACTTGTGGAATATATGAAAAAATCCGGGAGGAATTTTCGAGAAACTCCTGGAAGAATTTCCCAGGAGCTAGAGGCATTCCCTATGAACTCTTGGAGGCATACTTATGTATTTCTGAAAGAATTTTTTAAGAACTGCTGGTGGTTTTTCCGAGGAACTCCTGTAGGAATTCCAGAAGAACTCTTGGGTGGATTCCTGAAGATTTCCTGTAAGAATTTTCCAGAAACTCTTGAATGGCGAACTCATGGAGGAATTTCTGGGAATATCTAGAAGATTTCCAAATTCCTGTAAAAATATCTGAAGAACTATTTGTGAAATTTCCGAGAACCTCCTGGAGGAATTCCTGAGAAACTCTTGGAGAAATTTCTGAGGAACTCATGGAAGAGTTTTCTGTGGAACTCCTGGAGCAATTGCAGGGGAACTTCTGGAGGAATTTTTAAGGAACTCCTGGAAAAAAAGTCTCGAGGACCTACTGTTGGAATTTTACAAAAAACTCCAGCAGAAATTTCCGAGAAACTCCTGGAGGAATTCGGAAAGTACTCTTGGAGGAAAATACAAAAAACTTCCCGAGGATCTTCAGGCGGAATCGCTGGAGGAATTCCCGAGGAACTCCTGAAGGAATTGCCGAGGAACTCCTGGAATAATTCTCGAGGAACTCCTGGAGGAATTGCCGAGGGACTTCTGGAGAAATTTCAAAAGTACTCTAGGAGGAATTCCCAAGGAACTCATGGAAGAATTCCCGTGGAACTGCTGAAGGTATTCCCGTGGAGTTCCCGAGAAACTTCTGGGATAAATCTCGAGGAACGTCTGCAGGAATTACCGAGGAACTCGTGGAAGAATTCCCGAGGAACTTCAGGGGGAATTCCCATGGTATTCATGGAAAAGTTATGGAGGAATTCCCGGGAAATTCCTGAAGAAATTCTCGGGGACTCCTGGAGAAGTTCCCATGAAACTCCTAGAGATATTCCCAGGGAAATCCTAAAGTTTCTAAGAGAAATTCTTGGGGCACTCGAGGAGGACTAATTCTCGGGGAACTTAAGAAAATTCTTCGTGAAGCTCCCGGAGGAATTTCTCTAGAAGTTCTATTAATATTTTCAGAATAGTTTTCCCGGGGAACTCTTGAAAATCCTTGGAGAACTCCTGAAGGGAATGTGTATCCCAGAAGTAATTCTGGGAGAACTACTGGAGGGAACCCCGACGGGAGAAATCCCAGAAAGAACTCCTAGAAGAATCTCAAAAAGAACTTTTGCATTAATGCCGCTACAAAAACAATTAGAGGAGTTCCAGAAGGAATTCCTGGAAGAATCCCAGAAGGCACTCCTTGAGGAATTACAAAAAAAAAGAAAACTGGAGGAATTCGAAAAGAAACTTCTGATGGAACTCCAGAGTTTTGAAAAAAATAAAGCCCTGGATGAATTCTACAAACAACTCCTTGTGGAATTCAAACAGAAATGACGACAATACTAGAATGTTTTAGCATTTCCAACGAAATTTGCCTGAAATCGCACAAACATTCGAAATCAACAATAATTTCCATAATTTTCACCAGAATCTTACTAAAGCTTATATTAAATATATATAATATATAGCTTAAATATATAATATAGTATATTATATTATAGCTATATAATATAATATATTATATAGCTATAATATATATATATATATATATAGATATAATATAATATAGCTTAAATATATATAATTTGTGCATATATGTTTGTGTCCTGCCCCTTGAAGCACTCACCATTTGAGTTAAATGTTTTTACCATGAACGTCAAAAAAAAGACTTTTGAAAAATTGTTAAAAAGGTCGAATTGCATCACGTCAAGGACGACCTCAAATGTCAAACAAATACTGTTTACCATTTTACTCTTCTCGAGTTTTTTCATTATTCTTTTGTTTTTTCGAGTTCGGGAAAAAGTACTGTTGCGATCAGAGTACCATTCTTGATCGTATTATTCAATGAAAACGGGATTTTGTCTTTCGTCCCTTTTGATGAATCATGTGCACACAAAATCAGAAGAACACAACATTGAAGAGACCAAACGATATCATATTCGCATGTTAATCCAAGTTTCAGAGAACGAATGCAATATGTTTTTAAATTTTGCAACTTTGAAGAGTAACACACCAAACAATCACGATTCTTAAGTTTTTTATTTCTATAGTAATACTCAAACCAGTTATAACCAGTGCTTTTGAGTTTCTGACGATTCCTGGAAAGATGTTCATTTCTCTAATCATAACATAGGAAATAGATTTCAAACACCTTAAAAACAAAACGTGCACACATCACAACAAATCGAACCTCAAACATCTCAAATAACAATACATACATGTGGAACAACGTACAGTACAAAATGCAAAATGATAACAGCAACTACTAAAATGATACAAGCAAAACAAACCTCCACTCTATACACTGTAAAACGGTAATGCTCAAATGGTTGTTCAAGTTTAGCAAAATCGATAGCTGAAGTCTAGATATGGAAGAAAAATCATCAACTGAAAAGCAAGTACAACAAAGAATATCACCTTTTAAAAATGAGTATATTTTGAAACGAAGCAGCAAAACTACCCTAACCTGATGAACGACCTGACAAATTTTAAAGGAAAAATCAAGAGAAAAGCAATATTTTTCACCAAAAAAAAAACTAGAACAAAACAAACAACCACTACTTTCAACTAGAGCGGAGCTACTAGGGCTACCGGAACACAAACTGTTTTATATAGCAAAAAGAAAAACATAAGAGCAACAAATTAAACAAGTGTAGTAGCAAAAGAAAAAATAACTGACTGTACAGAACCGGAAATTATGTAACCGTATAGAGAGAGGAAACCGTAGATTCAAAACAAACTTTAAAACCAAGAGCAAATATGGAAAATCTACTACTATTCATGGAAGAAGATGTAATTAAATATCCCCAGATGTGTGCCTTTTCTAATAACATTATACACGAAATACACAGAGAGAACAAATGAGTATAACAAAAAACAACAACAAAAACCCGATCAGAAAACAGTAAACAAACACACAAACAATATTTCTGCAATTACTCGAAGAAAAAAAAACAACACGACGACGACGATTACTTGTACATAAGTAGGAACAATGAAAAAATAGAACTGCTCACTTACACCGTTCACCAATCGGCCATCGCCATTATAGGGAGTGCAGTGCGCTCATAGCCTACTTGCAACTAGATCGCGCGGTTTGGTTGCTAGACGCACCGACGACGACGACGTTGCCAACTGACGAAAGTCAGTCAGTGGTTGCTGTGATGATTGCTAAAAGTACTAGAGAATCGAACGCTGGCGAGGTAATTATACGTGACTTTGCTGGTCAAAAGGTACTTCGCACTGGATCGCGTCTCGAGTCGTCCGGTTATCGGAACTAGTAAGTGTAGACCAGGTGCGGCTGGTCAGTTGGCCACGCGTGCAACAGTGAGCAAAAACGCGATTCTTATATTTAGTTTATCGGAAAACAAACCAGTGCTATTTAAAATTCTCATTTCGTTTTATTTTTGTCGTTTCCAACAGTAGGCGATAAGTTTTGTACATTTGTAAAAAAAAAAAACAACTACAAATGTTTGGTTTTTAGATAAATCCAAGTAAGCATCGGGTGAAAGAGAGCTTCAGAAAAAAAACGGGGGAAATATGGGAGCAGTTATTAGAGAAATGTAAGTAAAACACAGAGAAAATTAAACCAATTTCAGTGCTAAGAACGATAAGAGAATATATTTTAACTATTATAAATTTATGGTTTTAACTGAAAACTGAAAAAAAATTGCAAAAAAAAAAAACAAACAAAAACTGTTCGCAGCCTTCGGGTATGCGAAGGAGTAAGTGAACAAGAACGTGTAATTAAAAAAAAGAGAGTTAAACTTAGTAGTCGTATAAGAAAACCGTCGTGCGTAGTAGATTTATTTGAATTGAAAAGGGGAGACGGAAGCAAATGTGAAAAATATATATACATATGTAGGATATTTGCAAAACAAAATGAAAGGAAGCTAAGTAAAAAGGTGGCACGAGCAGAAAAAAAAGTGAAGAAAACAAAAACAAACACGTAACATTTTGAATGTTTTTGATACAATGTAATTTATATATATCTAATTTAGTTTAATGTGAATATATTCTATTTTAAGTCCTCTAACTGAATATGGAAAATATAAACAAACGCGAATCTGTAATGAATGAAAACAAAAACAAGGAATGTCTCAGCCTGTCATTGGATGAAATGTATCCGAAATTTCCCAAATGAAACAATTAGAATGGCCGGGAGAACGTTTGGATAGGAGGTCCTATTTTGGCCAGTTGAGAACAACAACAAAATTAGTCAATTGGTATAGAACTAAGCGCCTATTTCTTCACCCTGGCCTAAGCGTTAAACTAGGTTTACCATATGGGTAAGCCTGGCTTACCGGTTAAGCCGAGATGAAGAAATCGACCCTAAGGGTCGATTTCTTCACCTCGGCTTAACAGGTAAGCCAGGCTTACTCATATAGTTGAGCCTGGTTTAACGCTTAAGCCAGGGTGAAGAAATTGGCCATAAGACTTTAAAAATTGTGTTGGCTTAACTTTTGCGCTAAAGTTAAGGGGTCTGCCTCTGCTGTGATGTTCTGCCGAATTCCAATCCAGCGCTTGCTTGCAGATTTCGTCTTCATTCGGCCGACCCACTTCCATATACGTTCTCTAGTTTCTGTTGATGTCGGTTTCTGATGGCGAGATCGTAGCAGGCTGTGCGCGCAAGCGGCTGCGTTTTCGAAACTGTCACGCGTTTTCTTTGCTCCGCGTTGTTTTGATTATGGGCGACTGAATTGAGAAGTGGCCGGTGCTACAAATTTTGCCTCGAAAAGTGCTTGAAAATTGATCTCCGGATAATTCGCGATTGTTATGAGAGTTCACACCAAAAATCGATTGAGGGTTTCAGCAAAATTTTGTTGAATTTTGCTGAGCTGAAGGCTTCAGCAAAAAAATTGCTGAAATTCAGCAAAATTTTGCTGATTTGTTCAGTAAACTCTGCTGATCACCAGTAACGTTTTGCTGAAATTCAGCAAATTTTGCTGAAAGTTCAGCAAAAAAAATTGCTGGACCCTTCAGCTCGGCAAAATTCAGCAAAATATTGCTGAAAGCGTTTAGTGTGTTTGTCTTATTCCCATCGGGGCGCCGGAGTTCGTGTTCATTTTTGCATGATTTGCGTATAGTTTTTGGTGATACTGCTGCTGGATGTCCGGGATACGCAAATGGAAGTCAACAATCCGTATCGAGAGTACTGGATTTCGTATAATTTGGTGAGTTTGTTCCTGTACATCGTTATAGTGCATGAACGTGGATCAAACTTAAACTTAACCTCTTCACTAACAATACCCGAATTCCCGTGATATCTAGGCCTGAGAGGACGTAGAGGTCTCTGAATACCTTTCATAAGCGTCCAATCAATCTTCTTTTCGAATCCCTCAGCTGTCGCAAGGACGTGGCCAGGACGGCTTTCAGTCGTTAGAGGATTGCGTCAATCTTGTCTTAGAGTCAGAGATTGTCCTAAATTACTGAATTGAGAAGTGGCCGGTGCTACAAATTTTGCCTCGAAAAGTGCTTGAAAATTGATCTCCGGATAATTCGCGATTGTTATGAGAGTTCACACCAAAAATCGATTGAGGGTGATAGCAGAGTAAACTCGACTGATCGGTTAGAGGAGCGAACAAAGAATGATTTATTTGTACATATAAAAATCAAGGCTTACTATGCTAACATCCCCCCTTAAGCCTAAATTCGTAAACCCCAAGTTTCGTCTTATCTTCAATGTGCTTCGGACCCGCTAATGGTTTTGTAAGGATGTCCGCCGCCTGAAGATCTGACGCCACGTATTCCAACTTGATGGTTTTAGCTACGACCTGCTCCCGGACATAGTGGTGCCTGATGTCGATGTGCTTGCTACGTGCTGAGTAGCCAACTTCACGCTCCGCCAAGTTGATAGCGCTCTTGTTGTCACAATGAATCACCAAAGCATCGTTCGTTCCATGGAGATCGAATAAGAAACCTTTCCACCACATGGCCTCTTGCGTTGCAGTTGACAGAGCCATGTATTCTGCCTCGGTGGTCGATAGTGCAACGGTAGATTGTCGCTTCGAGTTCCAGCTAGCAGCTCCACCGTTCTGCAGGAAAACATATCCGCTGACCGACCGTCGTGTATCGGGATCGTTTCCCCAATCTGCGTCGCTGTAGCCGTAGAGTCTCGTGTCCCCGGCTCGTGTGTACGTTAGCTTTTCGTGCTTCGTACCCCTTAGGTACCGCAGTATTCGCTTAGCCGCCGTCCAGTGTGCGGAACCAGGATTACTGCAATAACTGCTGACCAAACTTACCGCATGGCTAATGTCCGGTCTTGAACACTGCGCAATGAATTGAAGTCCACCGACTAACTTTCGGAATGGAACATCTTTCATCTTCTCCTTTTCTTCTTCATTTGCAGGACACATTACCTTCGTGAGCCGCTGGTTCACATCCAGAGGAGTAGGAGCATTATTACAGTCGATCATGTTGAACTTCTTCAACAGCTGGTCGATATAGTGTTCCTGGTCGATTGCCACTGCGCCGTCCGATCTGGTCACCCGCAGCCCTAACACCTGTTTAACTGGTCCCAAGTAGACCTGTGCGCCGCCGCGCCACGCCGCCGCCGCCGACACTTTTTATCCCACGCCGACGCCGACCGAGGTATCGGCGGCGCGCCATACGCCGCTGTTTGTCACGCCGCCGATTTTCATTTTTCGCGCCGGTGATCAGTGTACGAACAAAATTAAGTTTATATAAAGTTAAGATAAAAAAAATCTTACGATCACTATCATAAAAGTTTGATTACAATAACTGATTTCTCAACTCTTAGATCACACATTCACATCTCTTCAGAAGTTTCTTCAGAGAATCTTCCAGAAGGATTCAGTGATGCCTTCTGGAGATCCACCTAGGATTCCTCCAGAAAAATCTTCAGGGATGCCTCCAGGATGATTTTTTTTCTGAAGATCTCTCAGGAAGATCTCGACAGGAGTAATTTCAATAATTATTTCAGGAGAATTCAGGGATGCCTACGAGAGTCACATCAGAGATTCATCCAGAAGATCCTTCAGAAATTCTCACAGGAGGTCCTTCAGAGATTAGTCTAAGAGTACCTTCAGGAATTCCTACAGGAGTTTCTCTAGGATCTAGTCCAGGAGTTTCCTCAGAGATTCCTGGAATTTGTTCAAGAATCCCTCCAGAAAATCCTTCGGGGATTCCTCTTGGAATTACTTCAGGATGCCTCAAGAAAAAATTGCAGAGATTCTTTCAGAAGTTCTTCAAGGATTGCTCCAGAATTTCCTACGGTGATCTCTCCAGGAGTTCGCTCAGGTGTTTCCCTAATAGCTCCAGGAGGATTCAGCGATGCCTCCATGTGTTCATTATGATTTCATTCAGAAGTTCCCTAAGCTATTTCAACGGGAGTTCGTTCAGGTATCCTTCTAGAAGTCCCTTTAAATATTCTTTCAGGAGGATTCATAAATGCCACTTGAAGATCCATCAAGAATCCCGTGAGAAGTTTCTTCAGGAATTCCCGCAGGAGGTTTTTAGAAATAAGATGAGGAGTTCTTGCAGGGATTCCTTTTAAAGTACCATTAGAAATTCTTACAGCAGTTCTTTCCAGGAGTTCCATCAGAGATTTTTCCAGGAGTTTCAGGGATTCTTGCAGATGCTTCTTCGAAAATTCCTGCTGAATTTCTTCAGGGATTCTTGCAGAAGTTCCTTCAGAAATCATTACAGAAGTTCCTTCAGAGAATCTTATACGAAGATCCAAGGATACAACCAGGAGAACTCAGGGATTACCCAAGCAGTTTATACAGCGATTCCTTCCAAGATTTCTTTCAGGAGTTACATCAGAGATTTCTCCAGAAGCTCATTCAAGAATTCCTACAGGAGTTCCTTCAGGGAATTTTGTAGGAGTTCCTTCAATAATTCCCTTAGGATTACAATCAGGCAAATCTGCAGGATATTCTGAGTGATCTTTCATGGAGTTTCTACAAAAATTCTTCAAGGATTTCCTTCTAAAATTCTTTAGAGAATACCTCCTGCAAATCCTTCCCCCTACCCAGAAAAATCCGCTGAAAATCCTTC
Source organism: Aedes albopictus (assembly GCF_035046485.1). Lineage (NCBI taxonomy): Eukaryota > Metazoa > Arthropoda > Insecta > Diptera > Culicidae > Aedes > Aedes albopictus. The sequence goes on from NC_085136.1 coordinate 32,239,446, forward strand.
GAGGACTCCGCCTGGAAATCCTGTGGATATTTGTACCGTAATTCCTTCGAGCATTCGAGAACCCCTGCAGGGATTTCTCCTGTAATTTCTTCGGGGATCCCCAGGAATTCCTTCGAAGATTCCTCCTGGCTTTTTCCTGTAATTCTTTCGGGGATCCCTCTTGGAGTTCCTCCGGTGATTCTTCCTAGATTTTCTTTCAGGGTTTCCTCCTTGACTTCCTTCGAGGATTCCTCCTGAAATTCTTTCGGGGATTCCTTCCAATCTCCCGTCAAATTTCTTTGGCGGTTCCTCTTAGAATTCTTTCGGAGAATCCACCAGGATTCCTCATGGAATTCCTCTAGGGATTTCTCCTGCACTTCATTTAGGGATTCCTCTTGGGTCACCTTCGGGGATTTTCATTCAGGAATATCGTCTGGAATTCCTTTGGGGATTCTTTTTCGAATTTCTTCGTGTATTCCTCCTAGACATCCTTCATGGATTCCTCCTGAAATTCTTTCAGGGCTTTCTTCTGATATTTTAACGTGGATTTCTCCTGAAATTTTTCCGGGGTTTCCTTCTGGAATTACTTTGATGATTGCTCTTAGAATTTCTTCGGAGATTTTTCCTGGATTTGCTTCAGTGATTCCTCATTGAATTCCTTCGGGAGTCCTTCTGCAATTCCTTTGGGATTTCTTTCTGGAATTGTTTCAGTGCTTTCTCCTATAATTCCTTCAGGGATTCCTCCTGGAATTCCTTGTGAGATTTTTTCTGGACTTCCAATGGGAATTCCTCTTAATAATCCTTCGAGTATTCGGCTTGGAAATCCTTCGAAGATTTCTCCCAGTTTTCCTTTATTGGTTCCCTCCCGGGATTACTACAGGGATTTTTTCTTTCATTTCTTCGGGGATTTCTCCAGGAACTCTTCCAGGAATCCCGTCGCATATTCCTGCTGGACCTCCTTCAGTGATTTCTCTTGGATTTCCTTCGGGGATTCCTCCTGGAATTAATTCGAAGATTCCTTCTTAAATTCCTTCGGGGATTCCTTCTAGAGTTTCTTCGGGGAGTTCTCCTATTTTTTTTTTGGGATTCCTCCTGATGTTCCGTCGGGGATTCCTCCTGAAATTTCTACGGGAATTTCTCTTCGATTTTTTTCGGAGATTTCTCCTGGAATTCTTTCGGGGCTTCCTCTTGGAATTCTTGCGGGAACTCCTCCTAGAATTATTTCAGGGGTTTCTCATGGAATTCCTACGAGGATCCCTCCTGGATGTTTTTCGATGGTTCCTCCTAGAAATATTTTGAGAATTTCTTCTAACATTCCTGAAAAAATAAAAATCTGAAATTTCTTTGGGGATTCCTTCTGGACTTCCTTCATCAAATGCTCCTGAGATCTTTTCTGGGATTCCTAATGAAATCAATATTTCATTACCCTTTATTTGAAATGGAGTAATGCAACGTTCATTACATTAAGGATACCAGTAATGTCTCAATATTCCTTTCCAATTAAAAATGTTTGTTAACCCTAATCTCGAAACAGCCGCGAGTACTTCGGCTTCCCAAACTAATATAGTATTAAGGCAGTTAAAAATTTGAAAAATGTAAACAACCCCGAGCAGAAGAGAATAACAACAGCATAACAAAATGCGTTATTTTGGCAAAATAACTGCATAATGGAATTAGTAATTTTCATGTTATTAACATAACATATTGAGTTATAAACTTGTCTGTCATAAGCGGCAAAATAACAAGTCACATAACAGAAATTTGTTCCTGAAAAATCAATTTAATAACATGTTTTGTTAGTGGCAATAACAACTTAATAACAGTGAATTTGGGAAATATTTCAATAACAAATTTTGATATTAAAGAGTTATTGATAACATTCCGAAAGCAAAATTAGGGTAAAAACTAACTTTTTTTACTCATTTTTGGGTAATGATTTTAAGTGTGTTATTCTATTTTTAGAAAATAATAGGTCACAAAAAAAAATTCGATTTCATTATAAAACTTACAAACATGGACGGGATTTGAACCTCCAATCCTGCTATCGTAAATTTTCAGTCGCCTTTACCAATGAGGCTATCACAGCACTTGCAGTGAGGGACGATAGAAGCTTTACTGGTTCTACGTATTGCCAGTTTCATGTTTGCCAGTCGCAGGACAAAAATAGACAGAGATTTGAATGCAAGATCAAACAATGAACCTCTCTCTCTTACCAACAGCGCTATCGCGGTGCGCAGACATGCGCACTGAAACACTAATAGGGTCAAGTGGGTAAAATGCCATTTTTCAAACTTTCACCGATTTCAATGATAATTAGCCTCATTTGTTAGGCTTTCGAAGTGGTAAAAGCAACTAGACAATATTTGCTCGATACTTCAGCAAAAATATTCACTAAACTATTGCATTTTCATCGATTTTTAGCGGTTTTAAAAACTGGTTCGTAAAACGGAAGTGGTGCAAAACGACCATCTGCCATGGGGTAAGATGCCACTTCATGAAAACATTAAAAAATTACGTCCATCAGTTTTCGGGCATTTCCGACTCCTTTTCCCTCCTCTGTCCCGCTTTTTTCGTATACTCAATAAATGGAGTGTTACCCCCTCCCCACAAAACGATGATCGTAATATTTGAATAACCCCTAAAATAGAAAGCGTAGACATCAACAACCATGCGTCTCCATGTCTGCCTCAATCTCGTTGGAAACACTTGGCAGGTAATAAAATCACCAGAAAACCTTAATTGCAAGCACGATAAACCGGAAGTTGCCAATTTTCATTGGGAAATCTAAACATTTTTCGTGGGTTTGGTGGCCTAGCTTCTAGAAGAATGTTCGATGCAAACATATCTTGACACCATTCACCTATAGTAATGATCAAGTCCCATTCAGGAATGATTTTATCAGTTGGGCCATTTTACCCCATCTTGGCATTTTGGGCTTTGTTCCCCTAACAGTGGTGGCATGGCCCGTCGTCGGCTATTTCCAAGGAGTAAAGAGAACGATGAAAAAGTTCTAGGTAGTCGACTATTTATGATTGAGCTTCGTCATGGGGTGTATTTTGGGGGCGACAAAGATTCTTTCCGGACGGAGATGATTTTTATTTTATTTTTTGTTTTGTTCGCGTTGTGAGAACGGCGGTTATACACGTACCTACGTGAGCGAAGGTAAAAGGTAATTATATCATATGCCGATATGATTACTTCTGCAGATGCTGTTTAGTTTTATTCTGTTTAGGATTATTTTTAGTAATGAAAAAAGATATTTATGACATAATGTCAAACAATATATGATCGAATAATAATAGATCGAAAGGAAAAAGTTATAATAGACAAATGCAATCACCAATTGAGCAGAATTGTCTGTATAGTTGACATTTTTATTGATCAGAATTATTTAGTAGGTACCATATTTGCTATCTCCACTCTCACTAACATTCATTACTTCGTAATACATAGTCTGTTCGGTACTTTTTGACGTTATAATTAGAGGTTAGAATAGCAGTACTGTTAAAATGACATATAAATTCAACTAAGTTTACTCAATTTTGAGATAAAAAAAAACTCATTTGCAGATGTATCACTTTTTGAAGCTAAAATTATACTTAACCTTTAAGAATTGGGAATCGTAGAAAAGTGATAGGAATTTGGCACCGTAACGGGACTGGGATATTGAAAGAAGGAAATTAATACAAAGATAAACATATCAATAGCTATGATGCTATATTTATCCAAAACTCAAATTATAGCAATGAATAAAATAAAAAATACGGAAGAGTCTGATGAAATTTCTAGATATTGCAATGCCTTTATTTTTTACTTCATAATATGAAACAGCAGCCAATAAAATAAAGCAGGTAAACTATGTAATGGTTATATCTGCGATAAATTTTCTCTGATTTTGACAATATTGATCTCATTTGATCCAGATTTATTTTTTCCATCAAAAACAAATCCGACTGAACCGATCTGGTCATCGTGAGTTAAGAAAAAACCTGAATTCAGTAACAGTGGTGTAGCATTGATTATACGTCGTTTTCAAAATTTGTTACTGAATTGCCATACACGTGGAATTTTCCATAAACCAGCTGCAATTGGCTTCTTTAGTGGTGTTGAGATAATTCCATATTCACAATCTACATGCCAAACTGAGCGGAAATCCAAATTTTCATGAACTTTGGTACCCGGGAACCCATTTAAAAATCGATTTAAAGTTTGTATGGGAGCGATTTGTCGAATCACCCCTCGTCGCATTTCGTACTGGGCGGAGCTGTCAAGCAGTTGCCCAGCTGTCAAAAGGTGATTTCAAAAAATCTTTTTGTAATTGAATTTAGGTATCAAAATAAAGTTTTAAAAATCTGAAAAAAATCATACTGGCTTATAAAAAGGTGCTCTTTCGAATAAAATCAAAAAAACAATATATTATTCTTAATTTTAAAACCCAATTGGTGATTGGTACAAATGAAGTACCTTACCAAGAAAAAAATGTTAAATTTAAATTTATACGTTCAATATGTAGTCCGTCCAAAGTCTTACACCGTACATGAAACCGTTTTTAATTAGATTTTGTTTTAGATTTTATAGAGGCATTTTAAAATCTTCTCCTGTGTGATAGGGATAGGATTTTTCAAAACACCATCGTTCTTCTTCTGCTATGTTCTGCTATGTTCTCGTTTAGATGTACACTCCCGTTCAAAAGTTTGGGGTCACCCCCTCAAAAACATGTCATTTTTTTAGGCCCATATCTCCGCCAATTTGCGTCCGATTTCAAAACCCTAGGTTTCATTCAAAAGATAATAAATCAAAGAAACTTTGAACATGATTTAAAAGAAACTTTTTCAAAAAATTTTGTATGTAAACTTAACCCAAAGTTGCCAAATTTTCTAAAAAATGAATATAAACTTATGGCAGTGTCGCTGGAAGTTGGGTCGACCAAATTTTAAGATGATAGCGGTAATATGACCCATTTTCTATTAGCTTTCAACTGCTTTTAACAGAACTTAGCTAAAAAATCTAGAAAAAAAGTTATTAAGTAAATTAATCCTTGATGTCATCGATCAAAAGTTTGGGGTCACCCCTCAATATGATGTATCGGCCAAAAGTTTGGGGTCACTTTCGTAAAAAATGGAAAAGTGATTCGGTGATATCTTCGTCATCTATAGTTCAATTTTAATTATTTTTGGCTCATTTCAAAGATAATTAACTAAATTTACGTTTGATGTCTTCAACTTAACGTATTTAACGATTTTTGTATATAAAAATGTTATGTAAAGTTAGCACATTTTACCACGCTTCAAAAAATGAGGCAACTTTACGTTAAGTTTTAGTATGTAAATTTCAACAAATATGTGTCGTTCAATGTCTATGCAGTAAGTATCATTCATTTTGTTTCAAATAAGCCAAGAAGAATTAAAATTGAATGAAAGATGACAAAGATATCAACAAATCACTTTTCCATGTTTTACGATAGTGACCCCAAACTTTTGGCCGACACAGCATTTTGAGGGGTGACCCCAAACTTTTGGTCGATGACATCAAGGAATAATTTACTTAATAACTTTTTTTCTAGATTTTTTAGCTAAGTTCTGTAAAAAGCAGTTGAAATCTAATAGAAAATGGATCATATTACCGCTCTCATCTTAAAATTTGGTCGACCCAACTTCCAGCGACACTGCCGTAAGTTTATATTCATTTTTTAGAAAATTTGGCAACTTTGGGTTAAGTTTACATACAAAATTTTTTGAAAAAGTTTCTTTTAAATCATGTTCAAAGTTTCTTTGACTTATTATCTTTCGAATGAAACCTAGGGTTTTGAAATCGGATGCAAATTGGCGGAGATATGGGCGTAAAAAAATGACATGTTTTTGAGGGGGTGACCCCAAACTTTTGAACGGGAGTGTATGCAGGGTACTGCGCCACTTGGGCAGTGGCTGGTATTTTGGGTACTTTTCAGCTACAACTCAGTCAATTTCAGAAATTTAGCAAATCCTCGCGCCGCCCAGCAGGGACTTTGTTTTGTACACATTACAGCACCTCCATGTCACGTAATATACCACACCTCTTATCAAATGTGATACCGTAAGCGTACCATGCTTTGTGCACCTAGGGCCTAACTTTGCGCACTTTTCAAAAAATCGTTAAACAGTTTTTCTGGTGCATTATGCAAACTTTTTCCCACGGAATACTAGTTAGTGATATGGGGTATGCACTTTGTCTCAGTTTGGATGTAATGATAAATGGAAGAGGAAGACAAATTGATGAGTGAATATGCAGTTGCATTCCCTCAAATGCTGTAAATAACGTTGTAGAATGACGAAGGTTTTGTTTCAAAATTTGTTTTAGTTTAGACAGCAATACCATAAAGTATGTGTGCACTCTCAATAATACAATAATAACCAAATATGTTCCACAACAGAATGTAATATTGAAATGTTATTTAAGGGCTGCATACCAATTGCTTGGTCATAACAAAATAAGATTGTCCAACAAAACATGTTATGGAAACGTAATGCCTTGATAATTCAATAATAACAAAACAAGATATAAAAACAGGTTTTGTGATTTCGTAGTTATTAATTTGATATTCCCCTCTGCTCGGGACGTAAAAACTGCCCATCCCAACAAACATTTTAGCTGTACAGGAGTGAAACAAAAATAACTCTTGAGCAAACTTTAGTTTAAGAAACTGTTATTCAACTAGTTCTGTTTCTTGGGATGTGGCGTCCAAGCCTTCCAAATAAACGAATAAGTAAAAAAAATCGCAATAGGTCTAATCACGCAGTGACGAACCCGAACAAAAATAAAAAAGGTATTCCTTTAACGAAATAGTTTAAGTCATCAATGGTCATGAAAAAGCTCAGACTACAAATTCAAGAGCGTAATGACAACTTTTTCGCTTTGCCAATATTTAAATTATGGTCAAATTTTGGTCACGCCGATTCACGCCGCCGCCGCCGCCGCCGAAAGCTGCCACCGGCGTGACGCCGATGACGCCGCCGCCGCCGGTCAAAAATGGCCCTCACGCCGCCGCCGAGCAAAATATAGTCGGCGCACAGGTCTGGTCCCAAGTCCTTCATCTCGAATTCGGCGCTTAGCTGCTGCTTGATACTGGCCACCAACCGCTGATCGTTCGAAAGAATGAGGAAATCGTCCACGTATATTGCAATAATGACGAGCTTTCCTGCAACGATCCGATGGTAGACGCAGCTATCGAACTTTGACCGCTTGAACCCCATCTGCTTGAGTTTCGTGTCCAACTTCCGGTTCCATACTCTGCTGGCTTGCTTCAGGCCGTACAGAGCTTTCTGTAGCTTGCAGACTTTCGATGGTGCCCTGTCATCACGGAACCCTTCTGGCTGCTCCATGAATATCTCCTCGTCATCCAAGTCGCCCTGCAGGAATGCAGTCACTGCGTCCATTTGGTGCACTTCGAGGTCCAGCTTCGCCGCCAATGCAAGGAGGTAACGCACTGTTGCATAACGGATGACGGGGGAGTATGTGTCCTGGTAGTCCACGCCCTTGACCTGCGAATAGCCCTTGATCACCAGTCGCGCCTTATATCGTTCGATGGAGCCATCTGCGTTCGTCTTGATTTTGAAGACCCACTTGTTCTTCAACGCCTTCCGTCCTGGAGGTAGATTGACCAGACGCCATGTATCGTTGTCGCTCAACGCACGGATCTCGCTCTCCATCGCGTTAACCCATCGATCACCGTCAGGTCGGTCCAACGCTTCTTCAACGGTTTCTGGCTCATCTCGACTCTGTGAACAACATGCCTCGGAAAGTTTGCTGTTTGTTACGGATGCGAAAGGATACTTGCCTGTGACTGAGCGCTCCCAGTCACTGTGCTCAGAAATTTGTTGCAGACCAACATCTTCTTCTTTGGGATGTGACGGGAGCGCGATGCTTCTTGAAAGCCGCTGGCATCGTCCCGCTTGGCTGCCACAATCCTGTGAAGAGACAAGTTTCTGAGGCAGGACACTGTATGTGACCTTATAATCAGAAACTTGCCTGGTCGATGGCGCTCCCTCTCGCTGCGCCTCGGAGTAGGATGAACACTGTCTCGAGTTGGATGCGGAGGGAGCGCAGACGGTTGAACTGCTTCTTCCCCCAAACAACTTGCTTCCAAATCTTCAACTGCTTCCGGCTCCAGTTCCGTTTCCGTGTCTTCGACGACCTCAGCTGGTTCGGTCTGAACCGAGTCGTTCGCTTCATCACTCTGGACGATCGCACCGGTATCTTCACAATAGGGTGCCACTTCCGCTTCAGCATGGCCGGCTTGGCAGGCCTCCGATAGTATAATGATGTCCCGGCTAACGAAAACTTGTTTTGTCACCGGATTAAACACTCTGTACCCCTTGGTATATTCCGCGTAGCCAACCAGAACGCAGGGAATGGATTTTGCGTCCCACTTCTTCCTCTTCTCCTTGGGTACGTATGCCATCACTTTAGACCCAAAAACTCGAAGATGGGATAGATTCGGTCGCTTACCGAAAAACATTTCCAATGGTGTTGCCGGGCTGCCCTTGGTCGGAGATCGATTGGCAAGGTACACTGCCGTGGATGCAGCCTCTGCCCAAAAACGTTTATCGAGCCCCGAGTCTGCCAGCAAACATCGTGCCTTCTCCTCAATCGTACGATTCATCCGCTCTGACGAACCATTTTGCTGCGGGTTGTACGGTACTGTCCGCTCGTGCCGTATTCCGCTCTTCTTCAGGAAATCTTGAAACTGCTGGCCTAGATACTCCAATCCATTATCAGTTCTTAAGCATTTGATTTTCTTTCCAGATTGATTTTCGACGTGGGCCATAAATTCTTGAAATGCACTGAACGCATCGGCCTTTGATTTCAGAAAGTACGCAAACGTCATCTTGGTAGCATCGTCGATGAAGGTGATCCAGTACTTGCTGCCGCCGTGAGACGACTTCTCCATCGGTCCACACAGGTCTGAGTGGATTAACTCCAGCACATCCTTCGCCCGAGCTCCACTCGATTTGAATGGTTGCTTTCGATGCTTCCCTTCGGCACATGGCACACAGCTCGGCATCGTCGATCCGTGGACTTCGATACCACTAGCCATCGTGGTCAACCGCTTGACGCTGTCGATGTTGAGGTGCGCCAACCGCCGATGCCACAGTTCCAGGTTGCCACACGGTTGTGCAACAAACGATTCATTCCGCTCAACAAGATCCAGCTTGTACAGACCATCCATCTGTTTCGCTGTGGCAATGACGTCGCCTGTTGACTCGTGTTCAACTTCACACGCTTTGGAGGTAAACGTGACCCGATACCCTTTCTTGCAAATCTCGCTCACAGACAAGAGGTTCAGTGCGAGATCTGGAACACATAAAACGTTAGCGATATCGAGATCGGTGTACGTACCTTCTACACTGGCGGTAAGCTTAACGCTTCCAACTGCCGCCACTGGGATCTCCGCTGCATTGGCCACGTAAATGGATTCGGATGACTTCTTAGCCTCGTGGAGGGCCGACTGCGATCGGCACATGTGACGTCCTGCTCCAGAATCTAGGATCCAACTCTCCGTCTGCTGCACCGGCTTATGCAGTGCCAGTAACGCCGCCTGCTTGTGACGACCAGAGCCTCCGACGGCCTTCGACTTCTGTGGACAATCGGATGCGAAATGACCTACCTTCTCGCACTTGAAGCAGCGTAGGTTTGACTTCTCCTTCTTGTTTTTCTTGTTGCGTGCCAGCAACGCTCCGGCAGAATGTCCTGATCGTTCGTCTCTTTCACACGTCACGTCTTGCAGGATCTTCGACTTGACTACATCCGCCGTTAATTGGACTCCAGACGCGTCAAGCCCCATGATCATGGGTTCATACCGCCTCGGTAAACCCATCAGCAGGATCAGCGAAAGCCACTCGTCGTCCAACTTGAACCCGATTTCTTCGAGCTTGTGGCTTGTGGACATTATCTCGTCCACGTACTCTTCCACCGACGAACAATCTTCCAGCTCCAATCGTGTCAGTTTGCGTAGCAGGTTGATCTTCCGTGTCCTGCCGCACTCCTGGAATGCCGTCTTCAAACTTGTCCATGCTTCCTGCGCCGTCTTTGCCTTCTGAACCAGGCTGTAATTATACGGTTCGATGCTGAGGCAAATAGTCGCGAGAGCTCGCTCCGACAGATCCGCGTTCACCTCGGTACCCTCTGGAGGGTCCACCGTTCGCCACGTTCCTTCGCGGATCATTACCATCCTCATGGCAAACGCCCACGAAACGTAGTTTTCGCGTCCTTTCAATTTTTCCACCGGTATGAGAGACATACCACCGCCTGGAAGCCTCGGAGCAACATCCGCTTGTCCTCCGCCGGGTTGGTGTCCACCGCTTCCGCGAGCTTCTTCACTTCGTCTTCCGTTACCATCGTGTCCGCTTCTGGCTTGGTTCCCGCTTCCGTTTTGGTTACCACCGCCTCCGGAACGCCTGGTTTTATTTCTTCCGTCTTGAAACATCTTCTATATCTCGAGCGTGAAAAAATGTTGAAGCGAAAAAAATTTTCTTCGGCTTGTTGATCGGCCGTTTCTATGGTTACTCGTACTACGGCCCATAACCTGATAGCAGAGTAAACTCGACTGATCGGTTAGAGGAGCGAACAAAGAATGATTTATTTGTACATATAAAAATCAAGGCTTACTATGCTAACAGAGGGTTTCAGCAAAATTTTGTTGAATTTTGCTGAGCTGAAGGCTTCAGCAAAAAAATTGCTGAAATTCAGCAAAATTTTGCTGATTTGTTCAGTAAACTCTGCTGATCACCAGTAACGTTTTGCTGAAATTCAGCAAATTTTGCTGAAAGTTCAGCAAAAAAATTGCTGGACCCTTCAGCTCGGCAAAATTCAGCAAAATATTGCAGAAAGCGTTTAGTGTGTTTGTCTTATTCCCATCGGGGCGCCGGAGTTCGTGTTCATTTTTGCATGATTTGCGTATAGTTTTTGGTGATACTGCTGCTGGATGTCCGGGATACGCAAATGGAAGTCAACAATCCGTATCGAGAGTACTGGATTTCGTATAATTTGGTGAGTTTGTTCCTGTACATCGTTATAGTGCATGAACGTGGATCAAACTTAAACTTAACCTCTTCACTAACAATACCCGAATTCCCGTGATATCTAGGCCTGAGAGGACGTAGAGGTCTCTGAATACCTTTCATAAGCGTCCAATCAATCTTCTTTTCGAATCCCTCAGCTGTCGCAAGGACGTGGCCAGGACGGCTTTCAGTCGTTAGAGGATTGCGTCAATCTTGTCTTAGAGTCAGAGATTGTCCTAAATTACTGAATTGAGAAGTGGCCGGTGCTACAAATTTTGCCTCGAAAAGTGCTTGAAAATTGATCTCCGGATAATTCGCGATTGTTATGAGAGTTCACACCAAAAATCGATTGAGGGTTTTGTAGAGTTCTGTAAATAGATATGAGGGTGGCATTTGGTCGAGTGTAGCGGTGCGGATGACAGCAACGTCAATAACAAACGAAAAGCACACGAAGCACATAATCAGAGTGGTTACATATACATGAAATTTTGTCCATTTATGACTTATATAATGAGCTCTGAAAAACGTTTAACTTAACTTCAAATTATTAACGAGAAAAAAAGTTATAGCGGTTTTATTATTTTTACGATTTTTCAGTAAATTGATCTATTTTTAATATGCATCCCATTACTTTTTCAATGAATTGCCGCCCATGTTGTTACCTTCTTTCAAAACATATCTGTATTCAAGACAATCAGAGGGAATTTAAATAAACTATAATTGGTATCTTGAATTTTGAAACGATGTTGAAATTTAAGAAAATTTGGTGTTTTATTAGAAAAATAATCAAATCGTTATAATTTTCTTCGGGGTTAAGAATTTTAAGTTATGTCAAAAGCTTTTTAAAGCTTATTATATAAGTCATAGATGCTCAAAATTTCATTGCATTCGGTTCATTGAATCCGGAGATATAATAGCTCAAAGTTGGCTATCGGATAATTATAGCTTTTTTTAGAATCTTTATTACTTTGTGCAGAATAGTTCGATCTTTTTCAAATTTTGTCCACTGATACACAAATAGTTGATCAACTTACAGTGAAAATTTGAGAATATTTGATGCACTTTTCGAAAAGTTACACCTATTTGAAATTTTTTTGAGAAGGGAAAATTTTGCCTGTCCCGATCATTTTGTCTATCCCCTGTATGAAGCAGAGCAGATATGGGGAATCGAATGGAGGAGAGGAATTCGAGCAAAGAACGTGTCCAAAGAATTGAATGGAACTGAAGCTTCCCGGGGACGACTCTACAATTTGGCGCAGCCGGTATGTATTTTCAGTGGTCTAGTTTTTTTTCCCCTGAGCAGGAGGAAGGAGAACTGAAGACGACAAAGAGGTAATAACGATTGCGAGTCCGGATGTATTCCGAAGCGCACCAAGGTAAGTCCGGATAAAACCGTAGTGCAGTGCCATAAAGAGCGAGTCCGGACTTGTTCCGAAGCGCTAGAAAAGATGCGAGTCCGGATTTATTCCGAAGCGCTAGAAAAGAAGCGAGTCCGAATGTGTTCCGAAGCGCCTACTTAGACAAGGGTAAAACGAGTCCGGATAGCTCCGTAGCGTTGTAAACATAGTGAGACGGGATGGTTTTGCAGCATTGCGAACGCGAGGATTTCAGCCGGGGGGAAGTGTGATTTTCCCAGCGGATTTGCTAAGAGAAAGTTTTTTCCAACAGAGGCAGCAAATTTGGAAATGCGCAGACTTCCGGACCGCCATAAGTGATTTCTCACCGATTCTGGAGAGATGATGATGATGGTGAGGATTATGATGATGATGGTAATAATGATAATGATAGATGATGATGATGATGGTGATGATGATGAGGATTATGATGATGATGGTGATGATAATGAAGATGGATGATGATGATCATGATGATGATGATAATGGTGATGATAATGATGATGATAATCATGGTGATGACGATAGGGATGGTGATGACGATGATCGTGATGATGATGATGGATGATAACGGTAACCTTCCGGGTATTAGCTTTCGTTGGTAGACATCTGCATTGATTGGTTTCTTTGATAAACCCCACCATTTCCACATGGTGTATCATCTCTTCAGTGTTACCAGCGGCGTCATGGTAGCGATTTTTTCCGCAGTCGAGTTCGCAGATTGTGAACAATCATTCATTTATTCATTTATTTAGTTCACATCAAATTCATGATAATACTGAATCAACAATTTGCCGCCATAATACTCGATTTGCAGCTGCAGCTCTCCATCCTCGGTCACGCCCAACACTCGCCAGATCACGCTCCACCTGGTCCGCCCATCGTGCTCTCTGTGCTCCACGTCTTCTTGTGCCAACCGGATCAGTTGCAAACACCAGCTTTGTAGGGTTGTTGTCCGGCATTCTTGCAACATGCCCTGCCCACCGTATCCTTCCGGCTTTGGCCACCTTCTGGATGCCGGGTTCGCCGTAAAGTGCAGCGAGCTCGTGGTTCATTCTTCTCCGCCACACACCGTTCTCCTGCACACCGCCGAAGATCGTCCTTAGCACCCGTCGCTCGAAAACTCCGAGTGCTTGCAGGTCCTCCTCGAGCATCGTCCATGTCTCGTGTCCGTAGAGAACCACCGGTCTTATTAACGTCTTGTACATGGTACATTTGGTGCGGGGGTGAATCTTTTTTGACCGCAGTTTCTTCTGGAGCCCATAGTAGGCACGACTTCCACTGATGATGCGCCTTCGTATTTCACGGCTCACGTTATTGTCAGCCGTTAGCAAGGAACCGAGGTAGACGAATTCTTCTACCACCTCGAAAGTATCCCCGTCTATCGTAACATTGCTGCCAAGGCTTGTCCTGTCTCGCTCAGTCCCACCTACCAGCATGTACTTTGTCTTAGCCGCATTCACCACCAGTCCGACCTTTGCTGCTTCACGTTTCAGGCGGGTGTACAGTTCTGCCACCGTTCCAAATGTTCTGGCAATAATATCCATGTCATCCGCAAAACAGACAAATTGGCTGGATTTCGTGAAGATCGTACCCCGGCTGTTGAGCCCGGCTCGTCGAATAACACCTTCCAGGGCGATGTTGAATAGTAGGCAGGAAAGTCCATCACCTTGTCGTAGTCCCCGTCGAGATTCAAATGAACTGGATAGCTCACCCGAAATCCTTACGCTGTTCTGCACACCGTCCATCGTTGCTCTTATCAGTCTAGTCAGCTTCCCGGGAAAGCTGTTCTCGTCCATAATTTTCCATAGCTCTGTGCGGTCGATACTGTCGTATGCCGCTTTGAAGTCGATGAACAGGTGGTGCGTTGGGACCTGGTATTCACGGCATTTCTGGAGGATTTGCCGTACGGTGAAGATCTGGTCCGTTGTCGACCGGCCGTCGATGAAACCGGCTTGGTAACTTCCCACGAACTCATTTACTTTAGGTGAAAGACGACGGAAGATGATCTGGGATAGCACTTTGTAGGCGGCATTCAAAACGGTGATCGCTCGAAAGTTCTCACACATTAACTTGTCGCCTTTCTTGTGGATGGGACAGATTATCCCTTCCTTCCACTCCTCCGGTAGCTGTTCGGTTTCCCAGATCTTGACTACTAACTGGTGCAGACAGGTGGCCAACTTTTCCGGGCCCATCTTGATGAGTTCTGCTGCGATACCGTCCTTACCAGCCGCTTTGTTGTTTTTGAGCTGGTGGATGGCATCCTTAACTTCCCTCAGCGTGGGAGTTGGTTCGTTCCCGTCCTCTGCTGCACCAACATAGTCATTTCCTCCGCTGCCTTGGTCCTCCGTGCCTACATTCTCTTCGCCATTCAGGTGCTCGTCGAAGTGCTGCTTCCACCTTTCGATCACCTCACGTTTGTCCGTCAGGAGGCTCCCGTCCTTATCCCTGCATATATCGGCTTGCGGTACGTAGCCTTTGCGGGATGCGTTGAGCTTCTGGTAGAACTTACGTGTTTCCTGTGAACGGCACAGCAGTTCCATTTCCTCGCACTCCGCTTCTTCCAGGCGGCGCTTTTTCTCCCGGAAGAGACGGGTCTGCTGCTTCCGCTTCTGTCTGTATCGCTCCACATTCTGTCGGGTTCCATGCTGCAGCATTACCGCCCGCGCTGCATCCTTCTCCTCCAGAACCGCTCTGCACTCCTCGTCGAACCAATCGTTTCGTCGACTCCGTTCTACGTACCCGATTGTGCTCTCGGCTGCGTTGTTGATGGCTGCTTTCACTGTACTCCAGCAGTCCTCTAGAGGGGCCACATCGAGCACACCCTCGTCCGGCAACGCTGCCTCGAGATTCTGCGCGTATGCGGTGGCGACATCCGGTTGTTTCAGTCGCTCTAGATCGTACCGGGGCGGCCGCCGGTAATGTACGTTGTTAATAACGGAGAGTTTTGGGCGCAGTTTAACCATCACCAGGTAGTGATCGGAGTCGATATTAGCGCCACGATAGGTCCTGACGTCGATAATGTCGGAGAAGTGCCGTCCGTCAATCAGAACGTGGTCGATTTGCGATTCCGTTTGTTGTGGTGATCTCCAGGTGTAACGATACGGGAGGCTGTGCTGGAAGAAGGTGCTACGAATGGCCATGTTCTTGGAGGCGGCGAAATCGATGAGGCGTAGGCCATTTTCGTTCGTCAGCTGGTGGGCGCTGAACTTTCCAATCGTCGGTCTGAATTCCTCCTCCTGGCCTACCTGAGCGTTTAGATCCCCTATGATGATCTTGACGTCGTGGTTTGGGCAGCGGTCGTACTCGCGTTCGAGCTGCGCGTAAAATGCGTCTTTGTCATCATCAGTGCTTCCGGAGTGAGGGCTGTGCACGTTTATTATGCTAATGTTGAAGAATCGGCCCTTGATTCTCAACCTGCACATTCTTTCGTCGATCGGCCACCAACCGATCACGCGCCTCTGCATGTCGCCCATCACTATAAAAGCTGTTCCCAGCTCACGTGTGTTGCCGCAACTCTGGTAGATGGTATGATTACCTCTAAACGTTCGCACCATAGATCCTGTCCAACACACCTCCTGCAGCGCTACGATTCCGAACCCGCGGTCCTTCAGTATATCGGCGAGTATGCGGGTGCTCCCGATGAAGTTGAGAGATCTGCAGTTCCACGTACCGAGCTTCCAATCGCAAGTCCCTTTTCGTCGCTGTGGTCGTCGCCATTGGTATCGGTTCGCATTCTTCTCTTGTTGATTTTCCGGTGCTAGTCTTTTTTTACGGCTGGCTCGCAGGGCCTGACACCAACCCACTAACCCAGGGAGCTGGGCTTACCTTCCCGGAAGCTACGGGTTCTGCATTGGCATTTCCTCCAACTACAGTGCTAAATAGCTAGGCTCGAGCGCCAGTCTTCGCCGGGGGTGGTGTTTTTAATGGGCGCCCAGGAGATAATATTTTACCTGAGCTTCCACCCCCTGTGAACAATCCTCTTTATCCAATTACGTAATTTATAATTAGTCCCAAGATTAGTCTATTACTGTCAGATCGCTAATACTCTAAATATAATTTACATAAAAGGCAATTTACACAAAAAATAGACGAAAATGAATATGGTTGGGTACCGGACTAGACACACACAATTTAATGGTTTTCTTCGGTACATCGAGGTCCTAAAATTAGTCTATGACTGCCAGTATATTTCGTGCGGCCCGTGCAATATCCTCGGCTATCAAAAGAGCTCAAGATTGATCCCAACATGGCACTGGAGTGCTGCCGCCCACGTCTACGTTGATTTTCTGAGAGCTTGTTTCCAAGTATCTGGACATAGGCGAAGATCTGAATGTTTCCGATGACTTCTTGCAAAGCGAGAGACAGAGGTGCATGTGGTGGCCCCACCTGGTCGCCAGGGTTGTATCTCGGAAGTTTACGGCGCCCCTTGATCGTGAAAGATGTTCCTGCAGCTGCAGTTAACCACACAGCGAATCTCAGACTGTCTACAGTATGCTGAATGAGGTGTAAGGAGAAGATGAAGGACTGAGAAATTCAGAATGCCAATGAATAAGTAGGCGGGTAAAAACGGGTTGTTCAGGAATTGACGTCAGTTATTGGTCTAAGTTTGGATCGCACAGACGCTTATCGTAAGGCATCTTTAGATGAAATAATGTCGTTTCCTTGAACGATCATTTCATTGTAGTTTTATCAAATTACTACAGGAGGGAGGAGAGGAAGGAGAGATTGCGCTTCAAATGTAACAGGAAATGTATTACCCGTTGCAAGAAAATAGAGAGCGAAAATGGTGCAAAATCGTTAATAGTCCTCCGCTGGTATGTCTAATCGTTATGGTGTCTTCTACAATAAGTGCGCGAATTGGCCAAGGAATACTGCGCCGAAAACACCAAAATGATTTTTCTTACAGGCGGAGATGTATGGGCGCTTGCGCGTACAAATTTTCGCGCAACGCATAATATTTATGAGATATAAAGATATGCGCGGAGGGTGTGATAAAATTGAAACAAGGCTGTACCAGGTTTCAGGGACATTTCGGTTAACGTCGATGGAAAGATCGTTGGTACATATTTGACGAGAAAGGCAGCGTCATCACTAGATGTATAAATTAGGATTTTTTTTAGTTCCTGAACTTTTCTGGACGAGGAGAAGGATGTAGAGTTCTGTAAATAGATATGAGGGTGGCATTTGGTCGAGTGTAGCGGTGCGGATGACAGCAACGTCAATAACAAACGAAAAGCACACGAAGCACATAATCAGAGTGGTTACATATATGAAGCAGAGCAGATATGGGGAATCGAATGGAGGAGAGGAATTCGAGCAAAGAACGTGTCCAAAGAATTGAATGGAACTGAAGCTTCCCGGGGACGACTCTACAGGTTTCAGCAAAATTTTGTTGAATTTTGCTGAGCTGAAGGCTTCAGCAAAAAAATTGCTGAAATTCAGCAAAATTTTGCTGATTTGTTCAGTAAACTCTGCTGATCACCAGTAACGTTTTGCTGAAATTCAGCAAATTTTGCTGAAAGTTCAGCAAAAAAATTGCTGGACCCTTCAGCTCGGCAAAATTCAGCAAAATATTGCAGAAAGCGTTTAGTGTGTTTGTCTTATTCCCATCGGGGCGCCGGAGTTCGTGTTCATTTTTGCATGATTTGCGTATAGTTTTTGGTGATACTGCTGCTGGATGTCCGGGATACGCAAATGGAAGTCAACAATCCGTATCGAGAGTACTGGATTTCGTATAATTTGGTGAGTTTGTTCCTGTACATCGTTATAGTGCATGAACGTGGATCAAACTTAAACTTAACCTCTTCACTAACAATACCCGAATTCCCGTGATATCTAGGCCTGAGAGGACGTAGAGGTCTCTGAATACCTTTCATAAGCGTCCAATCAATCTTCTTTTCGAATCCCTCAGCTGTCGCAAGGACGTGGCCAGGACGGCTTTCAGTCGTTAGAGGATTGCGTCAATCTTGTCTTAGAGTCAGAGATTGTCCTAAATTACTGAATTGAGAAGTGGCCGGTGCTACAAATTTTGCCTCGAAAAGTGCTTGAAAATTGATCTCCGGATAATTCGCGATTGTTATGAGAGTTCACACCAAAAATCGATTGAGGGTTTCAGCAAAATTTTGTTGAATTTTGCTGAGCTGAAGGCTTCAGCAAAAAAATTGCTGAAATTCAGCAAAATTTTGCTGATTTGTTCAGTAAACTCTGCTGATCACCAGTAACGTTTTGCTGAAATTCAGCAAATTTTGCTGAAAGTTCAGCAAAAAAAATTGCTGGACCCTTCAGCTCGGCAAAATTCAGCAAAATATTGCTGAAAGCGTTTAGTGTGTTTGTCTTATTCCCATCGGGGCGCCGGAGTTCGTGTTCATTTTTGCATGATTTGCGTATAGTTTTTGGTGATACTGCTGCTGGATGTCCGGGATACGCAAATGGAAGTCAACAATCCGTATCGAGAGTACTGGATTTCGTATAATTTGGTGAGTTTGTTCCTGTACATCGTTATAGTGCATGAACGTGGATCAAACTTAAACTTAACCTCTTCACTAACAATACCCGAATTCCCGTGATATCTAGGCCTGAGAGGACGTAGAGGTCTCTGAATACCTTTCATAAGCGTTCAATCAATCTTCTTTTCCAATCCCTCAGCTGTCGCAAGGACGTGGCCAGGACGGCTTTCAGTCGTTAGAGGATTGCGTCAATCTTGTCTTAGAGTCAGAGATTGTCCTAAATTACTGTGCTTTGGTAACGGACGGGACGAAGGCAATTCTCTTAACAGCAGTCTGATACTGTACCACCTACTAATTTGTGTTAATGCTAATGCTAATATCGGTTTCTGATGGCATCGTCGATGGAGCTCAGTATTGCTTTTTTTGCACCGTATTCGACCCCCTGCAGAAATTTTTTGTCACACCACAATATGTTCCCACCAGTTTCAGCATACATTGGTTCGTTTCGCTGCTAGAAATTTTAAGCGTCGGTTACGCTTTTTGGGTGCACGGTCAGAAAATTCACTCATTTTGGAGCAAAAGTGGGACAACTCAAAATTGAGTAAATTTTTTTTCCAGCGATAGCGCTGGCCCAAGTGCGAAAATCTCATCAGTTTAAGCTGTATAATTCTTGCTGATGTGAAGAATATTATACGGCCTAAACTGTCTGGATTTTTGCACTTGGGCCAGCGCTATCGCTGGAAATGCAATTTACTCATTTTTTGAGCTGTCCCAGTTTAGCTCAGTTTTGTGTGAATCTTACTCATTTTAGAGTAACATTTTCTTAGCGTGTGGTGCATGGAATAATCGGTTTGTTTACTTGCTACTTTCCTTTGTGTTTGACGTGTGAACAAATATTTTAGACGATTGAACATTTGCACGGTAATCTATGAACCAAAGCAAGATGCAATATTTGGGATCCTGTTATAAAGCCACCAGGCCCGAATTATAAACCGCAGACATCGGTTGATAGAAACCTTTTGTTTCTGTGTGGTCTCTGCTGACACGCACTATGTTCCGCTGGCATGCAACAGCGCAGATTTCACGTGAGTATTTGATGAGGTTAGGTTTTTGCTGCAAGCCTCTATTATAGGTCGAAAGAAATTTTCTCTGCTGATCTGCGCATTTGCATCTCCAATGCACGATGTACACCATTTAGAAGGTGATACATTGCAGATAATTGACATTTCAGGCCAAACATGTCTAAAGGTCCAATCTGCAGAAGAGAGGCTCTCTATGGTTTCCCTCTCTTTCGTTAATATCTCAGCTGTTTATTTGTATTATGATTGTCTCCTTGCATTGAACGATGATCAAAACAATCGTCTTTGGATTTGTATTGCAAAAATAGTTGAAAAGTGTACCATTACATTGCAATAATTGAAAGAGAAAGTGAACAAAGAGAGCCTCTCAAATGCAGATAGGACCTATTGAAATGTTTGGCCTGATTTGGTGATGACGTAGTAAATATCGCAGTGCAATGAGTGCAAGAGAAAACATACACGGAGAAACTGAAAAACTCAAAATTAGGTACTTTTAAACTCAATTTTGAGTTCTTTTTCATCTCCCTTTTCATGCGCTCTTTCTGTTGTTGTCAGAGAGTGAAGAGAGAAACAGTCCAACTTTTGCAGTTGCGTGCGTCAAGCCAAATCTGAGTTTCTAGCACAGTACTCAAATTTGAGTGAATACAACCTAGTCAAAATTTCGGTTGGGTGGAAAAAACTTAAAATTAGGTATTTTCTTCACATGGAAGCAAGCGGGAACAACCCAACAAAAACATCGATTCCATCAACTCAAAATTGGCTTGACGCACGCAACCCCGAAGTTGGGTGGAAAGAACTCACTTTTGGGTAGTTTCGTCTCTCCGTGTAGAGATAAGTGACATTTCAATACACGAACACTAGCGCGAGTTTTTCCTCACACAAAAATGCACGCTAATTCAAAGGCTATTCAGATTGCATATGCAAATATTACCCTATCAAATTGGGTAAATAATGATAAAACTAACATCCGGGGTAGGAGTGCAAATGTTTTCCTCACAGTTTTACAACTACATCTACAAAAACTATAGCCTACTACCTCGCACTATCACGTAAACAACCATGCGTAATGATAGCAATGACGACACATGTTCACTATGAAACTGCTTGTTTACACGCGTTACTGGCCTAACTTGTGAAAATTGTATACCGTGGTCAGATGACTCACGGTAAAAAATCTGCACTGTGATATAAACTGATTGGCACTTGAATTCGCACTACTGTTCAATCAGTTTGTTATCAATTACATATCATTTGACAAAGAACATCCAATGCCTCTTCAATTTTAATGTAACTTCACATCAATTCGTTGTTGACAATGTTTTGATTTCAAAACTTAAATTAAAAAAAAATGTGTATAGCCGCACCCAGATTCGATACCAGGACCTTCAGAGTCACGATCAACAATTTTACCACTACACTGCTTCACATCTGTTAGAGAGGTGCGAATCGAAGCGAAGCACTTTCTACCACCTGTCATCTATATTTACTTTCATGCCCAAAACAGTCATTACCAAACCAACAACTTTTCACTTTGGATCGTATTGCTTTTTACAGTAGTGCAAATCGAAGGGATTTTCTGTTGATTTCTCTGGTGGGTTTGTTTTGGTCCTCAAATCAACACTGACAGCATTGCGATCTCAAAGGAAAAGCACTTCCGATCATGTTGATTACGACATTGAATAGTTAAGGGATTTTTCCCTTACATCTAGCGTGCAGAATTTTTACCGTGTATATTTTTGTTCGTGGATCGAAGCAACACTATACGTTCCTACTGAACAATCGTAGCAACCTAATGTTAAGGCACTTTTGTCATAAGTATATAGATAATTCTGGCGTTCGATTTGAATAGGTCGTATGTTTGTTGTGATTCTTATGCAGATTCGACCTATTCAAATCATACGCCAGAATTCATTCATTCTGTAATAAACCGTTGACTGAAGAAGTCGTCTTTCACTAGAGCTCTCACATACACCAAAAGGTTGTGGGCACCAGCAAACTTCAGGGAAGCGGATTCAAGTATCAAGAACATGTATTCAAGGTGAGCAAATTCAAGTCGTCGCTGCAGAAGCTTGGAGATTCTAACTATCCAGTTTGGAAGTTCCGGATAGAGTTGGTGTTGATCCAGAAAGGTCTTCAAGCCGTCGACACTGAATCCAAGCCGACTGTTGTGGATGCCAAACGACATTCCGGACGTTGCTGGCGGTTGCAGCTAAACAAGGTATGATGGTGCGTCAATATGATGTCAAGACTGCCTTTTCATACGGCAATCTTGAGGAGGAGATTTACCTGCGTCAACCGCCCGGATTCATCGTACGCGGACAGGAGAGCAAGGTTTATCGTCTTAAAAAAAGCCTTTATGGACTGAAGCAGGCCGCGAGAGCATGGAACCACAAGCTGCTCACGGAGCTGCTATGGATGGGTTTCCAGAGGTGTGATGCTGATCTGTGTATCTATCGGATGAAAGAAGGCAATCGTTGGTGCTACATCTTCGTCTATGTCGATGAGCTCATCCTCGCCTGCTGTGACGAACGAACCATCCAGAGAATAGCCGAAGGACTATAGATGCACTGTAACATTTCGACGTACACTGGTATCTCGGAATTCACGTGGAACGTGACGAGGACGGCGACTCCCTCTTGAACCAGAAGCGAGTTATCGACGAAATCTCAAGGACGAACGGACTGCAAGACGCTAAAGGTTCATAAATCCCTATCGACATTGGATATTTCAAGCAAGAAGGAGAAGAGCTACTTCCTGATAACAGTAACTACGAGAAGCTAATTGGACAACTGCTGTATGTGTCGGTGAACACTAGATCGTCCTTAGCCGAAAAACAAGTTGGCCTACCCAAAACGACTGGAACATCGGGTGGCCCGATACTTAAAGAGTACGAAGGACTACAGACTGCGAGAAAGCAACAATGCGAAGGCGGAAGTTCTGGTTGGATTCTCGGATGCTGACTGGGCCAAAAACAGAGAAGATCGGAAGTCCAATACCGGATTTGTGGGCATGCAGGAAGCAGACCTGTGTTTCCCTTTCAACTGCTGAGGCGTTCCCCATTCGGAAGCCACATAGGAGCTGATCTCGCTGAAGCGTCTCCTGAAGGACTTCAACGAGTTCAACGAGGACCAGAAGAACCCCGTCATATACGACGACAATCAGAGTGCGCTGAAGATGTTGGAATCCGAAAAAATCAGCAACAAGACGAAGCATATTGCTACACGATTCCATTTTGCACGGATCAGAAAAAATGGCCGCTGATCTGCTGACTAAACCAATAGGAGGGGTACGGATGGTCAAACTTCGGGGGGTGTGCGGAATAGAGGCACGGGGAGGAGGAGTGTTTGTGGATCGTAGCAACACTACGGTCGTACTGAACACTCGAAGCAACCTAGTGTTAAGGAACTTGTCATAGTGTACACGGCAAAAATATCACAAGGCAGGCTAGTAACCTATGTAAACATAGATTTTGGATGTAAACATGTGACGTCATTCTAATCGTTCTTCACATGATCAAATTGACGTGGAGTACTAGATCGCCTCTGAACGATTTGAATTACGTCATCAAAAAACTGTCAGATTTCCGGAAGATATCCTTCTAAATGGTGTACACCGTGATAGTGTATAGATAATTAATTAATTCTGTAATAAACCGTTAACCAAGCCGTTAACTGAAGAAGTCGTCTTTCACTAGAGCTCTCATCATTTTTCATCAAATTTCCTCAATATTTTACAATGTAACAATATTTCTCCAAGTTTTACATTTTTAAAACAAGTACTAGGGTATCAGTTATTGATTGCGAATTTTGAAATATTTTTGATGACTTTTAATTTTTTATAAAAACGAGAACCACATTTTCGTTTTGGGGTAACTTTGATAGTGCCCTGAAAAACACATGAACTCTTAAAAAATATCACAAATTGAAATCTTAGGAGTATGAACATGATGAGAGAAGCCTTGTGGAATATATCAGATTTAATTTCCATATCAAAACATGGATTTTTTGCAAAATTCTACAAATAAAAATAAGTTTGTGGAGAACTGAGTGAAAAACACAATGAATTTAGCTATCAAATATAATTATCTTTGTAATTTAAAATATATATTCATAACGGTACATCAACCTATACTTACATGCTATTCATGGTGACATCTCTTTTTTGGGTTGTTTTTGAATGTTTTATAAACAATTTTTAAACACAACACATTCAACTACATGAAATTATAAGGGCATTGCATACTTATAGGCGTTTATCGGTGTATGGAGATTTATGTCCCAAATTACAAAATTGATTCCAGTTCGTAAAAACACACTTCATTAAGAGCTTCAAAGCCAGATTTGGAATCTACTAAGATGGTTCTACCGAGAATAAGCGACCATTCATCGAAAAAATAGTTGTAGCGAAGTCGCACAGCCGATTGTTTGAAGAAGTTGATAAATGTCAGAAATATCAACAATTTTTATTTTTTGTCCAAAAAGTTTAATACAAACTTGGTTTTATTGAAAATACCTCAAAGATGGACTTTCATATGTGTAGTTTTGATCTACGTTTACCTTTTTCTCAACTGGTTGAAGGAGTGATAGTTATAAAATAAACTATACAATACCTGTCGCACTATCAAAGTTACCCGCATTATTGCTGACTGCACCCCAAATTGGACTGTCACAATAGTGTGCACACACCTTCAAAGTGTGATTGCAGCGCAGGGACACGTCGGATCGAGTTGAGGTCTTCGGTGCACTTATTCCTTATAAATGGAAGAATAAGTGCACCGAAGACGTCGAGACGATCCGAGGCAAATGTGCACTTTTATCACACTTTTTAGCGAACCAAAAAAAAGTGTGATAGTCCAATTTGGGATGTAGTATGCAATATCAATGATACCCCGTTTTATGGTACACCAATAATTTTGACATCTTGTTTTGGGCACTCTCCATAGGCCTTATAAAGTCACTCATAGAACTCATCCGGTATGCCTTCGGGTTTAACGTTTTTGGCCCATAGATGCTCAAGAAATTTTTTCAAGCGATTCCTTTCGAACAGAAAACTGGGCTTCAGTTGAGAAAAATGTTGAACGATTTTTCTTTCGTGCTTACGGTACTGGCTTGCTGTGATTCGTTCTATCATCGCTGTGTGCCTGCCCGTGTTGGAGGGCACCAGAAGCGCAAATGTTTTGATAACTAATTTGTAACCTCATAGAGCATTCATCTGCTTTCATTCTCTTCATTTCAAACCTACACTTTTGTTGCGGCAATATAATGGGCAAGAATCGACCCGTTGATGAGGGCAATAATGACTGATGGTTGTGGTGGTTGCTTTACGAAGGCGATCGGTGGCGGTGGTCCCATTGTGTGTGCCCCTTTCGACCTCCAGGTAAGAAGCCATTGATGGAATGCCATCGTTCAAGAGAAAAACCGACAAACTCCAAACACTGTGTAATAATGATAAGCCCCTTAAGACCGATCTGTTCCCACTGAAAGAAAAAGCAAACCATGCCCGATGGTGCTGCCACTGTCTACGCCTGCTACCGTATTGTAACATATATTTGTTTCATGCCGGGCGGCGCACAAAAGAGAGCTCGGTTGTTCTAGACCGCGCGGCAACTCGATCCTCTCCATTCTTCGGGGTGTGTGTTCCTACCTCTAGGCGTATTCCTGTCCGTTGTGATCGGTCATAGATATGAAGAGATCATTTCCAAAGCAAACATAGAACTGCCGCCGCCGCCGCCGCCGTCGCCACAGAAAGAAAAAGGATCCCAATAATGCCAAGATGTGTGCGTAATCCTCTTAGGCGAAAATTATCATCCCGGCCGGATTCGATCGGATTGTGCTGACTGACGACGGAGATGGATGGCGCACTAAATAGAAAATCCAAGCAGCCCATACTTTGTTGGTGAATTTGCAATCCCTCTGGGTGTTGGTGATGAGAGCGAAAGGCGAAAGCCCATAAGAGAGGAGATAAGGGTGCGCAATCCCATTCGCCTTGACGGAGGCTCTCTGAGAGAATTGCGCTGTGCGTGAAATCAATTTTTTTTAACATGGGAAAGGATAGGAGCTGCATTTTCAAATGCTTCTAAATTATTTTAGGGACTTCAGATTGAAAAAAGTGTTAATGTTTTGCAATATACTTTCAATTAGCTACATTATAACTGGTTTTAGACAAAAGTTTTTAAATCACAATGTTATGTCTATAATATAGCGTATCAAAATCTCATTCGATAACATTAAGAACGTTTTGCTTGAAAAAATTTCTATAAAGAATTAGAAGCATTTGAAAATGCAGCTCCTATCCTTTCCCATGTTAAAAAAAATTGTTTTCACGCAAGCGCAATTCTCTCAGAGAGCCTCCGTCAAGGCGAATTGTCTTAGTACTGTATCACTATCATAGGCCGCTTTGACCATAGTTTGCACTTCAAAAGGAGGTTCTTCAAAGACTGGCATTCTTGGACTTTTGTCATGTGGGTAACTAGAACCACGCTCTTCTAGGCTGCCACATGTGCCATCCACGCGAGAGATTTGAGTTTCAAATTACTCCCCAAACGGTCGATGAAATATGGGACATTTTTTTTCGATGCTTTTTGGCATAAAGAGCGGCAGCTTTTTGTTCTCTTGCATCGACTCTGTACGTGCGGAATTTGTCGCGGTATGTTCTTATGTTGGTGTCGAATGAAGTGTGCTGATGCGCGGTAGTCTTTGAGTCCTGGTCTTAAGGGCCAAATACATACATATACTTGCACCACTTCACATTTAGCATAACACATAGTCAACAATAGTACGGCACAATACACGGTTAGCGGCTGTTACTGGCGATCGCCAGTTCACGCTCCACCTGGTCCACCCATCGTAGTCTCTGCACTCCGCGCCTCTTTGTGCCAACTTTGAAGGGTTATTATCGGGCATTCTTGCAACATGCCATGCACACCGTGTCCTTCCGGCTTTGGCCACCTTCTGGATACTGGGTTCGCCGTAGAGTGCAGCGAGCTCATGGTTCGTCCTTCTCCACCTCACACCATTTTCCTGCACACCGCCGAAGATCGTCCTTAGCACGCGAAAACTCCGAGTGGATGCAGGTCCTTCTCGAGCATGATCTCGTGCCCGTAGAGGACCACCGGTCTTATTAGCGTTTGCTTCTTTTTTGACCGCAGTTTCTTCCGGAGCCCGTAGTAGGCCCGACTTCCGCTGATGATGCGCCTTCGAATTTCACGGCTCACGTTGTTGTCAGCCGTCAGCAAGGATCCGAGGTAGACGAATTCCTCCACCACCTCGAAAGTATCCCCGTCTATCGTAACATTACTACCCAGACGGATGCGGTCGTGTTCGGTTCCGCCTACCAGCATGTACTTTGTTTTTGAGGCATTCACCACCAGTCCGACCTTTGCCGCTTCGCGTTTCAGGCGGGTGTACAGTTCTGCCACCGTTCCAAATGTTCTAGCGATAATGTCCATGTCGTCCGCAAAGCACACAAATTGACCGGATTTTGTGAAAATCGTTCCCCGGCTGTTGAGCCCGGCTCGTCGCATCACACCTTCCAGCGCGATGTTGAAGAGTAGACATGAGAGTCCGTCACCTTGTCGCAGTCCCCGGCGAAATTCGAATGAACTGGATAGTTCACCCGAAACCCTTACGCAGTTTTGCACACCGTCCATCGTTGCTTTAATCAGTCTAGTCAGCTTCCCAGTGTAACCCGTGGTTACAATTTTGTTCTAAATTTGTGAACACCACTGTGTTTTGTATCATTTTAATTTGTTTTTATATTATTTTTTATTTGATATTTATTTAGTTAAAATTAGGGAAATAAATTCGTATATATATTGTATCGATGAGGCATTTGACCCCCAATCTCCCCACCCCATTGGACACATCGAAAGCAGCAGCAGCAGCAGAAACAATCGAGTGCGGAGTGTGGTGTTGTTTTGTTTTGATCAAAGAACAGAAAAGTTACGAACCACGTAGAGCGACGGACGCGTGTTTTTCACCCGTTTTTTCTACCACCCGGGAAGTAGTGAAAAGTGCCGTTTTCGCGCGGAATTGGCTAGAAGGTTGTTCCTAGCCACGTCGGGAGTGAACACCACCAAACAGTGATTCCCCGAAACTTAGTGCCGGCCCGTGGTTCGGGAACATAATTAGTGCAGTGAAAGTGCTGTGAAAAGGGTTCGGATCGCCGCCATCGTGGGGGAGCTCAGTGTAAAGGAGCTATTCGCTTCCCGGCGGTCTCGTCAAAGATCCCCAAAACCCACCGTTCTCGCTACGGTCGTTCAGCCGAATGAGCCAGTCTCACGACCGTAGCTAATCGCCAAGGAGAACGAAGGTAGGTCAGTGCAAAGGGGCGTACTGCCTACGATAGCTTACTGCGGTAACTATCGGGACCACTACGCGGAGTAGACCGGTCCGGTGTGTATACACCACCGTCGCTAGGGGGGATCCGACAAAGGAGCCCGCTCTTCCCCCTAGCTAATAGTTAAGGACGGCTACTTAGGTAGCCTGATAGTGCCCAAGAAAAAGAAGCAGAAGAAGAAAGAAGAAGAAGGAAGAAGCTACGCACAAACCGTGTGGAGCAGAAGCCGACGACCATCGTGCCGACCACCACCACTGCAGCAAGGGCCCCAACGAAGTCGACCAACATAGTGTGGGGAGAACGGGGCAGAACGCAGGTTTGAGTAGTTAATAGAGTTTATTGAAAATTGCAAATTTATTTATTTTACGAATTAATTCCATCCGAAGTCCTAATTTAGTGGAGGTACCCTGCTTAAGGCCGCCCTGCCGGGTAACAGCGGGTAAGGGCTGAAAGCGTCTCCTTACACCAGGAAAGCCGTTTTCGTCCATGATTCTCCATAGCTCTGCGCGGTCGATACTGTCGTATGCCGCTTTGAAGTCGATGAACAGGTGATGCGTGGGGACCTAGTATTCACGGCATTTCTGGAGGATTTGCCGAACGGTAAAGATCTGGTCCGTTGTCGACCGGCCGTCGATGAAACCGGCTTGATAACTTCCCACGAACTCATTCGTTTTAGGTGACAGACGACGGAAGATGATCTGGGATAGCACTTTGTAGGCAGCATTCAAAATAGTGATCGCTCTGAAGTTCTCACATTCCAAATGGTCGCCTTTCTTGTGAATGGGGCAGATTATCCCTTCCTTCCACTCCTCCGGTAGCTGTTCGGTTTCCCAGATCCTGACTATCAGCCGATGCCTGACAGGTGGCCAACTTTTCTGGGCCCATCTTGATGAGTTCAGCTGCGATACCAACCTTACCAGCTGGTTTGTTGGTTTTGAGCTGGTGAATGGCATCCATAACTTCCATCAGCGTAGGAGTTGGTTCATTTCCGTCCTCCGCTGCACTGGCGTCGTCGTTTCCTCCGTTGCCGTGGGCTCCCGTGCCTACGTTCTCCACGCCGTTCAGGTGCTGATCGAAGTGCTGCTTCCACCTTTCGATCACCTCACGTCCGTCCGTCAGGAGGCCTCCGTCTTTATCCCTGCATATTTCGGCTCGCGGCACGAAGCCGTTGCGGGATGCGTTGAGCTTCTGATAGAACTTCAGTGTTTCTTGGGAACGGCACAGCAGTTCCATTTCTTCACACTTCGCTTCTTCCAGGCGGCACTTTTTCTCCCGAAAGAGGCTGGTCTGCTGTTTCCGTTTCTGTTTGTAACGTTCCACGTTCTGTCGGGTCCCTTGCTGCAGCATTACCGCCCCCGCTGCGTTCTTCTCCTCCAAAACCGTTCTGCACTCTTCGTCGAACCATTCGTTCCGTCGATTCCGTTCCACGTACCCGATGGTGCTCTCGGCTGCGTCGTTGATGGCTGCTTTCACTGTACTCCAGCAGTCCTCTAGAGGGGCCTCATCGAGCTCGCCCTCGTCTGGCAACACGGCCTCGAGATTCTGCGCGTATGCTGAGGCGACATCCGGTTGTTTCAGTCGCTCTAGGTTGTACCGTGGCGGTCGCCGGTACTGTACATTGTTGATGACGGAGAGTTTTGGGCGCAGTTTGACCATCACCAGATAGTAGTCGGAGTTGATGTTGGCCCCACGATGGGTCCTGGCGTCGATAATGTCGAAGAAGTGCCGTCCGTCAATCAGAACGTGGTCGATTTGAGATTCCGTCTACTGTGGTGATCTCCAAAGATGAGGGAGGCTGTGTTGAAAAAAAGTGCTACGTATGGCCATATTTTTGTAGGCGGCGAAATCAATGAGTCGTAGGCCGTTTCGTTCGTCTGCTGGTGGGCGCTGAACTTACCAATCGTCGGTCTGAATTCCTCCTCCTGGCCTACCTGAGCGTTCAAATCTCCTATGATGATCTTAACGTCGTGGCTAGGGCAGCGATCGTACTCGCATTCGAGCTGCGCGTAAAAAGCGTCCTTGTCATCATCAGTAATTCCACGTACCGCGTTTCCAATCGCTGGGGTCGTTGCCGTTGGTTTCGGTTCGTATTATTCTGTTGCTGATTTTCCGTTACAATGTTTTTTACGGCTGGCTCGTAAGGTCTGACACAAACCCCCTACTTTCCGGAGGGCCATAGTGCACAGTTGAGCTTAGAGTCCTTCCCTGGCACTCAGACGTTGATCAGCCGTCCCTAATATGGGGATCAGACGCTGGCTGTTGTGAGCCGCTCCTCCTGGAGAACAGACGCTATATATACCCACACAGAGAACCAATTTGCACGTATAATGAAGTTTATGTTCATGTTATACGTGCTTTTATGCGGTAAAGTTACATCGCAAAAGATGCAGTAAAAGTGCCTTATGCGTACAAAAGTGGAGGCGCTATACGTGCATTGACGGGAAAATAATGACGCTATATGACTTGAAGTGATATCTTATGCGATGTACGGTATGCACTATTGCGACGTAATATAGCACCTTATGCGACTTAAACATATTCGAAATAAAAAAATCTTATCACCTAAGTATCGAACTTATAACCTTTGGATTATCGAGCCGCACTTCACACTTAGCACCAAACACTACTTATGGAACACACTGATTAAATGTCATGACATTCTAACTCACCTTAGTGCACTTGGAATGCACTTGGTTTCCGTGTGCTGTACGTGTTCGGCAGGCTTTTTGGAAATCAAAATGATGTAGCATGATTTCCCGCACAGTTACCACTACTCCACTCTTGCTAGCACCACCCATTGTTAATTATAAGGTCAACAAAACAAAAATGATGACTTTGTGACTTGTTTTGTAACCATAATGATGACTTTTCACTTTCTTTTAACTTTTTGGCACTCCAACAGCACCTCTTTCATTGTTATCACATATCACATCGCAATATGTGTTACGGGTATAAATATTTGTTACAATTATAAGACAGAATAATTGTTAAATGTGTTATAAATTTTATATTCGTACGTTCTTTGTGTTAAATGTTTCATTTTAAGTTGTAAATATTCCCCGAGTTTAATACACATTTATAGGGTTCTGACAAAATATGAAATGCAATCCAATATTGATTGCCAACTTTCAGGCAATTTCGGGCAGCGGTCAAGTACTAGAGAGGTAAACCTTTCCCTGCCACGGACTTCAAGTTGTTAAGCTCAAGTATCGAACCCTGAAACGGAATGCCCCCTTAGGATTAGAAATTCCTAGACCAAAACAAGCTATGAATGCAGCAACAGATGCTGCGAACTAAAAGGAAAACTGCCAAATAAAATACAATTCCAGGATGACTGATGGACCCAAACCAATACATGAAACCTCGTCATCCTGTGATCGGAAGATGTTATCCATCTGGATAACAGGGCACATTTATGTTATGTGTTGTGTTGCGTCAATTTGTGATGTCTGTATATTGTGCATTTGTAAGGTTCTCTGTGTATCGTGATATGTTAATACTTTGTAATAATTTATTTCTTTTATTTTTGTAACATATGCCAACGTTAACGATTCTAGCTTATGCGAGTTTGTATGTACATTTGGACGAGTTTATTTTCACTTTTATGCGATTAGTTTGTACAACAATGCGAATTAAACTGACATAATTAGAAAAGCACCTAGCTAAGTCGTATAATCATCGCAGTACGCAATTATGCGATTTCAATTGACACTTTGCGAGTTCACTCGAACGCTTTTGCGACTAAGCAAAGTTCGTCGCAACAAATCATCGGAATATCGTCTACTACGATGTAGTCATGCATTAGAAAAGTTAATTTGCACTCTTATATGATTTTACCAGATACATCGCAGTAAGTTAAAAAAATAACATCATATGCGATGAAAATTGTCCCTCAGACGTACATATATGCGATAGTGACTTAAAATAGTACTTTATACGATGTACAGCGTGCATCCTTATGCGATTCCTGGTTGTCTGGGTAGCCTATAGAATAATTTTGGAGGAATTTCTGAACAAAAAATAACTGGAGGATTTCCTTGAGGCACTCCTGGAGAAATTTCAGGACGAATGACTAGAGCAATCCCTAAGAAATTCCGGAAGAATTCCAAGAGCAATCCCTAGAAGTATTCCTAGAGAAATCCCTGGAAGAATTCCTGGATGAATTCTTGAGAAAATCCTGGAAGAAATCCTTAAGGAAGTCTTGGATGAATTCCTGGAGGATTCCCCAGAGAAATTCTAGAAAATGCTGGAAAAAATCTTGGAAAAATCCCTAGAGGAATTCCTGGAGGACTCCCTGAAGCAATTTCTGCAGTAGCTTCAGAAGGAATGCTTGGAGGAATTCTTGGAGAAATTCCATGGAGCTATCCCTGGAAGAATTCATGGAGGAATCCCTAAATTAATTCCTAAAGGAATCTTCAGAGGAATTCTGGGAGGAATCCCTGGAGAAATTTCTGTAGAAATTCCGAGAAAAAATCCTTGAGGAATTCTCGGAGGAATTTCTGGAGCAATTCTGGGAGGAAATCTAGAAGAAATTCCTGGAGGAAACTCTGGAAAAATACTTAAAGGAATCCCTGGAGGAATTCCCGGCAGAATGCCTGAAAATACCTGGTGAAATTCAGTAGAAGTTCCTGAAGAAATTCCTGAAATTATTTCTGAAGGAATCTCTGGAGGATTTCCTGGAGGAATTCCTAAAGAAATACCTGGGGTTATTCCTGAAGAAATTCTTGGAGGAATTTGTAACTAATGGTGGTTGCCACCCTTCCCAGCGGCTAACGAGACTCTGTATTTACCCTCAATCCCAGGGTCGGCACGCTTATCCTACTATTCCGCGGATTCAGGAAAACACTTGAGTTAGCTTTTCACACTCTACATTTCGCTCTGTACACTTCTATCTTTCCCTAGCGCTCTACCTTCAATCTACTTCCACCCACTTTCTTAATACTAATCTGACCTTCTTTTTCCTTCTGTCTTCGGGGCCCCTTTCTCCTGCTGTCCTCATCCACCGATCCTCTCCTTCCTCGTCCTGCTTAATCGCCCGATCGAATCGGGTTATCTGCGGCCACTGGAGAACAGCTCTTAAGGTCCCATTAGACATGACAAATATTTGGCCAAACAAGCCCAACAAATGACCAACACAACGTAAATCATGGCAACCTCGGATGAATGTCGGACTACAATGACAAATATTTGTCATTATGACAAACAGTCTAATGGCCCCTTTAGGGTGGTCCTCGGCCTGGTGTAGCGAATGGCCGGATCATCATCTGCCTAAGCCTTCGCCGGATGTAGCCACGGCGGAAGGTGACCCATTTTGGGGTTAGAGTTCACCTCTTTGGTAGTGGTAAAACGATAGTATAACTACGGTAAAACCTCGGGGTTCTGTGTCCTTGGAATCCACCACACACACAATAGGAACACATTAGACACTATAAGTACGGAGGACTTCACGAGTGTCGATCACTTGGGCAATTGGTCGTTTCTTAGGTCGATTGAGGATCTCTAAGATCCTAATGGCCTCCTCTCGCTACCATCGTCTACGTCTACGTCCATGATTCAGGTAAGGCAGAGGCATCTGGTGGCTAATGTTGACGGGTGATGGTAGCTGCTATATATGGCTGCGTCCTTTTCGGATGACCAGCAAACACAAAGAGTGGAAACAAACAACACAAACACTTTCCTGAATAACGCGACAAAATCTCACAAACCTGCTGAGGGGGTACTACGAACCGTTACAAATTCCTAAAGGAATCTCCGGAGAAATGCCTGGATAAAATCTTGGAGGAATGCCAGGAGGAACTCCTGGAAAAACTTCAGGAAGAACTCCTGGAGAAACTCCTGGAGAAATGCCTGGAATCTGGAATAATTCCAGGATACATTTGGAGAGGAATTCCTGGGGGAATTTCTGAAGGAATCCCTGGAGGATTTGCTGGAAAATTCCCGGGAAAATTGTCGTAGTAATTTCTGCAGGAGTTTCTGGAGGTATTCCTCGATCAGTTCAGGAGGAATTCCTTCAAGAACTCCTGCTGGAATTCCTTCTAGAACTCCTACTGGAGTTCCTCCAGGTATTCTTCCGGGAATCCCTCAAGGTATTCCGCAAAGAATTCCTTTAGGTATTCCTCAAAGAATTCCTCCAGGAATTCTACCAGGAATCTCTCCAGGAATTGCTCAAGGAATTTTTCTAGGAATTCCTCTTGAAAATCCTCCTAAAGGAGTTTTCGGAAAATGCCCTATCAGGAGGAATCTCTGGGGAATTCCTGGAGGAATCTGGGAGATTTCCTGGAGGTATCTCTAGAGGAATAACTGGAGGCATTTCTAGAGAAATCTCTGGACGAATCTCTTGAGGAATCCCTGGAGGGGAAATGCCTGGATAAATTCCTGGACGAAACCCTAGAAGAAACCCTGGAAGAATTCCCGGATGAATCCCAGGAAAATTCCTGGTGGAGTTCCTGAACAAATTTCTGAAATTATTTAATGAATGAATTGGGGGATTTCCTGGAGGAATGCCTCGAAAAAAAACCTGGGTTAATTCCTGAAGGAATTATTGGTAGAATTCCCTGAAATTCTAGAAGTCCCTGGAGAAATGCCTGAATGAAATCCTGGAGGAATGCCAGGAGGAACTACAGGAAAAGCTCCTGGAGGAATACCTGGAATAATTCCAGGATAAATTCAGGAAGAAATTCCTGGGGGAATTTCTGAAGGAATCCCTGGAGGATTTCTTGGAAAGATTCCTGGAGAAATTGCCATAATAATTTCTGAAGGAATCTCTGGAGGATCAATTCCGGAGGAATTCGTAAAGGAATTCCAGGAGAGGAATTTTGGAACAAAAAATTCCTGGTATAATTCTTGTTGAAATTGTTGAGGATATTGCTGAATGAAATCCTGAAAGAATACCTGGAGAGATCCCTGGAGGAGCTCTTGGAGGAATGCCTAAAGGAATTCCAAGAGCAATCCCTAGAGGATTTCCCAGAGAAATTTCTGAAGGAATGCCAGGAGAAAACCTGGAAAAAATCCTGAAGACAGACCTGTGAGAATTCCTCCAGGAATCCCTGCATACATTTCATAAAGAATCCCTAGAGAAAATCCTTGGATGATTTCTTGGAGGATTTCCTTGAAGCACCTTCAGGAAAAATCCCGAGAGGAATCCCTAGAGTAATTCCTAGAGGTATTCCTGGACGATTCCCTGTTGATTTTTTAGAGGAATACCCAGAGTAATCCAGGAAGAATTCCTGGAGGAATTTTTGGAGGAATCCCAGGATAAATTCCTGAAGAAATCCAAGAAGCAATTCCTGAGGGAATTCGAGAACGAGTTTCTGATGAAAGTTCAGGTGGAAGTACCAAAGAAATCACTGCGGAATCCCTAAAAAAAGTACGCAGAGGAACTTTTAGATATTTTGTACAACTTTCTCAAGCAATTTCTTGATTTACTTTTTAATTAATCTTTAGTTAATTTTTCTGATAGAATTTCTGGAGGACATTCCTGCAGAAATACACTCGTCTTTGATTCGCGAACCGCTCTGAACATTTTTCCTTTTTATTTAAAAACGCATTTACACGAGTGACAGGAAAAAGGAACAGCTTTTCAGGAACAATGAACCACAAAACATTACTTTCTGATGAATAATTACTTATTATTTTGCTATTAAAACCGCACCCAAATGCACTTTCCGTACCTCCACTAGTTCTTCGCAAATAAAAACTCATGAGAGTTTTTGTTTTTGTTTTGCTTCATACTCACCTGAGACGAGACTCGCGAAGACGGTCTTCTTTTTCTCCACTTTGTTATTTTTTTCTTCTTCCTATCTGTGTTGACATTATGTTTTGGGCTGGTGGTTCAAACACGTACGTGACCGCATCACCTCACATGCAGTGTGACTGAATCCCATTCACGCACAAAATCATGTTGAGGTGAAATTTTGCATCGCCAACAATCGCCAAGCAAAGTAATCATTGGAATATTTTGTTTTCAATTTATTTTTGACAGTACAGGAGAAGAAAATGCTGCTCGGAGTGAATTTTGGCTTCAGCATTTATCTCGGATAGCAATACTTTCCTCGTTTTAGGTAACGTAATCAAACGGGCTACAACTGACAGCTCAGTTGGGCTGCACTTGACGTTGCTTTTTTTCCTCTTCGCGAGTCTCGTCTCAGATACTCACGAAACAAGCGGGTGCGAGTAAACTCACACACGGCTTACTCTCGGAACCGTGCGTAAATCATTTGTTGGTTTTTCACTCACGAGTTGCTTCGCGATGAGAGTATTTCCACCACTGGCAGAAATATCTTAAAAGGTCTCTGGTGAAATTTCTGAAGAAAACCTCGAAAAAGCACTGGAAAAATTATTGGAGTAACCTCTAAAGATATCCCAGGACAAATCCCCTAAGATATGTTTGGTAAAATCCCTAGATGAAATCTTGAAGGAATCTCTGGAGGAATCCATGATCTAATCACTGCAGCAGGCTATGGATTGATTGATTGATTTGTCTTTATTTAAGAGACTTTCAGCTCTTGGCTGCGCAGGCTATGGAAAAAATCCTGGAGGAATAGTTCATACTCTTATAAAAAGTTTACGAAACTAGGAACTAAAAATCTAAAACGGTATTTTCGATTACTGGAAACTGCAATGTCTGTCAAAATCTGTTGTTG
Source organism: Aedes albopictus (assembly GCF_035046485.1). Lineage (NCBI taxonomy): Eukaryota > Metazoa > Arthropoda > Insecta > Diptera > Culicidae > Aedes > Aedes albopictus. Next base: position 32,276,362 of record NC_085136.1, read on the forward strand.
TTACCGAAGTCCACATGAACAAATTTCTCTCTTTGGTGGTTACTTTTATCAAGTAACCATGGGCTTATTTCCTGTGTGAGGAACATGACAATAACACCCATCATCTAACCTGATTGACAATTCCGCAAACCATCTGCCGTTCGGTCACACAGCCAACACACCCAAACCGAACTTCCCGTCGCGATTTGATTCAATTAAATTACAGTTTCATTAACTGTAGCATATAATTTGACAAACCTCTCTGCCTGGGGATCTCCTTTTTTCGCTACAATTGAATGGTTGTTATCCTACAATGCATTTACTTACTCTGTGTGCGGTTGTACCACCTTATGCCAGTAGGTACCAGTTTCAGTTGAGTGGTTTTTCCTCCACCCATGAGGACACATCATAGCTTTGGAAGAACAACGAACGAACGAACGGAATAATCTTCCGGGAAACTGCTCGGTCCTGGCACGCCGTTGCCATATAGAACATCCCAGAGCCTACTCCTCGCTGGCTACCAACCAAATTGCGTGCTACAGTAATAACGAGCTTACCTCTAGAGGGTTGCTTTGATCGTCCAGGCCGCGCAGCAACTATTCCCCCTTTCATTGAATCGCTCGGGCTCACATCTCGCAACGGGTGGTACGCGTAAAACCATTATGATTACTATGATTATTGAGTTATTTTCTGCACTGATTACAACCACCTCCGACCGGCAAAAGCAGTTGTCGACGTTCTTTTCTTCTGACTGATTCCATTCCACATTAAATTTATAGCTGCTTCACAATCTAGGTATACAGGGGAATCGGTCTTATCTCTGGTCCATGATCAAGAATATCGCATCGATTATGCTTTTATTGCCTATCGCTCTGGAAACACCCTCGCTCGCTCGCTCGCAGCAGCCGTGGAACGATGCTCTCTTTTTCCACATTCGATTTCCGTGTTTCAAGAATATAATCTGGACACGGTTGTGTAGCTTTTCCCGATCTCCCCAGGAATCGCATAAACCAGTTTCTTTACCTCAGCCAGCGGGCAATTGGCACCCATCCAGGAGCATAGCGCAGTAGGCGTTTGCGATTGCCGTTTTGGAAGTTTGTGGCAGGTGGCGCTGCCACGGTAACCATTTCTATAGCTCTCACAACCAGGAAAAGGGTGCCGCCGTCACCTTTGTGAGCCCGGAGGATTGCAGCTGAATTGGAAACGAATTGCTTTAATCTTTGCGCTAGATTCTTTGCATACTTCTGTGGGAGATACTTCAGATTCCCATTTGGCACCAGTGGAGTGGAAGTAGCTATCACGTGTGAGGATCAAAGCAAGCACGTACCATTGCATTGAGGTCGTACACGTGTTCGATATAAATTAATGGTGCGAGTGCCGGTGTTTCGGTTCCGCCTGCACAGGTGACGATAAGCCTACTTTAGAGTATGGACGTTTGTACAACTTGACGTACCACCTTTGAACGTAAATCTTGAACACTGAATATACCACCCATATCAACATTTTTGTAACATATGCCGTTTTCATGAATATATGAAACTTTTTGAGGAGGTGGGAGCCTAGGATTCTTTCCTATGCGAACCATATCCACACATCGGTGTGGACTTACCACCTTTGGCACCGGGAGGTGACCGAGCACCGGCACATACGAACTGGTCAAGCAGAGTAAGTCCAGGCGTGGCGGGGGACCAGCAGTGGGCTCTGCTGGTCCTCTTCAGAAATTCCACACATCCGGAAGCAACTCTGTTCAAGCGATATGGCACCGCTTCCAAAGTGTCACAGCCCAGCTAAAAGTGCCTCGGGCACATCAGGAACGATGCCAGTAAGTTCCTGATTATGGTATACTGGTCATGCTTAGTAATTGGTAAATGAGATGGTACACGCTAAGGTAACTATGCACAAGTGAGTTGATGGCGTCGGCATTCTATCCTCTTAGTAAGGTCGGGTGACACTGACTTGAAACGGCGGATAGGCTAATGTCGACGCTGTCTTCCGCCCCATAAAACCGTGGCATGGCCTTAAAGTACGTTCCTGATCTGTGCCCAGCTTAGACAACTAACTGGGTGGAAGTAGGTTCAGATGAACACTCCTGATTAGCGCTGATCCGGCTCTGAGCTCAGTCCCCATAAGGGCCTGGGCCAACCCTCGTGTGGCCTCCCTGCTTGCATAGATAACCACCAGGATCCTTGGCGACTACTTCATTTAGAGGGATAGCGGCTCTTTTTTTTTCAACAACTGTAACAACGTGGTCGAGTGTGGAGTAACTGAGGGAGCGGCATTGAACCCGTTCGCGCGTGGAGGCTTGGCTAGATCGCCACTCCGAGGGGCTGGTGCACCCACCAGCGAACCAGCGGCAGGAAGTTCAAGTGGAGCAAGTGTTGCACGAAGCGGTACAGCGCCGACGGAGGAAGCACAGATGACCGGTGTGGACCTCACGCGGGCGCTGGACCGCAACAGGACCGGGCTACCAAAGATGTTGGTAGTTGCCGAACAGCTGGATGAGCTGGCCTGCTGAAGCTCCGCAAATAACTGGCTCTGGCCAAGAAGGAGTACGACCTCCTGGTGTAAGAGCGAAGTGCTGCTGATGCGAGCAGGGAAGAGCGGTCCACCCAAACGGACAACTTCCTCCTTGCTGAGCCTTCTGAACCTGCTGAGGAGACGCGGCCCAAGAAGCGTCCGGCAGAGTCGGGTGAAGACCAGCGTAGGTAACCAGGCTGCTAAGCCGGTTGCGAAGCGCGGAAGGGGCAGGGAAACCAAGCCCCAGCAAGCCAACAAGAGGAAGAACGGAGGCCAACCGGACCAAGGGAAGGAGAACCCTTGGATTACGGTAGGAAAAAAAGAAGAAGGTGAGAACTACGAAACCAGCCCGCAAACGAGCGAGAAGTGACGCGCTGGTCTTCAAAACCGAGGCAGACACATACGCCGAGGTGCTGAAGGCCATGCGAGGCGAGAATCGTCTCTTACCGTTGGGCGCGGATGTAAAAAGCATCCGGCGCACCAGGACAGGAGAGATGATGCTAGTGCTGAAGAAGGAAGCAGCCAATAAAGGTTCTTCCTACAAAGCACTAGCCCAAGAGGTACTTGGCGAAAAGGTGCAGGTAAGAGCCCTAACGGCGGAGGCAACTCTCCAGTGTAAAAACCTGGACGAGATTACCGACGCAGAGGAGCTCGCAGCCGCACTCAAACGATAGATGTACCAAGTGCATCGATCCGCCTGCGTAAGGGTCCGGCTGGCACGCAGATTGCCGCGTTCAAACTCCCCGTAGGGGATGCGAATAAGGCGATTTCAGTCGGGAAGATCAAGGTAGCTTGGTCAGTGTGCCCGCTCAGAATATACGAGCCGCCAGTGGCGTGCTTCAAGTGCTTTGAGCAAGGGCATAAGTCCTGGGCATGCAAAGGCCCAGACCGGAGTAAGCTCTGCAGGAAGTGTGGAGTAGAAGGCCATATCGCCAGGGAGTGCAACTCTGCACCAAAATGCCTGATTTGCACGGCGAACAAGGGCCACACGACGGGCGGGCCTAAATGTCCAGGCACGCGAGGAGGTCAAAGTTCCAAACGATAATGCAGGTTACACAACTAAACCTGAACCACTGTGAAGCCGCACAACAGTTGCTATAGCAGTCAGTCTCAGAGTCAAGTACAGACATCGCACTACTATCGGACCCATACCGCATCCCTCCCGATAACGGAAACTGGGTAGCGGATAAGGCCAAGCTAGCGGCGATCTGTACAACCGGTCGTTTTCCGGTCCAGGAAATAGTTTCCACGTCGCACGAGGGCTTCGCAATAGCGAAGATCAACGGGGTATACTACTGCAGTTGTTATGCCCCTCCCAGGTGGACGATAGACCAGTTCTCGTCTATGCTGGAATCGTTAACAAGCGCAATGGTGGGATTGAGTCCCGTGGTCATCGGTGGAGACTTCAACGCCTGGGCGATTGAGTGGGGTAGCCGCTTGACTAACGCGAGAGGTAGGGCCTTACTCGAAGCTATGGCTAGACTAAACGTGGATGTCGCGAACGTAGGCGACAAAAAAACGTACAGTAGGAATGGTGCACAGTCCATCATTGATGTGACCTTCTGGAGCCCGGGTCTAAACCCTAGCTCGGACTGGAGGGTCGACGATGGATACACGCATAGCGACCATCTGGCGATTCGATACAGAGTGGTACACGGAGGAAGACGGCCACAGCCGAAGGTCATCGACCGTCATCGGGGATGGCTGACCTCGCGATTCGATAAGCCGGCATTTGTGGAGCGATTGTTTATGGAGAGTAACACCGACGATCTATCCAGCGATGATCTAGTCGGAACCCTAAGCCGTGCATGTGACGCCGCTATGCCAAGGCGATCCCTACCCAGAAATGGACGCAAACCGGTGCACTGGTGGTGTCCAGAAATCGCAGAACTCCGCGCATCCTGTTTAAGAGCTAGAAGGAGGATGCAAAGGGCTCGTACCGATGAGGATAGAATGGAACGAAGCGAGGCCTACAGGGCGGCTAAACTGGCACTGAATAAAGAGATTAAGACTCGTAAGCGGGCGTGCTTCGAAAATCTCTGCCAGGCAGCCAACACGACCCCATGGGGTGATGCCTACAGAGTAGTCATGGCCAAAACGAAGGGCGCGTCAGCACCCCCAGAACGCTCCCCAGAGATGCTGCAGAAGATCGTGGAAACGCTGTTCCCGCGCCACGATACAAGACCATGGGCCCCCGTTCCCTATAGCCAAACCGGCCATAGCGAGGTAGCCCCGGTGACGAACGACGAACTCATTGCAATAGCGAAGTCGCTTAAGTTGAACAAGGCTCCGGGTCCGGACGGTATCCCGACATTAGCCATCAAGACGGCCATCGAGGCTAAGCCTGACATGTTCAGAATGGCTATGCAGATGTGCCTAGACAGAGGCGAATTTCCGGAGAGGTGGAAAAGGCAAAGATTGGTTCTACTGCCTAAACCCGGGAAGCCACCTGGCGACCCGTCGGCATACAGACCTATCTGCCTGCTGGACACCGCCGGAAAACTGTTGGAACGGATCATTCTGTCGAGGCTGATGGTCTATACCGAGAAACCCGATGACTCTGGTCTCTCGGATAACCAGTTCGGCTTCCGGAAGGGTCGATCGACGGTGGACGCTATTAGGGCTGTAACCAAAACGGCCGAGATAGCGCTCCAAAAGAAGCGAACAGGAATCCGCTATTGCGCGGTCGTCACGCTGGACGTTAAGAATGCGTTCAACAGCGTCAGCTGGACCGCCATCAAGGAAAGGAAGTGCATGTTCAGTATCAGAAAGTGGCAAATTTTCAACGCTGATCGGTGCGCCACCTTGCGGTTGAAATCACGCTTTTTACACGGAAAATTTTAAATTTTTATACAATTGGGTTGTTTAGTGAATAAAATATTGCTATTTTCTATAGCCTAATCGAAAGAGCTCATTTTTCTAAGTATAACGTGATTTTATTGGATCCCAATACCTTTGTTTTGATGGTTAAATTAACAAAACAATTTTCATTTTTGTGGATAGAATGACAGTTCAATCGCTAAAGTGACAGTTCGACCCGAACAAAAAAATTTCCCCATACAAACTTTAAATGCATTTTAAAAATAGTTCCCGAACTCCGAAAATTATGAAATTTTGGATTTCGACTAATTCTGGAGCTCGATTTGAATAGGTCGTATGTGCTTTCGTCGATTGAAAATTCGATCAGTTGGATTCGCTTATTGTAGCGAAAACCGTTGAAATTGAACAAAGTTGATACATACAGCAGAATCCTCACAAAATAAGCTTTCCATTCCATCATTAAAAGTCTCAACAATATCTTCCATATTGCTACAATAACTAAAATAAACTGATCGAATTTTATATCGACGAAAGCACATACGACCTATTCAAATCGAGCTCCAGAATTGTTGGGCGGTGAATCCGATTATGAAATAATCCGTATACCCCTAAAGAACCCAATTTTTTAGACCAGCTGGTATACATTAACAAGGTATCAACATAAAGGTGCGCAGTGATAAATATTTTCGTATTTTGATTTGCGAGATAAAAAATACGTAAGTTTTGGCGAAAGGGAACGTCCATAAATTACGTCACGTTATGAGGGGGAAGGGGTTCAACAAAGTGTGACGACCCATACAAAAAATCAGAGGTCTCATATAAAAAAGTGTCACATATGGGGGAGGGGGGTTGAAAATGGACATTTTTTGCGTGACATAATTTATGGATGATCCTAAAACTAAAAGGATACCGCAAGAAGATGTCACGAAGCCGTACACTGACAGTTCAGCGAACTTGTTTACATGGACTTAGTCTCTGGCGGAAATCCGGCAAAACTGTTTTTCGATACAATTTTAGTTAAACGGTAATTAGACGATGGTTTTGTACTAGTAGAGTTGAATATAATCGATATTTCCGAATCATAATGGTTTCGGGACGGAAAACGTACCGCGCGGCCCTTGTAAAGATTTCAAACCGCTTCTTACGAAAGTACACGTGATAAACCCACTAGAAAAGGAATATCCACCTTGAGGAAACTCTGCAATGTTATCTCCCATTAATCCGCTAGTACACAGGGATAGTTGATCCTGACGAAATGTTAAATTACCAAAAAACAAATCAATGCTTTGCTAAAACATGTTTTGGCACGATCAGATTTTCATTAGTGTCAGACAAATGTTGGCCCTTCAGTTCATTCTTTGTTAAATATTTGACCCCGTGTACTCGGCGGCTAAGAATGAAGTAAAATACTATAAATTACGGCTGAAGACACGACATAGGATTTGAATCGCAATTGGAAAACAAACATGAAACATTCTGTCACAATAAACAAAAAATGATGCAATTCATAAACCCATACTTGAAAAGTCTTCTCGAATGCTCTGAAAATTTAATTCAGTTGGACTATCAGATGCTTTCCGCAAGTCACAAGATAAAACCACAGACAAACAGACGTATCACTTGGTGCAAAATGCGATAAAAATCATCGTCATGAAAACATAATCGCCCAATGCTAATTACTCTGTGGTTCGCAAACTCACTGAGTAGATGGCGGTAGTGAGCAAACGTCAAACAGGAGCAAAAACGATGCGAACGCCATGAGCGAGCGATATGCGAACTACAGAATATTTGAATACTCCGTTAAAAAGGGTAACGATGAGAAATGAGTAGAGTGAGACGTCTGTTTGTCTGTGATAAAACAGTTTTTATGCAATTGGTTTTAATTTTGTGGCCGAACTGGTGTCAGCCGTTAAGCTATTTCGTAAGTGGAGTGTGAGATCAATTTCCGATCCAGTTGCAGGAAACTTTTCATCGAACTGAAAATTCTTCACTTGATGTTATGTACCTATCTTGGTCGTTAAATACTGCTTGGTATATCTTGGTCGTTAAATACTGCTAGTAGTTCAGCATCTGATTGAATACAGAGCGGCTTTATTATGAGGTGAAAACAAATAATGATGTACGCAGAAATCCCCTCGGAAATCCCCGCAAATAAACACAGACGTTTTTCTATTCAAATGCAGTTCAAAAAGTTTTACCACCGACGAAGTTTACGTCATCTTGTTGGTTTCACAGATAATGTTTTCCACCAATACAATCATGTTACTCCTATTTGTCTACCTTGCTGATGTTTTCATTGGCGGTCGTAGTTGTTGACGTTTTGAAAGTGGTATAGCTATGAGGAACAAAGAGCAATAACAGGCCATCCCCAATAATGCGGGCCGAAACTAACTGAGAAAACCGTTTGCAATGCAGACTGATTTTGTAAACATATGTTTGAACATGATCAAATTTCATTTTCACGGATAAGGGTGCATTCAAACATTACGTAACGCAAAGAGGGAGAGAGGGGGTCTAGCGCTTCGTTACGCTTCATACAAAATATCAAAATTTCTCATACAAAAGTTGTTACGTTGGGGAGGAACCCGAGCAAAGACGGATAACAAAATGATAACAAGTTCTGTAACCTGGTTATTATTAGTTTGATAATTAAGTTTGTTATCATTTAGGTTGAATTAAGAGCCAACATAACAAAAATGAATACCCAAATTTACTCCACGAATACCAAAATGATAACAAGTTAAGTTATCATTGAGTTCAAGTTGATAACTTAATGTGTTATAAAGTATTTTATTCAATATTACATTTAGTTATCAACATGAAAACATAGTGCTGATTGATAACAGGGTTTGTTATCATTTGGTTATCATTCAGAGCTATTTTACCGACCAAAATAGTAAAAATCTACTTTACCGACATAGTTAGCAGTTGAAAAAAGTTTCATATAATTATAATTCATGTTTTCAACTATTGCGCCCAGTGGGTCTCGAACCCAGATCGAGTGATTACCGGTCACAGGCGATACCCCTGTACCAAAGGGACTCAGTAACAGGGAGAGTGGTTGAAGGCTACGCTTTCATATTGCAGTCGCATTGAAGATGGAAAGCGGAATCTATTTTTAGATTCGAAGTCCACCAGAGCCTCAGTTTTGGAAAGCTTTGAAATGTGCGTTTGGAAAATGATAACATATTTTGTTATTATTTAGTATTTTTATGTTATCGCGATAGAATAAAATTATTGATAACTAAATTTGTTATCATTTGATTATCATCAATTGGAAAAGATGATAACAAAAACAACAATATGATAACACCGATAACATAGTTTATTATCAAAGTGATATCACTTAGTTATCCGTCTTTGCTCGGGAAGGGGGTCTAAAATTGTCAAATAATTTTGCTATACGTAATATTTGAATGAACCCTAAATTGTTCGTTTGCTTTGTTCTAGAATTTCCTGAATATATGGTCGTTTTGAATCTGAACAGTGTCATGAACTTAAATTTTCTTTTTATATGCAGTTAAATGGGATAATAATTTCAGCAGTAATTTGTGAAAATCAAACGCATTGTAATGCACTTACCTTTAAATACAGGGTGCGGCAGGAAAAAATGCTAAAAGTTCAAGGAACTATTACACGCTAAATATGGAATATATATGACTATTTTTTCATGACAGTGTATCAGTCAATGTCTATATTCTAGCACTGAAAAATAAAAATGAACATATTTGATGTTTAACGTGTGATAATGTAGGCCTAATAAGCGGGTATCAATAAACTGCGTGCCCAATAGTCATTAAACAAAATGACTATAACAGTAACAAAATTAGCTTAAATTCGATGAACAACCAGACCACACTGATCCAGAGCCATGTAGTTTCACATACTAGATGAAATAAGTACATATATTTGATAATATTGTAGAGAAAATCAAAAATTTTGTTTTATCAGATACGAAATTTAGCGACCTGTGTGATTTTCTGCGGTTTGAAAATTCTGGTTGTGTTCATCTTCAGGCGCCGCCCTGTAAAGGTTAGTGACCAAAATGGGAAAATTTTTAATTAACTTTTCAGAAAACTAGCCTATTATAGATCATGGAACGTTGAAACATAAATTGGTTAATGTCAAATGGACAAAAATGAGGTTTGAAGTTGAAAAACACTTTCGCATTTTTTCCTGGTGGCTTTGACCTTTCTGTTCGTAATTTACAGTGCTGATTCACTCGTTGGGAGCTCGTTAGACGAACTGATGATTGGGTGTTCACCAGAGATGGAAACACTCTCATCGTGAATCAACTCGCGAGTGTAAAAGCAACAAACGGTTTACTCACGGTGCCGAGAGTAAGCCGTGTGTGAGTTTATTCGCACCCGCTTGCTTCACGAGTATGAAGCAAAACAAAAACAAAACCACTCATGAATTTTTATTCGCGAAGAACAAGTGGAGATGCGGGAATTGCATTTTAGTGCGATTTTAATAGCAAAACAAGCAGTTATCCATCAGATAGTAGTGTTTTGTGCTTTATTGTTCCTGAAAAGTTAATCTGTCGGCCGTGTAAATTCGTTTTTTCACAAAATTGAAAAATGTTCAAAGCTGCTTCGCGAATCATTCACGAGTGCGACCAGCTTCGTTAGCTCGCGAGTGAAGGAAGTGCGAATATATTCTGGCTTCTGTTGTTCACGAGTAAGATAGCTTTGCGTTTGTGTCTACTCAGCTGCATTCCTCACTGTTTTCCATCACTGGTGTTCACTGGTTGGGGCAAAATTAACCTAAAATAAAACTGTCAAAGTCAAAATCGATGTCGAAACGAATTCGACATCTGCGCGGCGAGGAATCTGAAATTCTTTCAGGATTTCCTTCTGGGATTTCTCCAGAAGTTCTTTCTGAAGTTACTTCAAGAGTTCTGGGGTTCATTTAGGAGTTCTTTTTGTGATTCCTCCGGAAACTTTCATTTGAAATTACAACAAAAACTCCTTGGAATTCTAGGAATCTTCTTGTTTTTTGGCAAAAAAATGAATAAAATGAATAGTTAATAGAGCTGTGATCATCAGGTAATCACCCGACCTCTTTTCGCTCCCCTACGACCACGTGACTTAGTGAAAGCCTAATTCGAACTATTTTCAGATAAAATATAAACTTCAAACAATTTCACTTCCTCTACAACCAAACCAACCACCATGGTAGAAAAAAAATGTTTTTCGTGATTAACGCAAAACTGCGTAAACAGTGGTCTATACAGCCAAAGACAAGAAAAAAAATAAGTTAGATCCGGGATACGCCGGGATTCGATCCCAAGTCCTCGGCGTGATAGTCAAGTGGTCTAACCATCACACCAAGTCCACTCCACTTCGTTTGTTTTTCTGTGCTTTTACAGTTGACTATAGATAGGGTTATAGTTGAGATAGAGAGAGATCGAAAGAAGAACCATTTCGAAATGCAATCTAGTGCAATGAAGCCCCTTTCTTGGCCAAAAAAAAATCCGTCAAGCAGTCTAGCCTTCTATAAAAATGAACTAATCGACATATGGAGAGAAAATCTAGAACAAAATCGAACGACATCGCATCGAAATAGAAAGATATAGACATACAGAGAGAAAACATATATGCAGATTGAAGGAACCGACCGAACTATCGAGATAGGAGATATCGAGATGAAGAACATCGACATGCGGATAGTCCAGGGGAAATGACACTTCCTTTGCCATCCGGAAAAATCCGCATTTATCCGTTGCTAACCGTCGTTAGCCGTGTTTAACTGCTGCTCAGTTAGCGACGGTGAGGAATGGAAAAATGCGGATTCCCCGGTTAGGAAAGGATATGTCATTCCCCTTGGGATAGTCGACTTTATAGTATAACAATTATAACATTGAATTGAAAAATGGTCCCATAAACTCTTATATATGTATTCAATGGATGATTTCAAAAATACTACATCGTTTATCACAGAAGGATTTCAACAAAGTTACTGAAAATGTACCATGCATTCATTCAACAAATAAAAAATCACGAATTTCGCATTAAGAATAATTGACTGTTACCAACGGACATTTCAAAACATTTATTCCGGTTTACTAGTCGTCTAATCACACGATCAAAATTTAATGCGCAAGAACTAAAAAAATATTAAGGAGACCTCAAGGATGAAATTTTCCACTTTTTGAAAGTGCGATTTGCACGATTTGCACTAAGTTCTTCCGTTCCGTGCCGCCATTGAGTGCGCAATACACCACCTAGGAGTCCCGGTTAGCCTATGCCGGATATTGGAGAGCTACTTCCAGAATAGAGTGCTAATTTATGACACCGAGGAAGGCGAGAGGAGCTACAAAATCACCGCAGGGGTCCATCTTGGGCCCGGTACTATGGAACGCGGCGTATGATGGCGTATTGAGGCTCAAACTTCTACCGGGCGTAAAGCTGGTCGGCTTCGCCGATGATATTACCCTCGTGGTATACGGCGAGTCGATAGAGGAAGTGGAACTGACAGCAACTCACGCAATTGCCATAGTGGAGGATTGGATGAGGTCGAGACATTTGGCACTCGCGCACCACAAAACGGAGGTGGTGGTGGTAAACAACCGCAAGTCTGAACAGCAGGCAGTGGTCACCACAGGTGGATGCACGATCAACTCTAAGCGCTCACTGAAGCAATTGGGGGTCATGATGGACGATAAGCTGAAATTCGGAAGCCAAGTAGAATATGTCTGCAAAAGGGCAAGCATGGCGATAATGGCATTGTCAAAGATAATGTCAAACAGCTCGGCAATAGTCTCGAGTAAGCGTAAGCTGCTCGCGGCAGTAGCGGTCTCCATACTACGGTATGGCACCGCTGCATGGTCGAAGGCGCTAGTGGTTAACCGAAACGTGAAGCGACTTGAGAGTACACACAGGCTGATGTGCCTTAGGGTGGTGAGCGCATACCGCACGGTCTCAAAGGACGCGGTATGTTTGCTAGCGGGCATGATGCCCATAGCTTTAGTGGTGGCAGAGGATGAAGAATGCTTCGAGCGACGCGGCATAAGAGGCGCGAGGCGTATCGCCAGAACCTCGTCTATGCTGAAGTGGCAGAGCGAATGGGATTCCTCCAGCAAGGGTAGATGGACATTAGTGTGGGTCATCGGAACCGTTTTCTCAGATCAAAGCTTTTTTGGTTCTGTTTCGGGTCCTGAGTATCTGTGCAAAATTTGAGCACGATCGGTTGCGTCTACACATTGCGCATTGCAATTGAAATTTGTATGGGATTTTGTATGGGAAAACATACTTTTTAGCATTTTAGCCATAAGTTGAAAAAGTTTGTCTGAAACTTTTTAACCGATACTGTAAAATGATAGTCTATGATGTTCTGAAAAAAATTGTTGAAGACCGCAAAGCGATCCGATGCTTGTGAAAAAAGTTATAACCAACGAACCGCATGCATGTGTTTTTATTTTAACATGTAAAGGAATAACAATAGCAACAAAATCATGCTGTTTCGCCAAGCAATGCCAACGCTATAACTTTTTTCATAAGCATCAGATCACTTCGCGGTCTTCGACAAAGTTTTTCAGTACACCCTAGGCTATGTTTTCACTTTAACGGTTACACGGTTTTAGCAAAATTCGAGCTTGTTATGAGAGAAATGCAAAAAGTGTGTTTTCCCATGTAAAATCCCATACAAACTTCAAACGCGATGCGCAAAACGTAGACATAACCGATCGTGCCCAAATTTTGCACACTTATTTGGGTCCTGAAATGGGATCAAAAAAGCTTTGATCTGATAGGATACCATTGAATTTTTCATTTTTCCATATAAACGATGACCCACTCTAATGGACATACAGGTTCATACCGAGCGTGTCCAAGTGGACAAGCAGGCCCCATGGCGAGGTGAATTTTCACTTGACTCAATTTCTGTCAGGCCGTGGGTGCTTTAGGTGGTATCTGCACAGATTCGGACACGCAGGCTCCCCCGTATTGTATACTGAATTTACTTTGTATAAATGCACCTTAGCGTGCAATCAAATGATCAAACAATCATTAACTGCTTGCGCGCGGGGACGCGCAAGCGTACGCGCAACTGCGCGATCGATATTATAAATACAATAAAGCGGCGTCTGGACGCTCTCTTTTAGTTATCAACACTCGAACAAGTCAAACGTATTTATCTTTATCGCTTACCCCGGAAGAATCCCCCAGTGATCTATTGAACCTTAGTGATTGTATCATAGTGAATCTGTGAGTCCGTTCGTTGGTGATTAACCCATTGGATATTGGAATAACCCGGAACACCGGATTTATTACCCCGCATGTCCGGAGTGTGCAGACTGCGACGAGACCGCGGAGCATGTGCTCTTTGAATGTCCACGTTTCGTGGAGCAAAGGTCGAGTATGCAGGAGGTATGCGGTAGAGATATCACGCCTGACAACATTGTTGAAAGGATGTGTATGGGGGCGGACAAGTGGGACTCCGTTACTTCCACGGTTTCTCGAATCGTACTTGAACTACAGAGTAAATGGCGAGCCGAACAACAGCTAGTTGAGTTGGCCCCCCTTCCCCATCCAGGAGCTTGAGTTCAACGGGTAGTCTAAGTACTAGCCAGGACCCGAGCCTCCAGGGGAGAGTGAACAACTTAAGGCGGTAGCTGGTGGAACGCTTACTATTAGAGTGTACTCATGTACGGTCCCCCCTTCTCGAAGTCATCCCTAACGGGCGTACCGCGAAGGTAAGGAAGAGAGAGAATGAGTTTTTAGTGGGTCGATTCCCACATCACCCGAGGAACCACCTCTTGGGTATCTGTTGCGGATTTTCTCATTCTATATATATAAAAAAAAGAAACACCGTGAGCTAAGTATTTTATCATCATAAAAAGGGAAAAACGTATCGCTTTGGAAACAGTACCACCACCCGTGAAACAAAAAACCAACGATTCCCTAAGAAATTCTCACAATTTCCTCACGTAAATCACAGACAAACAGACGTATCACTTGGAACAAAATGCAATAAAAATCATCTTCACGCAAACATAATCGTCCAATGCTAGTTACGCTGTGGTACGCAAACCCACTGAGTAGATGGCGGTAGTGAGCAAACGTCAAACAGGAACAAAAACGATGCGAGCTGCGAACTATGGAATATTTGAATAATCCGTTAAAAAGGGAGACGACGAGAAGTGAGTAGAGTGAGACGTCTGTTTGTCTGTGCTTAAATGTTTTAGCTGATAGTTTGCACCGTTCTTCTTCTTTTTTATGGCTCTACATTCCCATTGGAACTTGGCCGGCCTATCTTCAACTTAGTGTTCTTTGAGCAATTTCACAGTTATTAATTAAAGGGCTTTCTTTGCCTGCCATTGCATGAAATTGTACATTGTAAGGCAAGGACAATGATACACTATGTCCAGGGAGTCCAGAGAATTTTCCCGACCGGAACGGGACTCGAACCTACCATCTGCGAATTGGCGATCCATAGTCTTAACCACTAGGCCAACTGGAGACCCCAAGTTTGCACCGCCATCAGCCAAAATTCAATAAACGGTTTGAGCAACCAAAGCCAAAAAGCACGTCACGAAAAATTTTGACGTCCGTATTCGCGCACGGCTTACTACGATCTCAAAGTATAAACAATTAATATACTGTTAAAACAAGCTTAACATCGGATCAACAAAGTGTTGGAGGCTAGTCCACCATGGCCACGCAGGCCATAGCGAGGCTAGCTCCGTCGATGCCTGTTTCTAAATTACAATGAAAATAAAACGCTAGACACCTTCCATCAAACTAGACGGCTGCCGACTGATACCTCAATCAGCAACCGCCACACTCTTTATTCCATTCAGGTATATACAATTCAACAAACTTCTTTCAAACTTCATACCTCTGCCATCTCTCCAACAATTGTACCTACCAACAAAACTGCCGCCATCACGTACCTGAAGGTTCGACGCTACCCGAGCGTTCAACGCTACCTAACTTCCAACACTCCTCCTTAGCGTCGTAACCTTCGAACCACGATTACCTCCTCCTGGCTCGAAGCTCCTCCTCACTCCAACGCTTGGCAAGTGGCCCAACTCCGACGCTTGCACCAGCTCTACACCAGTTCCGAGCTCCGACCAGGTCCATCTCCGAGCTCCGACCAGGTCCATCTCCGAGCTCCACCTTCATGTTGTCCTCCGGATCACTCCTCCTATCACCAAACTCTTCGTTCAGGTGCGATCACCGAGCTGCATCCGATCCAACTCAACAATCCTCGAGCTCCGTCCGGTGACCAGCCAGCAGTCATCCAGTTGTCCCGTATCGCCAACATTCCCATGGATCCTGTCCTCCGTTGCAGCAAATCCATCCGCCCAAGGATCCCGTGCTGCGACTCCGCGACTTATGCGGCCGATCCTTCTCCCGGTCGATACGTGCTGTGGAACACGCTCTTGAGCCCATAACCTGTTGGAGGCTAGTCCACCATGGCCACGCAGGCCATAGCGAGGCTAGCTCCGTCGATGCCTGTTTCTAAATTACAATGAAAATAAAACGCTAGACACCTTCCATCAAACTAGACGGCTGCCGACTGATACCTCAATCAGCAACCGCCACACTCTTTATTCCATTCAGGTATATACAATTCAACAAACTTCTTTCAAACTTCATACCTCTGCCATCTCTCCAACAATTGTACCTACCAACAAAACTGCCGCCATCACGTACCTGAAGGTTCGACGCTACCCGAGCGTTCAACGCTACCTAACTTCCAACACAAAGTTGCTTCATTCGCTATGCTATTTACATATTTACAATATATTTCTAACAAGCAAATACCTTACAGTTCTATAGTACGTACTATACAACATCGTTCGTTTCTAAAGCCTTACATCTACAAAAGTGGAGGTTACATCTCAATCGATTGCCATCACCAGCAACCGGCGCTTTCCTTAACTCTAACGTCTCCCGCAATTATTCAATCACATCGTTAATCCAGCGACACAGCCCATTATCGCCATCAATCAAAATCAGTTGCAGCACTCGTTCGGATCCATCTTGCTCCGGCGTATCCACCCGAAGAAGTAGTAGCCAACGGCCGCCCCGGAAACTATCGCCAAGCAGAGCCACAAGTTGAACAGCATCACAATCAACATCAGGATGTAGGAAACGGAGACCTGAATCAGATGCAGCAGCGTTTGAAGAATGTGCAACTTGTCCGTCATAAAGTGCCTGGAATGAACAAGAACAAGACAAAAGAAATCAAAAGAAATTCTCATAAAAATTCCTCCTTCAACGAAGGAAAATTGGATTTTCGCCATCGACTCCCAATCTCTTTAGTCTCGACACTCAACCTCATCCACACATTTTGAAGGAGATCTTATCGCAGTCTATTCATATAAAAATAACGCTCACACAACGCGAATCAAAGGGGACCATCAAAGTAATCCAGCTCGATTTCAACCCAAGCAGGCGCCTTATGCGACTGGTATGCAATCGACATCAAGTGGGCTGCTGCGATGTGCGATGATCGTCGTCATCAGACGACCGGGTCACGTGCCGTAAAATTAAAAAACGCATTTCCTTTACTGACTGACGACGACGGTCAGGTCATGTGACCCTAGTTCCGGAGACTTTGGAGTCAAAAGTCGTCCCAACAGTCAGACCAACGCAACGCGCCGCCGCCACAGTGTTGAAGGATATTTATCAAATAAAACGATTATTAATTTCCTTTTGCTTTTTTTCTGCGTTTAAATGCTGTGGAGATGGTCGCAACGTGAGCGACGATAAAAAAGGGTGCCGAACAGGGGTGGCAGATTTTCTGTTTTTGAAAATGTTGTGCAATATTGGCAGCACCACCATTCTGCACTCTTTTCTACTCTACATAGATACTCTGCTCTACACGACTTGAAACTCTACTCGAGTTGAAACTCTACTTGACTTGAAACTTCATTCGACTCGAAACTCTACTCGACTTGAAGCTCTACTCGACTTGAAACTACTCGACTCGAAACTCTACTCGACTCGAAACTCTACTCGACTTGAAACTCTACTCGACTTGAACCTCTACTCGACTTGAAACTCTACTCGACTTGAAATTCTACTCGACTTGAAACTCTAATCGACTTGAAACTCTCATCGAGTTGAAACTCTACTCGAGTTGAAACTCTACTCGAGTTGAAACTCTACTCGAGTTGAAACTCTACTCGAGTTGAAACTCTACTCGAGTTGAAACTCTACTCGAGTTGAAACTCTACTCGAGTTGAAACTCTACTCGAGTTGAAACTCTACTCGAGTTGAAACTCTACTCGAGTTGAAACTCTACTCGAGTTGAAACTCTACTCGAGTTGAAACTCTACTCGAGTTGAAACTCTACTCGAGTTGAAACTCTACTCGAGTTGAAACTCTACTCGAGTTGAAACTCTACTCCAGTTGAAACTTCACTCGAGTTGAAACTCTACTCGAGTTGAAACTTCACTCTTGCTCTGCTCTTGCTCTGCTCTTGCTCTGCTCTTGCTCTGCTCTTGCTCTGCTCTTGCTCTGCTCTTGCTCTGCTCTTGCTCTGCTCTTGCTCTGCTCTTGCTCTGCTCTTGCTCTGCTCTTGCTCTGCTCTTGCTCTGCTCTTGCTCTGCTCTTGCTCTGCTCTTGCTCTGCTCTTGCTCTGCTCTTGCTCTGCTCTTGCTCTGCTCTTGCTCTGCTCTTGCTCTGCTCTTGCTCTGCTCTTGCTCTGCTCTTGCTCTGCTCTTGCTCTGCTCTTGCTCTGCTCTTGCTCTGCTCTTGCTCTGCTCTTGCTCTGCTCTTGCTCTGCTCTTGCTCTGCTCTTGCTCTGCTCTTGCTCTGCTCTTGCTCTGCTCTTGCTCTGCTCTTGCTCTGCTCTTGCTCTTGCTCTTCCTCTGCTCCTCCTCTGTTCTTGCTCTGCTCTCAAATTTGTATCAATGCAAGAACATTCAGCCTATCTGGCATCCCTTTACCACAAGGCACGCCGTCTACCGTCCTAATGAGCAATCGACGACGAAAACGACGACAACAATCGCCGTGATAATAGTCCAAAGCAAGTGGCTGCAACTGCTGGTTCCGTCCGATCCGGCCAAACGACGCGATACTCCAACAGGAAAAGTGGGAGGAATTATAATTGCTTCGCGACGAACGACGACACCGATTGCGTCACGAATGCAGCGAGGAGTAGAACCGACGACCGACGTCACATTTGCCAGTTCAGGAAATTTGAATTCTTTCATCTTCCGGTGTGGATTGCAGAAAGGATTTTCCGCTTCTTTTTTTTTTTTGCTCTCCCAAGTCAAAGGAGGCTGTGTCGTCGGCGTTGCCGTTTTCGTTCGTGGGACGAAAGGGATACAACAGCAGGCCATGAACGACGTGTGCGTACATTCTCATTCCGATGCGACACACAAAGAAAAGCAACACGCTTGCTTTGCGTTTGAATTTTTCCATCTTTTCAGGTCTTTTTATTTCCACTATACACTAATGTGTTTAAATGGGATGAAAATTGTGTGCGTTTTCCCTTTGAACTGTGCGTGGCCTGACGGCTGCACGGTTCAAGATTGTGTGCAACCCTTTGAAGAAATTGTTGTGGGGAGCTGGAAAAATGAGCAAATGCGTTCACGATTCGGAACAGAATGGGCTTTAGCAATTAGAGGGCGAAAAGCTAGCAGACCTTGAGTTGAAAAACTCTAATTAATCCACCAAGCGGTGATGGCACCTTCCTCGTGCCTTCGAAAACACATTTCAACACAACTCAAGTTGATGAAAATCGCACTTTCATACGTCCATTTCATGGCATCAGAGATCAAATCGCTTATCTGGCTTTTGATTTGTGAGCCTTAAACTCTTGAAAAATAGCCGCAATCTTGAATTTTGAGCCACCATTTTGGATTTAAGTCCGGCAGCTTGGAAATTCTGGTCGCCATTTTTAAACTCCAGACTTCTTCCCCATAACAGATACACACATATTTAATGCTTTTAGAGCCCAAAACTTCATTAAACAGCCGCCATTTTGAATTTTGAGACGCCATCTTGGATACTCTGGTCACTATTTTTGAACTCCGGTTTTCTTCCCCATACCAAATATACCCATATTGAACGGTTTTAGAGCCTAAACCTCCATTAAACAGTTGCCATTTTGAATTTTGAGACGCCATCTTGGATTTCGGACCGCCATCTTAGATATTCTGGTTGTCATTTTTGAAGTCCAGATTTCTTCCCCATATCAAATATACCTATATTGCACGGTTTCAGGTCCGAAAACTCCATTATACAGTCAGCATCTTGAATTTTGAGGCGCCATCTCGGATACTTTGGTCCCCATCTTGGATATTTTAATCGTAATTTTTGGACTCCAGACATTTTTCCAACACCAAATAAACACATATTGCATGGTTTTAGAGCCTAAAACTCCATTAAACATCCGCCATCTTGAATGTTAAACCGCCATCTTGGATATTCTGGTCGCCATTTTTGGACTCTGAACATCTTCGCCGTACTAAATATACCCACATCGCTTGGTTTTAGATCCAAATACTCCATTAAACAGCAGCCATCTTGAATGTTGGATTTTAGACCGCCATATTGGATATTCTGGTCGCCATTTTTGGAGTCCAGACTTTTTCTCCATACCAAATATACCCAATTGCATGGTTTCAGTGCCTAAAATTCTATTGAACAGCCGCCATCTTGAATATTAGGCTGCCATCTTGAATTTTGGGCCGACATCGTGGAATTTCTGGCACAGACAAACAGACGTAACACTTGCGAAATTTCCATCGACCACGCTTTTAACAATCATTTTAAATTTTCATAGTTGTGGCTTTCACAACCAGAGGCGCACGCATAGTTTTTCTATGCGTTTGACGTTTCACACTAGCGCCTTCTGTAGGCGATATTGCACAACACAGTGATTCGTGCAACTTTTCCACCAGGTGATGGTAGTGTAGACTGAGCGATGGATTTCCATGAAAATCGTTCAAGCTGTTACGTTTGTTTGTCTGTGTTTCTGGTCTCCAGTAATCATTTCTGCATAAAATTCGTCAACCATGCTAAAGATTACAAGAATCGCTGCAGTTTGATGTGTTGCATGATGGGGCTTGGTTGAGTTTTATATACGGCCAGTTCCACCGGTGCTGATCTGGATCACTGAAATGGCCATAACTCCGGAACGCCTCGACCGATCCGAACCGTTTTGAATAGCAAAGAATGCGGTAAATTTCCGATTCGATTCGAGCTATAATCCAAAAAATCCGGCAATGGGAAGTGCCTTAAAAATGGGTGAACTTTTTTGCGCACAGACATACATACATACACACATACAGACATCATCTCATTTCGTCGAACTGAGTTGATTGGTATCTGTGATTTGAACCTCTGAGCCTTCTATCGAAAATTCGTTTTTTAAGTGAACATATAGCCTTTCAGTACACTTCGGTGTACGAGAAAGGCATAACTTCAGTTTGATAATGCACAATTTTGAAATATACGTTAATATATTGTGAGTTCCTTTGGCCACTGGATTCGAAGAATGATTTAGCACCCTCTTTCAAACGCCCTATTCGACGAACCTCGTCAATTGAGTCTCCTTGCTGTCACTTTTGCACAGACTACCTCGTTTTTGATGCGACTTTCTGCTGTCATCGTTGCAGAAAAAAGAGAGCGAAGATGAAAACAAGCCAGCAAAAAAAGCGGTGTCATGGTCGAGATTTTGACAGTCACTTTTGACACATTTGACTGTGAAGCCAGGTGTGAAGACAAAACGGACGATTTTACCCACACAATTAATATTTATATCATTACTTTTTGACTGCCGTGTGAGGACGAAGTGGATGAGAACGCATTCGCCGAGTGAAAGGCCGTCGATCGGAAGGCGCGGGCTACGCTGGTGTTCCTGCTGGAGGACAGCCAAGCGTTGGTATCCTAGGCGCTGGTGAAAGGCGAAGTCGACCACCAGGGGTGTCGACGAGACGCTCTGGAAAAGGAAAACTTCCCGCTCGGTCCGTGTGAGTTAGTTGAAGAAGCTTCGCTCGACCAATCTCCCGGAGAATCGCGATCTCGAGCAGCATTTGATGACGGTTGACGAGATTCTCGATCGTCTCAACGCTGCCGGAACGGTCCTGGACCTGGACACGCAAATTTGCATGCTGCTCCGCAGTTTGCCCCCATCATCGTTCAATAGCATCGTTTCAGCGATCGATTCCCGGACGACGATATCTCCTTGGATGTTGTCAAGGCGAAGCTGATGGATGAATACCATCGGCGGCACGAGCGAGGGGATGTAAATTTCAAGTCAGAGAAGGCGATGCGATCAACGGAGAGCAAGCGAAACAGCGGTAAGGAAACGCGTGTGTGCCACTAGGTACTGCAAGAAGCCCGGCTATCTCTGCAGGAATTGTCGGAAGCAGCGTACCGTTCACTGTCGAAAAGAAAAGTGTTCGTCGTGGGTCATCGACAGTGGGGCGAATGCCCACATGACTGGCGACAAGTCGTTTATCGAGGATCTGCGGTAATTTCCCGGCGACTGGATTACAGTTGCGGACGGCAAGACGGTACCAATCCAGGGTGAAGGAAGCGGAATGCTGATGGGCGTCGATGCCGACGACAAGACGGTGCGGATCACCATGGGGGACGTCAAGTACGTGCCAGGGCCGTCCACCAGCGTGATATCCGTCGGCAAGCTGGCACAGAAGCAGCTGATGGTGTGTTTCGACGACACGAGTTGCCGGGTAGTTGATGCTACCGGCAATGTTGTTGCCATGGGCGGTCGGTGTGGCAGCCTGTACTAGGGCGAAGCGGTGTTGACAGCGACCTATCTCCAGAACCGTTTGCCCTACAGATCTGTACCCAAGACACCGCACGAGCTTTGGTGGGGCCGAAAGCCGGAATTGAGTCATCTACGGGTGTTCAGTTCCCCAGCCTACGTGCATGTTCCGGATATCAAGCGCAGCCAAATGGACAGGAAAGCATCGAAGCTGTCGGTATTCAGTCGAGCACATGGGATACCGTTTTCTAGACCCGGAAATGGACCTCATCACTGTGCGCTTTAGATTTATTGCTAGCAAGCGGGAGCTACCAGAATGCAATCTGACTTCACACCGTGACGTTACTGGACCAGTGACGACGACGCGGGTGGCTGGGATTAACCTTGCCTACTATGATCACTTGATGTGCCGTGCGTCGTTGAATGAACTTGTCCACGGTGACGTCACACGCCAACGAACGGCTAGATGTGAAACGGTTACTGCGGGTCTTGTTGACAAAACTCACTGCTCGCATCTTGCATCCGGCAAGATCCGGTGAACATCCAGTGAACTTTCGGTCACTGGATGTTCATGAATGTGTCATTTTATGTAAACAATGTCCGCATTTGCAGAAGAAAAGAAGAATCCACTCGGAGTAAAAAGAAGACTGGATAAGCCCATGAACTTATCCACGGTCTTCTTTTTACTCTGGATTGCTTCTAGTTTTCTTCTCAAACTGCGGGCAATGTTTACAAAAAAAATGACATATTCATGAACATCCAGCGAATGAAAGTTCACTGGATGTTCACCGGATCTCGCCGGATGCAAGATGTGAGCAGTGATTTTAGTAAAAACGACCCGCAGTTACCGGTAACGGCCGTTTTACAACATGCTGTCAGTTGGCGTGTGACGTCATCGTGGACTAAATCATAATATCATAATTATCATAATCAGTTGAGACCAGGGACGTGCAATTTCGAAAGGAAAACATGACTCACGAAAGCTGTAGCAAATCGTTTCCTCTGCGTCGGGACTGCTGCGATACTTCATAACACAGGGAACAGACATCCTAGCTAGAACAAATTTCATTCGAAAAGTTGTGTAAGGATTTGAATCTTTACTTGAGTAAGGTTGCAAACCAATACACGATGACAACACTAACGCTACCAAACACCATATTGCCACAGTCAGTGGTGAATTGAAACATTTCAAGTGGTGAATTAAATTACTATTGGAAATTAACCGATTGCAGCGCCACGCTATTGCCACTTGTGTTGTCGATTTCAAATGGCCGTTAAATTTTTTACACAGTTTCGGAACAGGACTTGAATGTCTGTTCTCTGTGTTCATAACTCACACTGCAACACGCTCGTTCATTACTGCTACTGAAGCAAGTGTGTTCGAAAATTGAAGTGAAACACTTTGGATTTTCGTTTCAATTGTGGGTCATTGAAAATTTTCAATGTGCTAAAAACACTATTTAAAACTATTGGGATCAAAGTAATCCGCGATTAGTTGTAGCAAGCCATGAGCTTTAGAATTAGAAATAAATGTCATTCCACTATTTTCACTCAAGCTATCAAGACGTGTTTCATTACTATTCCGATAGGTTATGGGCCCAGAGAAACGGGAATAACCAGAAGTCCTCAAGATTTTTTCAAAAGAAGATTTTTTTTCAAGTAGTTCTGAAGCTCTTTCCATATGGCTACCGGAGGCGGAGATTCTGGAAGCGGAACGGGATCGGGATCAAGCGTAGCGGCCTTGGATCGTCGGACCGTACGACCCGCTGGAAGCAGTGTCGCCTTGGCGGTGGAGAAGCTCAAGGGAAGAGAGAACTACGTCACGTGGGCGTTCTCGATGAAAATGACCCTCATCCGGGAAGGCACGTGGAGCGCGGTGGAGCCGCGGCAAGGTGAGATTGTGGATGAAGACACGAAGCTGCGGGCCGTTTGAAGTTCCCTCGATCGGCGGCAGCCGATACTTCATGAGCTTCATCGACGATGCGACGAGGAAGGTGGTGATCTACACGCTCGAGACGAAGGACCAAGCCCTCGAAGAATATGAAGAGTTCAAGGCTATGGCGGAGCGCCAGACGGGCAACAAGCTGAAAGTCCTACGCAGCGACAACGGTCGCGAGTACGTGAATTCAAGATTTAAGGCAAGCATGGCTCGTGACGGGGTGCGACACCAGAAGACTTGCCCCTACACTCCCGAGCAAAACGGGATAGCCGAGCGGATGAACCGTACCATACTGGACAGAGTGAGGAGCATGCTGAACGATGCGAATCTGCCCAAACGGTTCTGGGCGGAGGCGGTGAACACGGCGGTTTACCTAATCAACCGTAGCCCAACACGAGCGCTGGCGGGAGAAATGACACCGGAAGAAGCGTGGACGGGCAAGAAGCCACATCTGGGTCATTTGAAGACATTCGGTGCAACAGCGATGGTCCATCAACCGAAACAGAAGCGGAGGAAGCTAGACGCGAAATCCATCAAGTGTGTCTTTATGGGCTATGCTGAAGATACCAAAGGCTTCCGGGTATACGATCCGGAGAGGGACAGCATTGTCATCAATCGTGACGTAATCATCGTGAATGAAGAACGCAGCGAGTTCGGAGCACAGAAGGATCCAGTCGAGTTCATCGAGATTGAATTTCCGGAATGGATCGAAGAAGCACCAGTGAGGGTGCCAGATCGCCGTCTGGATGAACCGGAAGTAGCAAGTGGTGAATCGATTTCGGGAGGAGCAACTGCTCCGGCGGAACCTTCGGAGGGCAGCTCATCGGACACCGACTTTGAAGACGCCGACGACAATGATGCCATTGCGCTCCCACCGCAATCAGTAAACCCAGCTGTCCTAGAGCATGGGTTAAGGCGCAGCGGTCGGGAGCGCCACCGTCCAGGCAAGTATAGTGATTTTGTTTCCTACGGTACGCATACTCGCCCAAACATTTCCCAACAGACACACCGTGATGACCGAGGAGAAGTACACCGGCCGGCAGAGATGAGCGATCCAACTTCATACAGTGAAGTGCTGAAGCGGCCAGATCGGGACCATTGGATTGAAGCCATGCGAGAGGAGATCCAAGCTCTGGAAGGCAACAACACCTGGGTGCTGGAAGAGCTGCCGAACGATCGAAAGGCCATCCGAAATAAGTGGGTTTTCAAAACCAAGCGAGGCGTCGACGGGCGGATTGAGCGGTACAAGGCCCGTTTAGTCGTCAAGGGCTGTTCGCAGCGGCCAGGCATCGATTTCGAGGAAGTTTATGCTCCTGTGGTGAGGTACTCAACGATTCGGTACCTGATGGCGATGGCTGCGAAGCACGATTTGGACATCGAGCAAATGGACGCCGTATCTGCATTCTTGCAAGGTACGCTGGGTGAAGAGGAGCTGTACATGGACCAGCCAGAGGGGTTCAGCGTGGACTCGAGGAAGATATGCCGACTGAAGAAAGCGCTGTACGGCCTAAACAGTCCAGCCGGGTATGGAATCAGCAGCTGGACGTGGCCCTACGAGAAATCGGACCGGAGCGGTCGAAGGTGGATCCATGCCTTTACTACAAGGTCGAAGGCAACCGGATGCTGTTCTTGACGGTGTACGTGGATGATTTCCTAATATTCACGAACAACAAGAAGCTGAAGAAGGCCCTGAAGAAGTTTCTGTGCAGCCGGTTCCAGATGAAGGACCTCGGCGAGGCGAAGCACTGCCTGGGCCTGCGAATAAGAAGAGATCGTGTTAAAGGTGAAGTAAATCTAGATCAAGAACACTACATTGAAGCGATGCTGGAGAAGTACGGAATGGCGGATTGCCATGCCGCGGCTACGCCGTTCGAGCCGAGTCTACGATTGGAGGAGTCAATGTGCCCGAAAACAAAGGAGGAGGAAGACGACATGAAGAAGGTACCGTACAAAGAAGCCATCGGAAGTTTGACGTACCTGTCCCAAGTTTCAAGACCGGACATTAGCTACGCCGTAAACGCTGTAAGCCAGTACAGCAGCAATCCAGGACGGCAGCACTGGGAGGCGGTGAAACGAATCTTCCGATACCTGCGAGGAACTGCTGGCAACTGCTTGTGCTACAAAAAGGAAGGGAACCCGGACATTGCAGGCTACACAGACGCAGATTGGGGAGGAGACGTCGACACCCGGAAATCGACGACAGGCTACGTCTTCGTAATGCAAGGTGGCGCAATTTCCTGGAGCGTGAAACGTCAGCCGACGGTTGCGTTATCGTCATGCGAGGCCGAGTACATGGCGATGTCCCGGACCATTCAAGAGGCGTTGTGGTGGCAGAACATGCTGGAGCAGATTTTCGGCAAGCGGAAGGTCGATATCTTGTGCGACAATCAATCTGCGATTTGCGTTGCCAAGAACGGGTCGTACAATCCGCGCACCAAGCATGTGGATATTCGATATCATTTCGTGCATGATTCGCTGGACAACGGAGCGATCGACCTGAAGTACATCAACACCAAGCAGCAGGCAGCCGACGGTTTTACCAAACCTTTGGCGCACACGAATTTGAAGATGATGAAGGAGCAAATAGGAATCGAGGATTAGGGAGGAGTATTGGGATCAAAGTAATCCGCGATTAGTTGTAGCAAGCCATGAGCTTTAGAATTAGAAATAAATGTCATTCCACTATTTTCACTCAAGCTATCAAGACGTGTTTCATTACTATTCCGATAAAAACAATGTTTCAAATAGTGGTGCACGCCAATAGAATGATAATTATGGTTTATGAAAAAGGAACACGAATGCGACTGCTTAAATCCAATTAACCGGCGCCCGTAACCATTGAGAGACTAACGCGCAAGAGTGAGGCACTACTGCTCTGCCGAGTGAAGCACAAGCAACGCGACCCCGGAGAGAGACTACCGAGTGCTACGGTGAATGAGAACGTTTTCCGATTCGAAAAGAAAGACTCGAATAGTGTGTCAAACAGATAAAGTGACTCATTGAAATGTTGCATGAAAGTGTATCATTGAAACGAAATTAAACGCCCCTGGTTGAGACGCAAATTTCTTGGCACATAGCAATAGGCCTTTTCAGCTGACAGGTCTGTGTATGCCACTGTTTACAACCGCCGAACAAAAGCGCAAACGCTAAACTGTCATTTTCATAGGAGAACTGTTAAAGGCCCGAAAAATCAGCTGATTTAAGACGTCAAATGAAAAGGCCTATGGTACGTCTTCCGTCAAGATACCGATTGTTCCGTCGAATCCTGGCAAGAGACCGACGGTGGACAGCGAGATCAAGCTATTACCCTTCAAGAAGGAGGCGAAGTAGCATCCGGCCAGTGACAACTAGGAGGTCAACGACTCTTTCGAATCTGCGATTGACGAAGCTGCGGAGGACGTCCGACGATCCCGTCGGAAACGCACGGTAAGGCCCCGCGGCGCTTCGATGATTATGTGCTGGATTACGACGCTGGAATTGCTGCTTGTGCCATGGAAGAGCCGGCGACATTCCGTGCAGAGCCCGCAATGGCAGCGGGCAATGAACGACGAAATGAAGTCCCACGAACACTGTGGCTCGTTCCGTTGCCGCCTGGGAGAAAGACGGTAGGTTCGAAGTGGTTTTCTCGTCTGAAGCGGAACGAGCCCGGTGAAATGGCGACTGTAGCGGCCAAGCAAGGGTTGATCGTCCAGCACTTCGACGTTAAAACCGTTTAGCTCTACGAATCGCTTGAAGAAGAAGTGTACATTAGGGTGTCCCAAAATAGAAAAAGTGTCAAAAAGTTAACTTGCTCACCCTTAGAATGATAGATTAGGGTCCTAGCAACAATAGTTCCATACATGAAAACCCAATCAAAAAATATTTAGAGGTTGCACGCATCGATTTTATGAAAAATGGACGATTTTAGGCCTTTTTTCCAAAAAAATGCTAATATGAGTTGAAAAATGAAAGAAATAAAAGTCATCAATCAATGTAAATCATAGTTCTGGGTCCCGCAAACAAAGTTTGGAGGGAGTTTAGGTCATCAAAGCTGATTTTATATATTTCGCAAAGGTTAAAATATCAAAAAATCGCGATTTTTTTCACCAAAAAGGCTCAATTTATAAGGATTTAGAAATTTTTCCTGCGATTCGCAATTCCCTTATTTTATAGCAAATTTTGTGTAGATTATTTCGGCTGAAGACAGTTTTGAGCTATCTCCTTCATGAGCTGAGATATCGGCATAATAATGACAACACAATGAAAAAAAACGGGTTTTCTTATGTTATTTGTTATTGTTAATTAGTTTCTTTGATTACCATGCAAAAAAAGCAAATAACAAGTGTTTGACATGTTATGTTACGTAAGTACACATTTTTGAAGATTTTCAGAAATAATTGGGTTACTTTGATTATTTCACATAGATTGTGCTTACCGGTTCAAAGAAAGACTCAAAAAGTGACACGCTGCGAAATATTAATAATATAAGTGATCGCAAGTCAGACAATCAAAATCCATGTGTGAAGTTCTATGATATATTTTGAGTGATGTGTAGATCGCTCAACAATATTTACCTTTTTAAATAGATTTTGGTGCTCTTGTTAAGCAAATATATAGGTTCTTTATAGTTATCCCAGAACTACTGCTCTTACACTGAAAACAACTAAAATGAAAATAAAATAGCTAATAAAAACTGTAAGAAAGAAAAATAAAGTTTTATAGTTCTAGCCAATCGACATAAAAATTTAAGCGTGTGCATGGAAATTCAGGTATTTTTACGAATATTAGAATATTTTTTCTTCTTTTTATTCACGAATTTTAACTAAAGCTAAATCTTTACACAATATTGATATCTATTGTATAATTAGATTTTAAATGCAAACTATTAGCGCACATATTTGCAGCTATGGTTGGATTTCAGAAAGCATCAGGATGTTTAGATACCACCATTATTTAAAAATAAATAAATATAAATAAGTGACTGGTCTAATATGTTACAAGAGGTGTTAAGCTAAGAGATGCCAATGTTAAAATCATTCTGCTGCGCAGCTTACTTATTAGAACATAATTTTCAACCAAAATTACAAGTTTTGAATCGGTGACTTGCTACTGTTATCTGATCAACAGATGAAATCTAGGAAGAAAACTCTTTTCGTAATCACAAAGCGGGTGTGAAAAGTTACGTTCAGCATTAGCGTGGCTCAAAATACCACATGTCAAAAAGTTCGATGGGCCCCCTTCTCATTTTGTTCTATATGACGCCACGATGCACTGGTCAAATTTTCAGCTAAATCCGTTAACATTAGGGTGGTGCTACACTCATTTGAAGTTTGTATGGGAGTTTATATGGGAAAACATCGCTTGTAGCATTTTTCTCATGAACGGCACTATTTTTACTTAAAACACATAATCGATTATATAGAACTATAGTCTTACATGTGCCGAAAAACTTTGTCGAAGGCCGCAAAGTCATCCGAGGCTTGTAAGAAAAGATATTACATGCAGACCATTTGGTGGTGCTTAACATTTAACATGTAAAGGAATAACAATAGCAATAAAATCTCATTCAATGGGTCCGTACTGTCTAGGCTACAGCTTTTTTCGCAAGTGTCTCATTACATTGCATTCTTCGACAAAGTTTTTCGGCATATCCCAGGCTATATTTCTATAGGATCTATTACGTGTTTTAAGGAAAATCTGAACCCCTCACGAGAAAATTGCAAAAAACGATGTTTTCCCATATAAACTGCCATACAAATTTCAAACGAGTTTAGCACCGCCCTAATGTTAACGGATTTAGCTGAAAATTGGAACAGAGCATCGTGGCGTTATATAGAACGAAATGAGAAGGGGGCCCATCGAACTTTTTGCTATGTGGTTTTGCCATACAAGCTTGAGCCACCCTATTCAGCATATGTAAATATAAAACGATGATTAACTCTTAAAACCTTTACATATTGTTACTGTCATGCAGTATGAATCAGTAATGATCAAAGCAACCCAATAATTCCTGAAATTCATCAAAAATGTACACTTGTACGTACTATTATGTCAAACATTTGTCGTGTGTTGTTTAAAGTGCATGGTAGTCATGGAAACTAGTGAACAAAATCGATTAACGTAAGAAAATCCGATTTTTTCATTGATTGTGTTATCATTATTATACCGATATCTCAGCTCATGAAGGAGATAGCTCAAAACTGTCTTCGGCCGAAATAATCTACACAAAATTTGCTATAAAATAAGGGAATTGCGAATCGCAGGAAAAAATTCAAAATCCTTATAATTTGAGCATTTTTGAAAAAAATGGGTAAAAAAATCGCGATTTTTTGATATTTTAACCTTTGTCAAATATATAAAATCAGCTTTGATGACCTAAACTCCCTCCAAACTTTGTTTGCGGGACCCAGAACTATGATTTACATTGATTGATGACTTTTATTTCTTTCATTTTTCAACTCATATTAGCATTTTTTTGGTAAGAATACCAAAAATCGTCCATTTTTCATAAAATCGATGCGTGCAACCTCTAAATATTTTTTGATTGGTTTTTCATGTATGGAACTATTGTTTCTAAGACCCTAATCTGTCATTCTAAGGGTGAGCAAGTTAACTTTTTGACACTTTTTCTATTTTGGGACACCCTAGTGTACATGCGCCAGCCTGTCGGGTACGAAACAAAGGGAAAGGAGGATCAGGTGTGCCGGCTCAGGTGCAGCAAATACGGCTTGCGACAGTCGGCAAGATGCTGAAGGAAACCCTGATGAAATACGGATTCAAGCCGGCAGAATCAGACCCGTGTCTCTATATCAAACAAACAACAACGGCTACGATCTACCTGTTGGTTGGTCTATGTTGAAGTTGCTCATCGCATCATTGGAAGAGGCAGAGAGTGCGAAGCTGTTCCTGAGTCTGAAGCAGGAGTTCCAGATGACTCGCCTGGATCAAGTGCGCCATTTCCTTGGCCTTCCGGAGATAGGTCTCGGAACCTATATCAACAACCTGATCAAGAAGCACGGCATGGCAGATGCGGGCAGTTAGCGAGAACCCCGATGGACGTCAGCTAGCTGAAAGCTGATGATACGAGCAAGCCTTTGGAGGGACCAGAAGTTCGACTTCAGAGTTTGCGTTTCTGTTCGCCGGCGAAACAGTCTCTTGAGCATGCAGAAGGCGATCCAGCGTCACCCTCTTGACCATGGAGGCCGAATACGTGGCGCTCAGCGGGGCCTGCAAAGAGGCCATTTGGCTATGAGGCAGTTGCTTTGCGAGTTCGGCGAGGGACAAGTGAAGCCTACAACGATTATGGAAGATAACCGGTGCTGTCTAACCTTCGTGGAAAGCGGTTCGTGTACGAACTGTGCGTTACGAAGGAGATAGCCCTACAGTACTGCCCGACTAAGGAGATGCTGGCGGACGTGTTTACAAAGCCGCTAGGTCCACTGAAGCATAGGAGATGTTGCGAAGCAGTGAAGCATTTCCACAGCAAGGAGGAGCGTAGAGAGTGCACTGTTACACTGATCCACATGAGCGCGTCCCTCGGTGCGTAACGCATAGAGAATTCATCTCCACCCGACCGATGATAAACGAAAAGAATGCCGCCAGAAGTCGAATGCTAGTGGCCGGTACCCGGTTCAACAGGGGGCGGTACAGGGTGGTACGAATCCACCGCAGCACGGTGAAACGGCAGCACGAAGAAAGTGATTGCTGAAGCGCAGGAAAGTAGTATGGACAGGAACGATATGCGCAGGTTTTATCCAACTCTCAATGGTGCGCGGCCTGTGAAAGAATCGCAGAACGAATTTCTGAAACAAAAAAACTACTTTGCAGGAGCTGCAGGGAATATTCTTGAAGGAATTCATGGATGGATACCGGAATAAATCTGTGGATGAACTCCTTAAAGATTTCTCGGAGATAATTGTGAAAGAATTCCTGGATTTGCTTCTTGGAGAAATTCCTGGCTCCAGTATCCCTGTAAAATTATATTAAAGACATCCAGTACAAGTCACTGGAGGAGTTCCTGTAGAAATCCTTCAAGTAATTCAAAAACTCTTGGGTGTTTCCCTGGAAAAGAAGATGGACGGAGTTTTGAAATTTCTTACCAAACCCGTGAATATTTTTTTGAAAAGGTCCTGAGAGGAATTTCTCAAGGAATCCCAACAGGAATTCCTGGAGAAATATCTGAAAAAAAAAACTCACAGAGCAATCACTAAAAGATTTCCTGGAGAAATTCTATAACAAAATTCTTGCAGGTATGCCTGGAGTAAACCTTGTTGGAATCCCTGGAGGAATTTCTGAAAGTATACATGGAAGGAATCAAACTCTGCAAGAATTCCTGGAGGAATCCTTAGAGCAATTATGGGAGCAATCCCTGGGGAAATTTATGAAAAAAACGTCAGAGGAATCCCTGGAGGGGTGCCTAGACAAATTTCTGGATGAATCCTTGGAGTGACTGAACGAATTCCTGGAGGAATCACTAGAGGAATTCTTGTGGGAATCCCTGGAGGAATTCCTGGAGAAATCCCTGAAGCAACTCCCAGAGGAATCGCTAAAGGAAATCCAGGAGGAACTTCTGGATAAATTTTTGGCGGAAACCCCGGAGAAATTTCTGTATGTATTCCTGGAGGAATCGCTAGAGGAATGCTTGCAGGAATCCCTGGAGGAATTTCTGAAGGAATCTGGGGGATATCCTGGAGGCATCCTTGGAGAAATTCTTGGACGAATGCCTGGAGCAGTCCCTGGATAAATTCCTAGATGAATTCCAGGGTGGAATATCTAGAGGAATTCTGGGAGGAACCTCTGGTTGAATTCTCGGAGCAATCCCTAGATCAATTCCTAGAGAAATCTCTGGGGGAATTCCTGGATGAATCCGTTGAGAAGTTCCTGAAACCTGAAGGAATTCTTAGAGGATTGCCTGCAGGAATACCTGAAAGAAACCCTGGAGGAATTCCTGAATGAATTCCTGCAGCAAACCCTGGAAGAAATCCTGAAGAAATCACTGGATGAATATCTGGAGGATTCCCTAGAGGAAATTCGGGAGGAATCCCTGGGGAAATTTCAGAAGAAACCTCTTGAGGAATTCCTGGAGGAATCCTTAGAGAAATTTCTGGGGACATGCTTGGAAAAATTTCTGGAGAAATTCTTGGAAAAATTCCTGTGGGAATTCTCGGTAAAATCCCTGGAGGAATTCCTAGAGGAATCCTCGAAGCAATACCCAAGCAACACACATGTTATATTAGAGTTACGACAGCGCAAGTTTTGGTTGTATAGAAGTTTATAACACGTAATTCTAACGTTGTGTTGAAATAACGTAAAATAAACTTCTATACAACCAAAACTTGCGCTGTCGTAACTTATATATAACATGTGTGTTACTTGGGTATCTAGACGAACCTTAGGAGGAATGCCTGGAGACACTTCTGGACAAATTCCTGACTGAAGCCCAGGAGGAATTCCTGGAGAAATCTCTAGAGGAATTCTTGGAGAAATTCCGTGAAACTATCCCTGGAGAAATCTGGGAGGAATCCGTGGAGAAATTTCTGATGAAATTCCTAGAGTAATTCCCAGAGGAATTTCTGGAGGAATTCCAGGACGAATTCTTGGAGAAATATCTGGAGGAATCATCGGAAAAATCTCTGGAGGAGAAATTCCTGGAGGAAACCCTGGAAGAATTTCTGGAGAAATGCCTAAATAAATTCCTGGAGGAATCCATGGAGGATTTCCTGGAGTAATTCTTGGAGGAATTTCTTTGGGAATTTTCGAAGGAATTCCTGAATCAATGCCTGGAGAAATTCCTGGGGTAATTCCTGAAGAAAGTCTCGTTGGAACTCCTGGAGTAGTTCTTGGAGAAATGTCAGGATGAAATCCAGGAGTAATACCTGGAAGAATACCTGGACTAACTCCTGGATAAACTCCAGGAGGAGTCCCTGAAGGAATTACTTCAGGAATTCCTGGAGGATTCCTGAAGAAATCCTGGAAGGAATTCCTAGAGGAATCTCAGGATGAATTCATGCAAGAATCTCTGGAGGAATTCTTGGAATAATTCCTACATATCTTCCAGGAGAAATTCCTGTGGAAACATCTGAAGGAATCCGTAGAGGATTTACCGGAGAAATCTCTGGAGGAATTTTCGTAGTATATTCTGAAGGAATTCCTGGGGTAATTTCTGGTGGAATTCTTAAAGATATTCCTTGAGGAGTCGCTGAATGAAATCCTGGAGGAATCCCTTAAGGAATTCGTAATGAAATCCCTGAAGAAACTCCTGGAGGGATTTCGTGAAGAATTCCTAGAGCAATTTCTGGAGAAATTCCAGGAGACATACCTACAGGAATTCTAGGGGAAATCTCTAGAGAAATTCCTTGAGAAATCTCTAGAGGAATTCCTGGAGGAATCCTTAGAGAAGTCCCTGTGGGGATTCCTGGAGGATTTCCTTGAAGAACCACTGGAGCACTTTCAGGAAGAATCCCTAGAGGAACCTCTACAGGAATTCCTGTAGGAATTGCTAGAGGAATTCCTAGAGGAATTCGCCGGTTTTATCGACGGACTGGTCGACAACGGACCAGATCTTCGCCGTACGGCAAATCATCCAGAGATGAACTTTACAAACACTATTGCATTTATATGGGTAATATATAAATCACCTTTAGAAAAATGAAATGAACTTCATATCACAATGGCGTATCCAGAAGATAACACAGAAGCTATAATAACTAATAATAACACTTGAATGCCATCGAAAACAATTTGTTGTTCAACGAACGCCTCAACATGCCTACTAGGGTTTACACATGTAACAACGCTGTCTCAATAGAAGCTACATAGCTAAAAACTTCACTGTCTGTTCATAAAGTATATGATTCAATATTGACTAATTCCTGATAAGTGGGTCAAACAATCGAATCGAAGCTCAACTCATTCAGTCGATCGTTCTGAAACACACCTCAACTCGGTTCACACAGTACCCTACACCACACCTTATCACTTGTTATCTATTCCCCCCTCTTTCGACACTTACCTCATGGTCCGCTTGGCCCCCGGTGTACAGTGCTTAGCCGCTTCCTTCTGCGCCAGAACCTCCCGATAGAACTTTAGGCCCTCGTACAGCAGCGCCATCAGGAAGAATCCGATCCACGCCCCCACAAACTGACCCGTCTCGGTGGTGGCCCACGACGGAAACAGGATAACCTCGCAGGTACCCCCGTGGAACTGCGGAAAATAGAGAAGTTACGCAACCGCATTCTGAACTCGATCGCAGTAGGCGCTGCAGCACTCACCGACATCTGCATCGGGCAGAGCATCTCCATGTCGTCCGGTCCTCCGTGGTTGTGATCCATCGTACTTAGTAGGCTAGGCAAACAGACAAAACCGGCGCGCGCGCACGTAGAACAAACCGTAACCGAACGAGTGGCCTACTGGGTTATCGTCCTGGACCGTTGCATGGTTTTATATAAACTGACGATATTCTCCACTCCAGCTCCGAGGGAACGCGCACCACACCTGTACGCGGGCGGAGAGGACTTACGACGACGAAGTCAATCGTTCGTCGACGAAGATAATTGATGATAAGCCCAAACGTCTCAAGACTTTCTTCTTCTTGCTTATCAGCGTCTCCGAACGAAGGGCCCTTCCCTCGCACCTTATCAGTGTGAACTTCGGGCCAAGCACCCATCTACAATGTTGCTTCGAAAGGAAAAGCAAATCCGATATTCGCCTCGATTGGGACGATCCATGGATTGGATATCTTATCGGTTACACCGTTAGGCAGTTGATAGCGTCGTCAAACTCGATACCGCTGGATAGCGAAATTTGCAGTTGG
This sequence comes from Aedes albopictus, assembly GCF_035046485.1. Taxonomy (NCBI): domain Eukaryota; kingdom Metazoa; phylum Arthropoda; class Insecta; order Diptera; family Culicidae; genus Aedes; species Aedes albopictus. The sequence continues at coordinate 32,312,103 of NC_085136.1, forward strand.
AAGATTCCAGTAGAAGTTGTAGAAGTTCACCAGGAGTCGACCGATTTCGGTCGGGTGTCAATCTCAAGCTACCCCCGTCGCTTTTGCCAATCGTTGATAAGGATAAGACGGCTCTTCGGAGTGAGTTTTGTCACGCCACTGAACTGCCACTGTGGTGCCGTGGGCAATGCGACATTCCGTTCCTTTGTCCGTTGGAGACGTGTGCAAAACACTGCACACCGGGTTGTACTCGAGCTCGTTCGGAAAGATTTGGAGCTCATTCCGGTGCGGATTGTCGTCAAGAGTACAACAACAACCGGTGGCGACAGTCGTCAGAGATGGTGGGCTATTGTTTGGTCTATATTTGGATTGCCCTATTTGACGAAGGCTTATCTTTGAGTTCAGAGATTGTCAACTCGGGAAATTTCGGGGAACAGGTAACAGATACGTACTATACAGGCAAAGGGCTTTTGAGATGAATCTACTAATAGGTAGTACGCAGATCGCAAGAAATTTCTTAGCCTATCTTGATGCATGAAAAATTCAGGCAAGGAATCGCTCAAGAAATAAGCAAGCGTCGCTTTATTCCGGATCTCAGTAAGGAGCTGAAACGAAACGTTAAATCAAATGGGGCTTGCTGTGTTAAATTTCTTGACAATTCCGGTAACGGAAAAATAATCTATCTATCCATCTAGCCATGTATCCATCCATCCATGTATCCATCCATTCATGTATCCATCTAGCCATGTATCCATCTAGCCATGTATCCATCTACCCGAGCAAAGTACAATAACTGACCAGTAACAAAGTGATAACTAGTGTTCGCTACAAAACTCATTTTACAATTTTGTGTTATCAACTTGATAATTCATGTTACCATATCTGTCAAACTTGGGAGCATCATCGACGACAACAACAACGGCAGTTAGTTATCAGTGACCATTGCAAATATCTTTCTGATAACAAAATGAGTTTTCAATTGGATAAAATAGATTTATTTACAGGAGATGTTATCAGGGTGCTTTTGATGATAACATAAGGGGTCGTTCAAATATGACGTCCATCATTTAGGGGGGAGGGGGGTCTGAGAAAGTGTGACACGCCATGTATAAGGTACAGTCAGGTCTTTTTTTACGCGGTTTTCATTTACGCGGCCGCGTAAATGAAAACTCCATACAAAAAAAAATTTCATCGTCTTATTTTTGCATGATTCGTCGAGAAATGGTGAGACTTTTTTTACGCGGTTTTTCGAATTTTGAACTGAGTTTTTTTTTTACGCGGTACGTATCCCCCGCGTAAAAAAAAACCTGACTGTATACAAAAAAGCGTGACAGTGGGGGGAGGGGGGGTCTAAAAATCCGGAAAAATGATGGACGTCATATTTGAATCGACCCTAATAAGATATTCTAATGATATCACGAGTATACTTGGTTGTTATCATGCTTGTTATGTTGCCTGCTTATTCAGCCAAAATGAGAACAAATTTAGTTAAATATTTTTGATATCAGATAACACAGTATGTTATCCGGTTGTTATGAAACTTTGCTCGGGTAGCCATGTATCCAGTATCCATCTAGCCATGTATCTATCTATCTATCTATCTATCTATCTATCTATCTATCTATCTATCTATCTATCTATCTATCTATCTATCTATCTATCTATCTATCTATCTATCTATCTATCTATCTATCTATCTATCTATCTATCTATCTATCTATCTATCTATCTATCTATCTATCTATCTATCTATCTATCTATCTATCTATCTATCTATCTATCTATCTATCTATCTATCTATCTATCTATCTATCTATCTATCTATCTATCTATCTATCTATCTATCTATCTATCTATCTATCTATCTATCTATCTATCTATCTATCTATCTATCTATCTATCTATCTATCTATCTATCTATCTATCTATCTATCTATCTATCTATCTATCTATCTATCTATCTATCTATCTATCTATCTATCTATCTATCTATCTATCTATCTATCTATCTATCTATCTATCTATCTATCTATCTATCTATCTATCTATCTATCTATCTATCTATCTATCTATCTATCTATCTATCTATCTATCTATCTATCTATCTATCTATCTATCTATCTATCTATCTATCTATCTATCTATCTATCTATCTATCTATCTATCTATCTATCTATCTATCTATCTATCTATCTATCTATCTATCTATCTATCTATCTATCTATCTATCTATCTATCTATCTATCTATCTATCTATCTATCTATCTATCTGTCTATCTATCTATCTATCTATCTATCTATCTATCTATCTATCTATCTATCTATCTATCTATCTATCTATCTATCTATCTATCTATCTATCTATCTATCTATCTATCTATCTATCTATCTATCTATCTATCTATCTATCTATCTATCTATCTATCTATCTATCTATCTATCTATCTATCTATAAAGAAACTTCTTTCCTGAAAGAATCATTGGAGGAATCCCTGGAGAAGTTTTCAAAAAAACTGTAGACAAGAATGCCTTTGGAGGGATACTTCGAGTAATCTTTAGAGGATTTATTTGCTAGAACCATTCTATGAGAAATCCTGCAAGAATCATCTTTCTGTTTACGTTCCAGATTTTTTTGCTCATCCCTAAAGAAGAAGCCAAGAATCCCCAAAGAATTTTTCTGGCGGTGTTCCTGGAGGAGATTATAGCAAAAATGTCCCTGTTATCATGACAACACTGCTCAGGTGGTCTCAGGTGAAACTTACTCGGTCTAAGCGGTGACCTGTTAGTAGTGGTGCTTTCGCGTGCATGCGATGCCACCATTGGTCAATCCAAATGCGTGTGTGGTAGTGATTTGTGTTCACATTTCCCGTGGTAAGAATTTGTAAGCACTTTGTGAACATCTTTTGTTCTCCCGTATAAGGATAGGCTTGCAGTAGGTTTCATGAGATAAAATTTGGAGAACTCAATACCTAGACAAGTCCACCCCATAGGAATAATGATAGACCACTGGTGGTGAACTCAAGTTATTGTGAACCCGCGCCGTGCCTGTCTACGAGCTAGGCGGTGGATGCAGCGAGCACGTGTAATAATGAGGAGCGGAAAGAACTACTGACGGCGTTCACCGCTGCCAATCGCGCGCCCAAGACCACGATAAGGACAAACAAAAAGGCCTACTATGATGGTCTCTGTCGGATTGCCACGTGGTCATGACCACGTGGTTTATGGACAGCCCCTAAGGCTGCTGGGGACTGGGGTTGGCGATGAGGGGAGACTTTCCGATAAGAAACTTGCAGGGATTGCGAAATCTTTTAGCGTATGTAAGATCCCCTGGTTCGGACGGAGTTCGATTCCCATTCCGGTTGGAAAATTTTCACAGCTTCTGGCCCCACAAAATACAAATTCTCGCAATGGTAAGCGGAGAAAGCCTTTCAATTAATAAACGTGAAATTTCTCTAAGAACACTAAGTTGAAGAAAGGTAGACCAAGTTCCAGTGGGCTCGATTATGTCCCCCACCGAAAAGCCGTTCTAACGAAAAAGCAAAGTTTCCACGTACTTCTTCAAATCGCGGACAGTCGAATATCACGTGCTCCGGTGTCTCCTCGTTGTTCTGTCTGAAGCATCCATGACCTGACAAGAACTGCGATAGGTAGAAGTTCACATCTCCGTGTTTTGTGGAGATCCATACCGACACATCTTAGATAAGCCGGTAAGTCCACCTGCCCTTCTCCGCGTTATTCCACTCTTGCTGCCACTTAGCCAACGAGTCCGCTCTGATTGTCTTCCTCACGTTTGCAGTGCCTCTTCTCCGGTAACACTCTACATCCTCTGCCAAGGTGATGTGTATGGGAACCATACCGGCGATAATGCAGACTGCTTCCGATGATATCGTCCTATACGCGCTCGTCACACGAATAGCCATGAGCCGGAACGTGCTCGAAAGTTTTATTCGATTCCGCTTCAGTTTCAGCGCTGTAGCCCAGGCCGGAACTCCGTATCTAAGTATCGAAGAGGATGCTCCCGCCAGAAGACGTCTGCTGCTGCTGCTGGGTCCGCCGATGTTTGGCATAATCCTGGATACAGCATTAACAACATTCGCTGCCCTCTCACAGGCATAGTCGACGTGGCAGTTGAATTTCAATCGGTCCTCCACCATCACGCCCAGGTGTTTTAACGCACGCTTTGACGGGATAACCTGTCCGCCGACGTTAATTTCGGTCCGTTGAACTGCTTTACAGTTGCTGACTAGCACTACCTCACCTCTGTCTTATGGTGAGCCAACCGCAGCATTACTTCACTCATTCAGGCCTCGATGGAACCGATTGTCTCCGCCGTCAGCATCTCTACTTCTTCCAGGGTCTCACCGGTTATCGAAAGGACGACGTCATCCGCGAAACCTACGATCTCGACTCCTCCGGGTAGTTCAAGTCTTAACACTCCGTCATACATAATATTCCACAACGTTGGGCCGAGCCCTGTGGCACACTCGTCGTGACTCTAACCGATCTCTGACCCTGGTTTGTCTCACAGACCAAAACTCGATTTTGGAAATAGCTTTCCAGAACCTTGCACAGGTAGTCAGGAACCCGCATGCTGTGCAGTGCTGTGGCAATAAAAAAAAAAGACACGGACAACGTCTTCAGCTTTCGGCTGTACAGACTGTTTTAAACTTAACATGAGACAAAGGACAACGGAGCATGCACCAGTGGAAACGGGGAAGAAACTATTCTCACGAAAAAATTTCAACGCCCGAAGCGGGAATCGAACCCTCACCCCATAGCATGGTGCGATCATGAGCTTGCTGACCCTAACCGCACGGCTACGAGGCTCCACAAGCTTGTCAGCTGGCGCTATTGAATGCGTTCTTGACATCTATAGCTACCACGGCGCAGTAACAATTACCTCTCCTCTTCTGCTTCGAGACTTTCTCCGCCATCACGACTCAGCTCCTTGTAGCAAATGGACTTGCTCAGTGCAATCTTTCGCTTGAAAGCAGTCCTGGCCTCGCGGAACATCACCTTGCGTTCCTCTCTACTCTTTTAAGTCGCCTTCTAGCTCTAAGACAAGCAGCACGTAGGGTGCTGAGCGTTTCATTCCACCAATATGCTAGACGTCGGCGGGTTTTCGGCTCGAGTTTCCTCGGCATAGTAGCATCACACGCCCTCGCTACTGCTTCCATTAGTTCCACAGCAGCCGTAGCGGGAGTGTCGCAGTCTGCCCGAAGTACCTCGACAAATAGCCCCTTGTCGAACTTCTTCGATTTCCACTTCCCATTGCAAGTCCTCCGGGTGCTCGGCAGAGAGGATATCTACCGCTATAGTGAATGGACTGATCAGGAATCAGGTATCAGAAGGCCGGCTCCAGAGGCACGTTATCCTCAATTTGGGACATTTGTGCCATCGCCAAAATAACAGCCTATTTCATCATCTACCTGAGGGAAAAGGAAGGAAAAAGGATTTGGATGGGGATAGGGACAGGTAGGGAAATAGGAAAAATACCCTGGAAGAGGGTACTAACGCACAAGCGTACCACAATGGGTTCAAACAGCGCCCTGAAAAGGGCACTGTAATAACGCATAAAGCGAAAGAGAGCCTATAGCTCTTTACCACAGCGGGTTAAGAACAACAGAATATCCTGAAGATTCAGGTTTCTGAAGTCAGTTTCACTTAATAAGTGTTTACCGAATACTCGGAAACACAGTTGCGCGAAAACTGGACAGTTACATATCAAATGATACGAAGTTCCATAATCGGATTCACAGCTATCACAAGCAAATGAATCAGCTTGCTGAATATTCGCCATGTGATAGCTGAGTTGGCAGTGGCCAGTCAATGCTTTGACCAGCATGCTGCAATTCTGCTTAGACAGATTAGTTAGATACTTCGCCACCCGTAGAGATGGCTCAGCACTATACAATTTGGTTTGACGACATGACTCCAAGGTATTCCAATATTGTCTGTGTTGAGTGGCAGCCCAGGTGTGAATCTGAAGCTTAATCCAATACTTCGATATCGGAATAGCTGGCTCAGGGCCAATGAAGTCATGTGATGCTCCAGTGCGAGCTAACTCATGAGCCAATTCATTTCCAGCGATGGAAGAATGGCCAGGTACCCATACAAGGTGAACAGCGTTTGCTGTATTGAGCTCCTCGATTTGAGTTCGACAAGCGATTACTATCTTCGGGAGTTGGCTGAAGCAAGTGCTTTAATAGCAGCCTGGCTATCTGAACAGAAGTATATTACTTTGCCAATTACGTGCTGCTGAAGTGCTGATTGCACTCCGCACATAAGAGCAAAGATTTCGGCCTGAAAAACGGTGCAGTGTCTACCAAGTGAGTAAGACTGATACTGCCTTAGCTCACAAGAATAAACACCAGCACCTGCTCGACCTTCGAGAAGGGAGCCATCAGAGTAACATACGATGCCGTCTGAAATACAGTATGACCCATAAAAAAATGCGATATTCCATTTTTTTGCAGTATTTGATGATTTTTAATGAAATAATCCCAATGAATTAAACTTTTTTGGATTAGGATACAATAAGGAGGTCATTGTCATACAGGATCTCTACAATTTTTGTCAAAATATTCATTGGTTACGTATATGGGATACCTTTCTTTCTTTCTTTCTTTCTTTCTTTCTTTCTTTCTCGCTTTGGCGCAGACCTATCGGTCCATTTCAGCCAAGTCTTGTTTTGCATTTGACAGTAATGTCATTTATTTACGAAACGATTACGAAAGTGAAATTTGATAAAGCTCTGATTTTCAGTACCGGGATTGTTCTGGGCAAAAGCTTATTTAAGTTTATTTTTGTTTACGGTTTTAAAAATGTTTCAAACATTAACTTTAATTTCTCTCAAAAATTCGGCAATCTGTTTGATATTTTCAGTTTTATTTTCAGCAAGGATGGGTGCGATATCAGAATGGTTTGTTAAAAAAGGGTATATTTTTGTCTATTTAAGTGAAATCTAGGGCAGTGGTGCAAAATGTGTGTCAGGTTTTCGGTGGTGTTGCATATTTCGCATTTGTCTGAATTAACGAGTTTCCAAGAATATAGTCTGTCTTTGGTTGCTGTGTGTCCAGTTCTAATTCTAGATAAAATGATAGTAAGGTCCGTTGGTAAATTTACGTTTTCAAACCAGGGTTTGTGATTAATGTTTTGAGAAATCTGGAAATGATATTTTCCTTTTTCTTGTGAAATGGTCTTGTACCTTTGATTCCATATACAGTATGTTTCTTTTTTGATGTTCAGTAGTAGGTCGCTTTTCGTTAATTTCAATTCTGCTACAGTCATGACTCGCTGGTTGGGGGCTTAATAGTTGGGTGACTTTTTAGTTGGGGCCCCGTTAGTTGAGCTGTCAGCCAACTAAAAAGTACCTGGATGTCATAATTCAATGTCAAACTGAAAATGACAACCAATCTGTAATTCCGAGGGGCGAGCTAATGAGTTTTTGGTTTCTTAAACTTTAATGATAATCGAAAAGAATTTCTATTTCATATTTCTTTAAAAAAAAGAATATGTACAATTACTTCGAAATAAATGCAAAACATCGGTAATCTTTATTTTGTCGATCATTGAAAGCGTTTTGTGCTTGCTTTTGGTCCGGGTGGTTTCATAAACATCTATATTTTCACTTCACCGACTAAAAATGGGTGAAAATAATTATTTCTCGCATTGGCCATATATGTATCTTGCAAAACGTATCAGTTTTGCTCTAAATGTGAAACAAATTGAAAAATTTTGCTTTTTGCTTCCAACCTAAAAATGATTAAAAAAAACAATGCGCACGCCCCTTGTGCTGCTGTCACTTCACCCAACTAGCGAATCGAATTCGTTGGTTGGGTGGAGGTTGTGGCTCAACGAGCGGGTTCCGACTGTATTTGATTCATATTATTTCCTAATTTAGCTGCCAGGTCCGCTCTATCGTTCCCTAACAGTCCGATATGTCCAGGTATCCATTGGATAATTATTGTTTTTTTGTAAAGATTTATTCTGTGATTAATTTCGTTTATTAAGTAGTTTTCGGTAGTCTCTTTCTGTTTTAGTAGTTCTGTTGCACTTTTTGAATCAGTTAAAATGACCGGATATTCTATATTCTGTTCTATTATGTGTTCTATGGCTTTTAGGATGGCTGCTAATTCCGCGTTCATAATCGTAAACTGAGTTTTTAGTCTACCGCTATATGAATTTTTTTCCTGACTGTCGTATACACCGTACCCTGTTCTATCATTGATCTTGGAACCGTCGGTATAAATAAGGTATTTGTCTGAGTACTGCGATCTAATCAAATCTAGAACCATCTGTTTTTGTGTACTAGTAGGAATATTCTTTTTCGTTAGGTTTGCAATTTCTGATTTAACTATGAGATTGCTTGCGGGATCGTTAGGAATTGGTATAGCTAACTGTAGTAAATGAAAGTTATTAATGTTGGCTGTTTTTTCTAGATAGGAACTGTGTTTATGCGGTTCATCTGAGTGTATAAATCTATTTAAAAATTGAACTATTGGGCTACTGTTGTGATAAATATTTTTTGAAATTTCTTTTAATGCTAAATATTCTGCTCTATCTTTCAGTGGTAATTCTCCTGTTTCCGCTAGAATGACATGATTCGGTGTTGACTTTAAATATCTCATTGCAGTTCTGATGTATAGATGCTGAGTGGTTTCGAGTTTTGAAAAGGAAGTTTTAGATGTATCTGCTGAAATAGTAAGGCCGTAATCTAAGTGAGGCTGCACGATTGCTTTAGCTATTCTAAGGGCAGTTTCAGGATGTGCTCTATTTTTCCTTTTTGTTATCATTTTAAGAATATTAATTTTTCTTTTGGCTTTAGTTACACAATATTCTACATGTTTGTTGTAATTGAGACGGTGATCTATTATTATTCCTAAAAATTTATGGAACGGGTTTATTTCTATTAAAGTATTGTTTATAGTTATGTTAGTTGTTGGGTGAAATTTATTGGTGAAGATTACTGTTGCACATTTATCAGGATTAATTACCATATCTAATTCGTAAAGGGCATTCACGGTTTGATTTAAAAAGTTATTCATTTTGTCTTCTGCTTCTGTAATTGTTTTAACTATGACCACCGCTGTGAAATCATCTGCATATTGAAAAAATATTCTGTCATAATCTGCAAGTGAGTGAATTTTCATGGTATATACATTGAATAAAACCGGGGATAGTGGACATCCTTGAGGAAGTCCTTTATTAGTAGTTTTTATTATTTCTTTACCGTTCGCGAGTTTTAGAATTATTTTTCTTTTTCTTAGGTATTGGTAAATCCAGTTGCTTAATTCAGGGGGTGTATTAATGTTATTAAGTATTTCAAGTAATTTAGCTATACTAACGTTATCGAAAGCTTTTGTTAAATCCAAAAACGTTGCAATTACTACTTCGTTATCTCTTTTAGCTTGTTTAATGTGGGAAATTAAAGCATTAACGCAGTTTACCGCTGAAGTTTTTTGTTTGAAACCGAAAGAATAAGGGGGCAACAGTTTTTCTTTATTTAGGAAGTTAGTGAAAAGTTTTTTAACAACAAAATTTATTAGTTTAAGTAAAACACATAGCATTGAAATGGGTCTGTATGATTCTGCTTTCGAGGGGTCTTTGCTTTGTTTTAAAATGGGAACTATTTTTATTTCTCTCCAATCTTCTGGTATATCACCTGTTTTTAAAACTATGTTCAAAACTTCAGTTATTTTAATAAGCCAATTGATATTAAGATTTTTTAGTATTTGAAAGGAAAGACCATCAATTCCAGGAGCTGATGTATCTTTTTTAGAATGTATTATTTTGTTAAGTTCTGCGCAGGTTATGTTTGGGTTGAATTCCGTTAAGGTAATGTTATATTTAAGGGTTTGGTCTATTTCTGGAAAATTATTGTCAACAAATTTAAGAGCTAGGGTTTCGTCATTAAGTAGATGAATGTTATTTTTTGAAGGAAAACCTCCACTTATTCTTTTAACTATATTCCAAAGTTCTTTACATTTCATGTCCGGGTTAATAGATTCAATTAGTTTATTCCAATCATTTCTCGATGCCTTTCTTATCATTTGTTTTAGTTTCGCTTTCGCTTTTTTGAACAACATTAGATTTTCGTGTGTTTGATTTCTGAAATATTGAATTAGGTAATTATTTTTAACTTTCAGTTGTTCTTCTATGTCTTTATTCCACCATGATTTCGGGTTTCTATTGCTTTTTCTAGTATATTTCGATTCGTCTATTTTTTCTTTTATTACAGGCAAAATGTTATGTTGATCTTCTATAGTTTCCAAGTCGATATTATTTATACTTTCTATTGCTTTCGTTTTGTTAATGCATTCAATTTTATAGTCGTATTTCTTGGCAGAGTTGATGATTTCAAAAGTTATGATTCTGTGGTTACTCATTATTTCGTCAAAGTGTATGTTCCAATTTATTTTGTGGGCTATGTCTGATGAAGCGAAAGTTAAGTCTATTGTAGAGGGAGTAGTGTTCGGTGATTTTATAAGTGTAGGAGAACCGTCATTTAAGTTAACTAATACCGTGTTTTGTAGTAAGTTTTCAAGTAACTCACCTCTAGGGCAATTATTTTGTTTTGGATTCCAGATTTGATTGTGTGCATTTAAAGTCTCCTGCAAATATCGTTGGTAGTTTGGTTTGTTCAATTAATTCAATTAACTTTTTCAGAGGTTCTTTAATGTCTTGATTCCTTACTGGTGGTGGAGGTATGTAGATAGAAATGATAAGTATTTGGTTTTCTGTATTTAGTGTTTTAATAGCTATAGTTTCTAAAGGATTTAAATCTGGTAAAGCAAATTCTTGGAAAGGTTATTTCATTGCGGACTAGAATACCTACTCCGCCGTATCCATTTTGTCTTGAAAGTTTAACGAATTTATAACCATTAAATTTGTATTCTTCATTAGGTTTAATCCAAATTTCCTGTAAAAGGGCAATGTCAATGTTATTAATGGAAAGGAAGTTTTTGAGTGCTTTACGGGTGTCTGAAGGACGGATACTGGTAATGTTGTGTTGTACAAACTTTAGATTCCTGAAACTGGCCATACTGAACTAGTCCGTGTAGAGGTTCCTGCTGCAACTTCCGGTTCAATTATTGATTTGATTTGATCGCTTATGTTAATTAGCAAAATGTCGGTGTCAATTGTGTCTTTACCATTTCTGGATTTTTCTGCGTGTTTGAGAATGGATTTTTGAATGGCTGTTATTTTGCTGATGATGTTGGAAAAGTTTGTCTGCTCTATTGGGGGTTGTTTAAGTTGGTTTCCTGGTTTCTTAATTGTTCCTGTTTGTGATGTTTGTGGTCGAGTGTTCTGCCTTGCGTTGTTGCTGTCGTTACCAATCATTGGGGGGAATTCGGTCAGTGAGTCCAGTCTGTGTTGTGCCTGATTCGATTTGGGGAATTTGTTGGATGCCTCCATGAATGTGAGTCGTTCGTTTGCCATAACATATCGAATTTTATCCTGTCGAATCCTTTCCGGACAGTTCCTGTCTGTTACCTTGTGTGTCTGTTTGCATTGAATGCAGTTTGTCGGGTTTATGCAAGGGTTTACGCAATCCTGTCCCTGTCCATCTTGTTCAGAACCGCAGTTTTCACAGCGGCCCTTCGCACTCTTACAAGCATTCACTCTATGTCCGTAACGCCAACACTTCTTACACATTTTGATGGGGAAGATGTAAGCCTCCACCATCTCGCAAACTCCGTAAATCGCGACACTTTCTGGAAGTTCCTGTCCTTCTACGAATATCTTGATTGAGTACGTCGGAATCAATACCCCATCCCTCATTCTGCTTATTCTTTCGACCTTCACCACCTTCTTCTTCCCTGCTGTCTGAATGTTGTTCAGTATTTCTTCCTCCGATAAGGAGGGAGCTACGTTCCTGACCACACCTACTGATTCCTTCAACATGTTCGGCACATACACCCTATATTTGAATTCCTCTGTTAGGAGCCTGGAGTTAATCAAATCTTCCGCCTCTTTTGGTCGATTGAAACTAACCCTGTAACGACCCTGTCCTGCGAATTTCAGTTCCTTGTAGTTTTTTATTCCGATATTGTGCAGCATTTTCGCGACTTCCATGGCATGCATGGGTTTGTCAGCTTGATTGATCCTTTCCAAAAAGAATACCGTGTTCGTTGTGTTCTTAATCCAGTTGTCTCTGGTTGAGTATTTGTTCGTTTTTGGGTCCTTTTTCGTGTTTCTTTTCTTTTCCTCCCCGATTCCATCATTCATTTCCAGTTCGATTCCTTGATTTTCATCCACATTCATTTTTTCCATCTGTTTCTTTCCGGCCATTTCTTTTTTGTGTACCATTTCTGTTCCTGTGTCGATTCTGTATGTTTTTGACTTTTGATTTTCAATAATTTCCTCCAACTTTCTCCTTATTCCACATCTTCCCGTTGCTACATCAGATTTACCTGGGAAAGAGTCCAGACTTACGCCATTTTGGTCCTCAAATCCCAGAAACTCGTTTTCATCAGCGCTCATCCACCAAACCTAACCTATATTTACACCACTTACCTCTAAAATACAATAAAACTGTTTTTTTCTCTCAGATTGCCGAATTCAAGGATAATATAAAATTAATGGAACTTAAAAAAAAACTTAACTCAAAACTTAAATTAACTATTTACACCATAAACTAATCCTTCACTTCCAATCGAGAAATATCAAATTCCTTCAACCAAAAAACCGCGTGTTCGCGAAACAAGCTCAAACAAGACCAGCTATCACTTTCCGATGTTGCTGCTTTGAACGTTGGCGCGAGAATGATGGGATACCTTATAATTGTTAACAATTTCTAAATAATATCAAGTTTTCCTATAATTTTCATAGCAAAATGAACTAAGATAAAAACTTTTAAACACATGGAAACCATGAAGAAATATGTACTTTTTAATACGCCCATGTTTGAAAAATATTTTAAAAATAATTTCAAATGTTTAGGAAACAAAAACTAAAAAAGGTGCTACATATTAAAAACCGTATTTAAGATAAATTAATAAAAAACTTAACACTGTTGGAACATTTTTCAAAACATTTTTTTGTCGATGAAGGCATATATACCTACCTTTATGATAGGTACAAATACTATGTACTTAAAAACAATTTCATGCTTAAAACATAATATTTTCTAAAAATTATCATTTGTCAAATAATTCAATTTTCACAAAATGTCTCTTAATTTATAAGTTAATATTTTTTTCGTGCTTGTCCGACGAACCAACCAACTCCTGAAGACCTTATCCAGCCATAAAAGTACTATTTTGAAAATAAAATTTGATTGAATGTGATTGAAAGCAATTGAAAAAAAATTATATCCTTAAAAAACGGCCTCTGGCGCGTGGACGATTTCGACATCCATATGTTCAACGTTATATTTCCGAAGGTATTTGCATGGAATCAGTCTATGTTCCTTTGCCATTATAAGATTAGTGGCTCTACTATACTATCCAATAGATACATGCGAGGTTAATCAGTTCAAAGTAGGGGAACGATGACTTTGAAAACTGTCGCATTTTCTTATGGGTCATGCTGTACTTCTTTCCAGATAACCAGATGTCCACTCTTCCCGGGAAGGGAATTTCGTGGAAAATGTTCTATATGGAAAAGCAATTGTAAGATCACTTGGAGCAAGGACAATTTTGTCCCAATTCACCAAAAGTGAAAACAACGAGGTGTGTGTTGATATGCGGTTCACAGGAGTTTCCTCTAGTAGACCGAGTACCCGTAACCGGTAAGTGCAAGAAAGTGCTTCTTGTTTGAGATGAATGTGTAGTGGGGCAACGTCAAGGAGAACTTCGAGCGCTGCCGTTGGAGTTGAAGAGAACGCTCCAGACATCGCCATTAAGCACATCCTTTGGAGATGGCCTAATTTTGATTGGACCGTTCTCACTTCACCCTTTTGCCACCACACAAGACATCCATAGGCCAATATTGGCCGAACAACAGTTGTGTAGATCCATTTGATATACTTGGGTTTTAGACCCCAAGTTATACCAAAAGTACGCCGACATTGCCCGAAGGCCATACAAGCTTTCTTGATTCTGAACTCAATGTGAGGTGTCCAGGAAAGCTTGGAATCAAGAATGGCTCCAACGTACTTTACCTGTTCAGTCACATCGATTTCAGAATCAAAGAGACGCAAAGGTCGAACGCCATTACGGTTTCGCCTTTCCGTGAAAAGAACAATAGATGTTTTACTCGGATTAACCGAAAGGCCATATTGGCGACACCAACCCTTAACTACCTGGCGTTTTGCATCAGGTCGATTCCCGGTCGGTCCAGGATCTTTTCGTAAAGGAAATTTCCTTGACTTCCTTGGGCATAGAGTATCTTCGTGCCTGCCACACGATATACACATGCAAAATGGTCATTGGCAGAGGAAGCTCTCAGTTAAAAACTGTGGAAATGCTCATTGAACACTAAGCTGAGAAGCAGGCTTTGTCCCAGTGAGGACGTTACGCCAACAAGAGGAGGTTAGGTAGTCGTCGGCAAAACCATAAGTAGGAAAACCGCTATTATTGAGTTGCCTCAATAGCGTATCTGCTACGAGATTCCACAAAAGCGGTGACAAGACTCCCCCTTGGGGGCATCCACAAACACTCAATTTCCTAATCCCTGCTAGACGCAATGTCGAGAAGAGATATCGGTTTTTGAGCATTTGGTGAATCCAATTGGAAATCATTGGAGATATACCATGACTCCGTGCGGCTTCCAATATGGCATCGAAAGGCACGTTGTCAAAGGCACCCTCGATATCTAAGAAAACACCCAAACAAGATTGCTTTTGAGCGAATGCTTTCTCGATATCGTAAACAACCTTGTGTAAAAGAGTCACAGTGGACTTACCAGATTGGTAGGCATGTTGGTTCACATGAAGAGGCACGTCGGCCAGATGAACATCACGGATGTGATGATCCACAATGCGTTCTAAGCATTTCAGAAGAAAAGAGGTCAAACTGATAGGTCTGAAACTCTTTGCTTCTTCATACGACGCACGACCCACTTTCGGAATAAACTTTACAATAATATCCCTCCAGGATTTGGGAATATACCCTGTAGCAAAACTGCAAACAAGTAGTTTTTTCAAAACATGTTTGAAATAATCAAATCTCTTCTGAAGCAAAATAGGATAAATCCCATCTGCCCCAGGAGATTTGAAAGGAGCAAAGCTATTAAGAGCCCACTCAATCGATTCTATAGTTACAATACTTCGAACCGAAGCTAAAGAATCATAACTACAAGAAAAGACATCAGGATCATCCGAAGACAGGGCTGGTAGCGAAACCTGATGGTCAAAATAGTTATTTTAGTGACCAATTTCTCGAAAATAGTGACCAAATAGTGACTTACCGAAAGCAAAAAAGTGACTAAATAGTGACTTTTCGCACAAAAAAAATATTAGTGACTAAAAATTGTTGGACGAGCTTGATTCAGCAAACGTTAGAGTACCGCATAATGAACATGTTCAAGTTCAATGTTCAATGTTTGCTCATTCCAAAAATTGTACAAAATTGCACGTATATTCAATTTTCTAGCATTTTTGTGCAGAACTTAGTTCTGTGTGTTATAGACAGATTTCAGGAGACATCTTAACGGGATTTAATATTTCTGGAGAATGAATGAAATTAAAAATATTGCAATTTCATTATACGTGGCGGTGTGTCCTTGGAAATGGCGATGCTTCAAATGTGAACTTTCTTATAAAATTCTTATAAACGTGGTTGGATGATTTTTGGTAAAATTTGTGTAGAAAACATATGCATAGAAAATGTGTGAGTAAATTTTAGTAAGAATTTCTAATATACGATTTCTTGGCTAGTTTAGCAAGAATCCTCTCAAAGTACTCTCAAAAAATAATTTGTGGAAATCAATAACAGGAAGTAATAATGTAATTTTGATGGAATTCCTGAAGTATTTCTTTCTCGGCATACCCCCATCGAACATTTCTGAAGAACTACAGGGAGAAAACAAACGATCATTCTAACATTCTGAATATACAATGCAATGTTGGATTAACATGTAGCAGAATTCCATATTTCTTTAAAACATCTCATTTCAAGAAGTCTATGATGAAATTCCCAAAATATTTACAGGCGTGATGTCTCATTTATTTTCTGGCGTATTATTCGTGGCATTAAGGGAGAAGTTGTTGGGTCTTTTGTTGACTAGACTATCCGGAAAGTTTGTTTTTCTTCAGGGAACTAATGTTATTAGCTTTCGTTTTTAATAAGCTTCATAAATACACAATCTGTCAGCATGAAATTTGAACATTATGTAGCAATTCCAGGTTTTAAAAGTTATGTTTTTTCCTTTTCTCAGATCTGAACGGGTACAACAGAAAATGTATTGGTTCGAAAGCACCTGTAGCAGCACAGCCATCACAGTCAACCATTGATTGTATAAGATGTTGAATAAGATGCTAATGTGGAGGCGATATGCGTACATTCTACAAGCACCTAAACGGAGGCATGTACGCATATGGCCTCCACTTTATCATTTTATGCAACATCTTGTACGATTACTGGTTGTCTGGGATGTTCTCGATTGATTATTAGGATTATTAGGTTTATCCTAGCAACACCTTAGAATACTTTGTAAGACTTTCTCAATTATTGTCTAAGAAAAGCCATGGAGAAATTTTTCACTAATAAAAACAGTCAAAAAGTATTTTATGGTACTCCTGAAACAACTCAAGAGTTGTAAAGGTAAAAGTGCACATTTTTTTTGCTGAATTTTGGGATATATAATTTCGGAGATCGCTCCGAAATTTTCCTTCAGAAAAAAAATTGAGAAAAATTGTAAAAAATATTCGACTATAGACACTCTAAACTCTAAAGGGATTATACCACATGTTTTCAGGATTGCATTTGTTGGGCATTCCTTAAAGAATTTTATCAGTCCCACGGAATCTGCCAGAATTTCTTTCAGGAACTGCACCAGAATATGATTACACAGAAATGATTACATATATATTACAGGAACACAAGGCTTTCAGCATGCTCACTGAACATTTTAGCGAAAACTTCGCCAAGAGTGCCAGCAAAAGTTCTAAAAATGCCCAAGGAATATTTACAGTAATTACTGTTAACTTTCTTTAAAAAAAAACTTTGATTTTTATTATTGTCGAAATGTCGAGGATAACATAACAAATATCTGAAGGGTTGCGCGCGCGCTGTTGTAAAAAGTACAACACTACCAAAAAACCTCGCTCATCGTTTACAGCGCGAGCGCGGTGCAGTTTCGGTTGCTTGATGGCGCGCGTCCTGAAAGGTTAAGTATAGTCGCATGAATCATACGCAAAAAAGACAACATTTTGTTGTCTCCAGAAACACAAAACTGCTTTTCACTATTTTAAATACCTATCAACTCTTGTTTTACTCCCTAACTAGATTTCAGGAGATTGAAAATAGTTGAAAATAGTGACTTTTTCACAGAAAAAATGACTTTAGTTGATAAATCTTGAAAATAGTGACTTTATAGTGACTTACACGAAAATAGTGACCAAGTCACTAAATAGTGACTCGCTACCAGGCCTGCGAAGATGTAATATCCACTCATCCAGGGAAGTGTGTGCTGAATAAGCATTCCAGAACTTCCTCATCAGAGGAAGTCAGATCGCCATTTGGCAAACGAAGTTCGTTCACCCGGAAATCCTTAGATTTCGCAAGGATTTTGTTTAACCGACTGACTTCACTCAAGCTGGAAACATTTGTACAAAAACGATCCTGCCGGATCGTTCAGCAGTCCGGAGAGCTTTCTTGTAGGCCTTGCGAGCCGACCTGAAAGCCTCCAAACCAGCCGAACGTCGTCTGTTCCAACTCTTTCTACATTGTTTCCTGAGTTTCGCCAGATCAGAGTTCCTCTTGTGATCTTCACAGACCGTAGAGGGCATGCTTCTTCAAAAGCTTCCATGATGAAGGTCGTTGTAGTATCAACGGCATCATCTAAATCACTTGGAGTGTCAATGGATGGTGAATATCCATGAAATTTGGCTGCAACCAAATCAGTATAAAGATCCCAGTTTGTTGACCGAGGATTCCTGAAACGCAATGTTTGCGAAGTAACATTTAAATGTTCAATCCATTTCCTGCCCCTCAGAGGTGGGGTGTCTATAAGCACTGCACTACATGAGTCTGAACACACGAACGAGTTGCCAATCTTCCTAAATTGAAGAAGGCTGCGCGCGCCCATTGGCACTCATCTCAAGATAGATTCGTTCATAGCATATTGCACCTAATATCTAAGAAATCTTTTGGATGAACTTCCCAACTGTCCTTTAGCAATATTGACAGCCATTTTAACCCTCGAGCGATTGCGCTGTTGTATTTTGTACAACACGTTGAAAAAATCTTTTTGTGTTTGACATTTTTGTGTTTAGCACTGTTAGTGCTGGTGGTGGTGGCCAACCGCGCGAATTACGGAAGGTTAATAGTAGTACCGATTCTCGCTAGGGTGCGGTGAGGTAGCCTACTGTTAACATTTATCATTAAAAACGTGAATTTTCACTAAAACTAACGAAAATCTAAAAATTGGAATCAATCAGTTACACCAGACAAGTAGGTAACGCCTGATAGATAGTTTGTTGAACAGCGACAGGACTTGATGATAGCTGGCAAATGTACTAGGCCGGATGGACAGGACAAAACAGCATCACAACAAAAAGCTGAAATCATCTTTTGCCGAAAGCGTTATAAGGATTGTCATCGGAAATGACAACACATTTTGTGCTCCCATCAAACCAAATCTATTCCGCAGCTACAGCTTTCTGCCCATCCTGATTGCTCTTTTCGTCCTCCGAAGTCACCATTTGCTTCGATGACGAAGACGACGTCGACGACGACACTAAACCTCCCTCTTCACTTGACTTACCGCCCCCGGAAGAACATGCCGAATCCGCCTCCGAATCCGAATCGCTACTATCGTCCGAGGAAGACCCCAAATCGTCGCTTCCCAGCCACAACGCTCCCTTGGCTTTCTTCTTGACGGCTTTCCCCTTCTTGCCGTCGTCCACCGCCTTTCGCTTCACGCCGGATTCCCCGGCCTTCTCCGCCTCGACTGCCTTCCGGAAGCCCTCCTGCACCGCTTCGCCCACATTCTGCGTCAAATCGGTCCGGCTGCGATTGTACGCATCGTCGTGGAATTCGTGCTTCGGTTTGGCCAGCAGTTTGTCGATTTTCTTCTGCAGCTTGGCCCGTTCGTCCTCCGGGGCTTCCTTCTGTTTGTCCAGGTACGCTTTGAGGCGCTTCTCCTCGTTGATGTCCCGCAGACGGCGGCCACTCAGATCCCGACACGCCTCCCGATTGGTGGTCTTCTCAATCTGGGCCCCGATGGCTCGCAGCATGGAACCGAAACCACCCTTGCCACCGGGGAGGCGCTCCACCAAGTGGAGTGGGGCCGATGCCAAGAAATGGATGTGCTGTGGATCCACTCGTTTGCCATTGTGCGTCAGGTAGTACTCGGAAGGTTGAAGACCCTGGAAGTGGTTATCTAGTGTTAAAATGAACTATAGAGGGAAGAATTGTGTGACTTACGGTTTCCTTCTGCAGGAATTCGTGCAAGCTCGTCTCACTGAGATTGGTTCCGGATAGCCGCAACGTATGATTGTTGTAGATGATTTCCATCATAATGCTCGGCTGTGCACTGCTAGTGTCTATGATTTAATCGAAAAAATATCAATATTTGGCACCAAAATTATACAGAAAATTCTTTTATAAGTAACCCGAACGTTTCGAAACATCAACAAAAACTTTCACTTCTGCGACCAAACAAAACAAAAATAACGCAAAATAATGACAGTTCCATTTTGTAAACCGTTCCTTCACATAATCTCACAGAGAGATGCGAGCAGCAATTTGCAGTGAAATGAAATGTAGATGGCGTTAGTATGTTATGCACTGGGAAAAATCGATGTCTTGACTTTTCAAGAAACAGTACACACACGCTAAGATCAGTTTACCCATAAATAGGTAGACGGAGAGATTGGAAAATGCTAAAATGCATAAAATCTTTACTAAAATCATATTCGATCTGCCCCCCTTTGCAATGCATATTTTTGTGGTTATTCATTCAATGCATACATTAGTGTTTTGCATTGGAATGCATATACCAAACATATTTGTCGATGCATATTTGAATTTGTTTTCGCCCTAATAAAAAATGTATTATACATTGGCGATTGGGTGAATGATTGTATCATTCCGTGTATGATAAAGATGATAGCCCGAAAGGGTTGTTAAGCACGTTGTATCATATTTTTCTATTAGGGCGTTTTTTTTTCAATTGCAATGAAAAAGAAAAATCACAGACAAACAGACGTAACACCTTGAACGATTTTCATGGAAATCCATCGCCCAGTTCACACTACCAACACCTGGTGGAAAAGTTGCACGAATCACTATGTTGTGCAATATCGTCAACAGAAGGCGCTAGTGTGAAACGTCAAACGCATAGAAAAACGATGCGCGAGCCTCTGGTTGTGAAAGCCACAACTATGAAAATTTAAAATGATCGTTAAAAGCGTGGTCGATGGAAATTTCGCAAGTGTTACGTCTGTTTGTCTGTGGAAAAATGTACACGGAGAAAAGCGAATATGCATTTTAGCTTATTCAATAATAAAAAATATTATTTTTGCCGTTTTAACCTTCGCAATGCATACAAAATATGCACCACATCATTTTTATTATGCTCTGTTTGGCATATCTGGTTTTTATTGAATCTCCGTGAATATCAAGTCATTGATGTTATACTTGGGACTTAACAACATTTAACTGGTCAACCGGCAGCGGCCGCCATCGCGTAGTTGTTTTCCCGGTAACAGTTTTGCTGCACAAAGTTTGTAAAATTGTCTAATTTTCGATGAATACAATCGATAAGTACATGTATATTGTGCTATATCATAGATCTTGACAATGTTTTAACTTACAGATCGGATTTCGTTATAGATGAGGTGAGACGCCGTCCTAACGGGAGGCAGCACCGACCGTGATTATTCAATTTCAATTTTTGGTAAGTTACGAGCAGAATCCTTTCCTAACAAACAATTAAACTGCTATTTTTGTTGTATCCTTATCCGATTTCGTTACCAGTGAAAGGCTATAGTTACACAGTTCCTGCTCCCGAAGTGATCCGGATAGATAGACTGCAACGGTGGAGAAACTTCCGGATGGCATGATCCTGCTGCTGCTAATGAAATATAATGTTTTTTGTTAAGTTAAATGTATGTAATTGATTGTATTTTAACTTTGAGGAAATGTTTTTTTTTTTTTTTTTTTTGCTAGGTTTCTAGCTGCACTCTGAATAGAGTTGAAACCTCTACACTAGACCCGAAGATAGAAAAGAGTACATAATCTTTCAGAAGCAGTTTGCCAGCCGTACGCGGAAAATGATATCCATTAAGACACTGTTGCAAACTGACTCAGAAAGTTACGGTAGAAGATTGGAAAGTTTTCAATTGGTCAGTCAGTCAGGATTTGCCTATGTAGTATTATGGTCACACGGTTTGTATTTGTCTTCTTGTTTGGTTTTGTGGTAAGGTTCAATATGTTTCCCTCCTCGTTAAGTCAGTTGTAGTATATATTTTTTTATCGTATCAGTCGAACCTCGTATGTTAAAATATAGTCGATCCTGTGTCAAATTGTTTTCTTGATTTCGCTAATCGTTTTCTAATTCTCTGTGTTCATTTTTTGTGTCCTTAAATTGTCATCGGTCCAAAACCCACAGAAACATGTAACTGAACTGATATTTTTTCCAAGATAAACAAAAATACGCTAAGTTGGTCAGCCAAATTTTAAAATATAAAGATTGCTTGTCTATTATGTATTTATCCCACTACAAATACTATGAAAAATATTCAAATTCGTTCAATTGTCCTATCGGTCCTACCTAGATAAACCATGTCATTTTCTCAAGTGTAGCCTAGAAATGTCAACCTAGTCATACACAAGTAACGTTGTTCAGTTAATAAAAACAGTCAGTGTTTGTCCAAAATGTCACGTCAAACGCATTGACGTCAACAATGCGTTTAAGTGTTCGCACGTTAGCTTCGAATCTATCAGCACAATTAAGTGCTGCAAATCTCCTTCCCACTATTAGTTCTTCGGTCGATTTTAATTGCTTTATTTAAATAAAATATGAACAACTAACATTGTAAAAGTGCCATGGCCACCAGTGGTGAAAAATTGATTGAAGATGAGCTTCAAAGTGAGTCACTGGAAAATGTGCGTACCCCATCTCCATCGATTTTGGACTCCCCATCCCAAGTGCAAAAAGACAGCCCTGTTATATTGGGCTCAGAAGACGATGATGATGATAACGTGAATGTTACCATAAGGCCAGTGCAGCCGTTCATAAGTGATGATCAGAATATGCGTGTTACGGGGGGTGATACAAATGAAGATAATAAGGGGCCGAAGAAACGTCATGGTTTGTGTGGTGCAGCGCGCAGGCGCCTTCAAAAGCTGTTAAAGAGTGGGGTGGACTTTGTTGAAGCCCGGGAGCAGGCAAAGGCCCCCTTAGAGCAACATTAACGGCGGCTACTATTCGAGCAACCCGCGCAGCGCTACCATTTTGACTTAACAACCCTTTTCCACACCGGTAGCAATCAAATTAGTCACCCTGATTCGTATCGGGAGGGCTGTCATATTTGCATAGAATTTTTAGCAGCGCAACTGTCCCGCTACTATATTTGGTCACCCACCCATAGCGCTACTATTTTGCGAGCGCATCCAGCAGCGACCGGTAAAGTTTGCTGCAATGATGGAGGGCTGCCAAACGGGGTATAGAAGCGCACCGTTAAAGGTGCTCTTACCCAACACTCCAAAGCGGCAGAGAAGGGACGATCTCGACCGCACGAATAGCAGTGATGAGAAGCCTGCATCAAAAAAGACTCGAGAAGTTCGAGTCTCCCACCAAGGTAAAGCGAGTAGCAGGGATGATCAAGCCCCACCGCGCCAGGTAAATTTTAATATCGCCATACAATCAAACGTAACTGCTGTTTGGAACGTAGGGGACGACAGGGATTCCATTAACCCAGTACGCCCATATGGTCCAAAAGCAATGCGTGGACGGGAACGAGATGCCCTTCCAGCGCCATCGTACACTGAAATTGCTAGCAGGGTAAGATTGGGAATTTTGCCAACGAATTATCCTGCTGTCGAACTCTCAACCGACCAACAAGAAGTGGTTCAGGAAGCTCTTCTGTTGAAGGTTGTGCAGCAGCGACGGGAACAGTTTAAACCGAAATTTGCTTGTTGTCGGTTCCGTCCTGGGTATTTAGTGCTCACATGTCAGGACAAGGACACAGCAGAGTGGGTCAAGGACAAGTTTAACTCGCTAACTCTATGGGAAGGAGCTGATCTTGTAGTAGTGGACGAAGATAAAATCCCACGTCCCGACGAGCTGATCGCTTTCTTCGCATGGAGTGGCAAATATAGCAACGATATGATTCTTTCCCTCATTGAAAGCCAAAACGATACCGTCTACCCCCGTTGGTTTGAACGACACCTCATGCAAACCAACGGGGTTCATTTTTAGTTTGAACTTCTAGCAACCCTATGGACGACGAAAAACCCCACTGCTGGCAGCCTCATTTTATGTTTTGTTTTGATTCTGCGTTTCGTTTCACCCCGTTCCATTAGCAGAATGAAGTTTGAGCCATTTTTAATTTGAACGATGTGCAGATTAGAGGGGGTCAAATTAAAAAGTGTTCAGATTAGATGCGGTCAAACGAACGGGGGTAGACGGTAATATCATTACGGACGCGTGGAGGATTCTCCGCCGGCATATAAAAGGAGATCATGTCGAACTCGTTCTTACAGTCGACGATGCTTCTTTGCGTAAACTCAGGGAAAGACAGTTTGTATTAAACTACAGGTATGGGCAGATTCTCATAAAAAAGAAACGCTCTGGCCAACTAAATACTGCTGAGCAAACCCCCTCAAATGCTCTGGAAGATGTGGCCATGGACTCTATTCGAGACCAACAAGACCTAGCTATGCCAGGGACAAGTGGGGTTGGCAGGGGGCCCTGTATGTTATCCAAAACTGAACTTCCTGCTAGAAAAGCCAGTCCGGAGATTAGTGTCCATCAAGCTGGTGGAGGTTCTAGGTATGTTGGTTCAAACGTCCAAGGGCAATCATCTGCCTATGGATACGGAAAACCACCGCGCAATATGCAAAATACAAACGCCGGTAAGTCGTCGGTTCAATGCCGTCTTCAGCAGAGGGAATAATGTGCCCATGTAAGAAGGTAAGTAAGCCGTAAAATTAAAAAAAAAAAAATAAATAAAATAAAAATAATTACTGTAAAAATGAGTTATATAAAGATTATTCAGGCAAATCTTCATCATGCGAAGGGTGCATCTGCAGTCCTTAGTAGAAGATTTACCAAAGACAACATAGACTTGGGCTTGATCCAGGAGCCCTGGGTCCGGAATGGTAGGGTATTAGGTTGCTCTTCATCAAATTGTAAACTCGTGTACGATGAGAGTCAGTCCAAGCCAAGGACTGCAATTGTAGTAAATAGGAGGACAAAATTCGTCCCAATTACTGAATTCATTATGAAAGATATTGTTGCGATCAAAATGGAGGTGCCAACAACCCGGGGAAAAACTGAGGTATGTATTGCTTCTGCATATTTCCCAGGGGACGTTGAAGACGTTCCTCCATCTTCGGTCGTGAATTTCATCAATTACTGTAAAAAAATAAATGCCCAATTTATAATAGGGTGCGACGCCAATGCCCATCATACAATATGGAGCAGCTCTGATATTAATAAAAGAGGAGAAGATCTCCTGAATTACATATCGTCTAATAGTATTGACATATGTAATAGAGGAGATTCTCCAACTTTTATAAATGCCATCCGGCAAGAGGTTTTGGATCTTACAATTTGTAGCGACCTCTTGTCGGACAAGATTGTGAACTGGCATGTTTCCGATGAAGAATCATTGTCAGATCATAAACATATCCGGTTTGACTATAAAGCTGGACTACAAGTATCGGAGACCTTCAGAAATCCAAGAA
Organism: Aedes albopictus; assembly: GCF_035046485.1. NCBI lineage: Eukaryota > Metazoa > Arthropoda > Insecta > Diptera > Culicidae > Aedes > Aedes albopictus. The sequence goes on from NC_085136.1 coordinate 32,337,107, forward strand.
AAACAAACTGGGATCTCTATCGTTTCCATTTGTTGAATGAAATTTCATATAATGGAGAGCAAATTACTTCGGTTTCACAGTTGGAAGGTGTCTCTGATGAAATTGGAAACAAATTGGTCTCTTCGTATCAGGCCAGCTGTCCTGTTCAACATAGGTCATCAAACAGGGATGTATCATGGTGGAACAACAGGTTGGCGGAATTGAGAAAGAAATCTAGACGTTTGTTTAACAGGGCGAAAGTTACTTCTGACTGGGATCCATATAAAAAGGCCCTATCAGAATATAACAAAGAATTAAGGCAAGCCAAACGAAAGGATTGGAAGAGGGTATGTGAAGAGATAAACAACGCCCCTACAGCTGCAAGGCTACACAAAGTCCTTTCTAAGGACCATTCAAATGGTCTTGGCAGCCTTAAAAAAGAAGATGGAAGCTTTACCGTCGATTCTTCGGAAACGTTGGAAGTAATGATAAGAACTCACTTTCCAGGGTCGATTCCTTATTTGAATGATGAGCAGGACTCAGACGAGGCAAGACATGTATGGTCGACAAATGCCTATCAAAAAGCTTGTAAAATCTTCACGTCATCTAGGGTCGAATGGGCATTGAGTTCTTTTCAACCTTTCAAATCAGCTGGGAAAGATGAAATCTTCCCAGCGCTACTTCAACAAGGTAAAGAAGTGCTTTGTTCGCTTATAACTGAAATGTTCAAGGCTAGCGTCACTCTGGGCTACATACCTAAAGCATGGAGGAAGGTTCGAGTTGTGTTTATTCCGAAAGCTGGCAAAAGGGATAAAACAACTCCAAAAGCTTTCAGACCGATAAGCCTTTCCTCAGTTCTATTGAAAACAATGGAAAAGGTATTGGATGACTTTATCAAGTCAACCAGCTTAGTAGAGATACCTCTTAGCAAATTTCAATTTGCGTATCAAGCAGGTAAATCTACAATAACAGCGCTTCAGTCGCTAGTAAATAAAATTGAGAAATCGCTTCAAGCCAAGGAAATTGCCGTGGCTGCCTTTCTCGATATCGAAGGAGCATTTGATAATGCATCCTACAGCTCAATGCGTTCAGCATTGGAAGCTAGAGGCTTGGATAAATGCATAATAGAATGGATAATGGCTATGCTGAAAGATCGGGAGATTTCTGCTGATCTTGGAGGTGCGCAACTATCTGTTAGATCTATGAAGGGCTGTCCTCAAGGCGGAGTATTATCGCCCTTGCTGTGGTCTTTGGTAGTAGACGAACTCCTTAAAAAGCTAGCTGATCAAGGTTTTGAGATCATTGGATATGCAGATGATGTGACCATTATTGTACGTGGGAAATTCGATGCCACGATCTCTAATCGGCTACAATTTGCGCTCAATATTACGCTAGAATGGTGTAGGAAAGAGGGCTTAAACGTAAACCCCTCAAAAACCACTATAGTTCCTTTCACTAGAAGGAAGAAATTAAGTCTTATGCAGCCTTATTTAGACGGAGTTCGAATTCACTTCTCAGAAGAAGTCAAACATCTTGGCGTTACTTTGGACAAGAAACTGAACTGGAATTCTCATCTGAACAAGGTTATTACAAAGGGTACAAATGCTCTTTGGGTCTGCAGTAAAGCCCTAGGTAAAACCTGGGGACTTCGACCAAATATGGTATACTGGATTTATTCAGCAATAGTCCGGCCGAAAATAACATATGCTTCACTTGTCTGGTGGCCCAAAACAAATGAGGTAACCGCTCAAAGGAAATTAAGCAAGCTTCAAAGGCTTGCTTGCATATCAATAACAGGGGCAATGAAAAGTACACCATCAGCTGCTTTAGATGCCCATTGACTACCATTGCATCAATTTGTGCAAATGCAAGCGGCAAAAAGTGCCCTGCAATTTATTCGTTTCAACAAAACAATGGACGGGGATCTTGTGGGTCATCTGAAGATCATTAGAGACTTCGATCTGAACTCAAGTATAAAAACAGTGGAAGATTGGATGATTACGAAGACCAACTATGATGTTCCCTTTAAAGTGGTGAAACCAAGCCGCTATGTTTGGGATTCTGGTGGGCCAAGTTTACGTCCAGGTTCTATTGTATTTTATACTGACGGTTCCAAAATGGGTGAAAATACAGGGGCTGGAATTGTAGGCCCTGGCATCAATAAAGCTATACCAATGGGATACAGTCCCACTGTGTTTCAAGCAGAAATTCAAGCAATTTTGGAGTGTGCTTATACATGCCTCAAGAGAAACTACAGGTTTGCCAAAATCTGTATCTTCTCAGATAGTCAAGCTGCTCTAAATGCGCTAAAGGCATTCACGTGCCAATCTAAGCTGGTGTGGGAATGCATTCTTTCTCTGAAGCAATTGGCCATTAGGAACGAGGTTATACTATATTGGGTTCCTGGTCATTGTGGAATTCAAGGAAATGAAAAAGCCGACAAATTAGCAAGACACGGTGCAGCATCGTGTTTTGTTGGTCCTGAACCATTTTGTGGAGTTCCGGAGTGTACTCTTAGAATGAAACTTAAAACCTGGGAAATGTCTATGGTAGAATCTAATTGGAATGCCACGGATACTTGTAGACAAGCTAAAAGATTTATAAGACCCAGTGCAGCAAAAGCCAAGGCCATATTAAATCTGAACAAAAAATATCTTAGGGTAATAACCGGTCTGATGACTGGGCACTGCCCAAGCAGATATCACTTAAATAAGATTGGTAAAATTCAATCTTCTGAATGTCGTTTTTGTCAAACGGAAAACGAAACTGCTGAACACATTCTATGCAAATGTGGAGTACTATATAATTTAAGGTCGTCAATATTAGGGAAAGGGTTATTAGAGCCCTTGGAAATTTGGCAATTTAATCCGAACAGGGTAATCGACTTCATAAAACGAGTTGAGCCTAGTTGGGATCAAGTGCTACATCAACCAATGTCCATCGCATCTCAATTGTGACAGGATATTTGATAAGCACTAAAGCAAACATGGGTCATGCCACAATATTCCTACATAATGGAAGCAGTGGCTCAAAGGCTCTACAGATAAGGGATAAGGGATAAACATTGTAAAAATTCGAAAAAGCGACTATGACATCAATTATTATTATTATTATTATTATTTAATAAATAAATTACTAATCAAAATCAACCGAGAAACGTGGGAAATAGAGCCCAAACAACATTTTGAAGTCAGCTGGCTGTAAAAGGTTCCAAAACCTGTCACAAATCCTATAATGCTTTTATTAGGATTTGTAACGATCATCAAAACCTTCCCAAATCCAACCAACTTGGAACTATTGCTTGGGAATAGACTCTACTGAGCCCCGGCGGTTCCTCCGTGTTTATCGAGCATGTCTGATGCATATGATCAGCCATACTCCATCTGCAGAAGCCGGTTCGTGATGAACCGTTGGAGGCGCATTAAAGTGTTAAAAAGGTGATATGTTTCACTAAAGAACACTACATTACAATAATCAAAATGAAACTCCTTCACTTTAATACCGTCAACCCCTGCGAACTTGGCCAGGGTATTTTAACTTTGAGGAAATGTTAATAAATTATAAAATTGTTTTATCAATTCAACAAAACATTGTTCTTTATTATTGTCATAAAAAAAAACAAAATCAAATATGCATTCCGCTACGAATATAACCGTTGTATGCATTCCAATGCATAGGCGTCACTTATGCATTGATTGAATAAACCCAAAAATATGCATTCCAAAGGGTGGGCAGATCGAATATGGTTTTAGTAAATAATTTATGCATTTTAGCATTTTTCGATCTCTCCGTGTAACAAGTTTTGTTAAAAAAAATGACATTAATTTTTATTGGCATAATGTTTCTCTAAAATACAATAAATCCACTAAATCCAACACTGAAGTATTATGTTTCCAGTTCAAAACCGAATTAGCGACATTTTTTCTTTGACTTCCGCTGCTTTTGCCTTGCGTTAAACACAATGTCGGAAGTGGGGCGCTGTATAGAGCACCAGGTGCACAATACAGCGCCCCACTTCCGACATTGTGTTTAACGCAAGGCAAAAGCAGCGGAAGTCAAAGAAAAAATGTCGCTAATTCGGTTTTGAACTGGAAACATAATATATTAGCTGGAGACATTCATCAGAAGCGTTTTCCGAGGTTCCTCCGCCGGTGTGTGTTCTTCCATGTTTCCTGGGTCAATTTATTGGCAAACACTGGATAAATGCGGCTTCTTGGTGCTGGCGAAATCTGATAAGGAAATATGAATTTTCAATTGTAATGCTTATTGGGAAAATGTGCACAAAGTACTTACAGAAAATAAAATACACGTGATTGCTGATTCGGTGATTCCTCCAAAGTTCCTCCTCCGTTCCAAGTTTTCCGGATCCATTTGTGTGGAGGAATTTGATCATTCCGGTGATGAAGACAACTGATATGAGGAGAAAAACATTGGATTGCATTGCCTACCTAACAAAAATCTCACTTTTACTTACCGAAGTTAGAAAAATTGCAGAAAACATCCTCGGAAGAAACAGATGCACTATGAAGCAATGGCGGTTGTCAACTAAAATATTTTTATAAGTCTTAAGAGTAAAAACAGCGCCCCGATAATCACGGAAGATAATAAATATCAGAAATTCTTTGGAGTGTATAACATAAAAGAATGTAATGCATATTTTTAAGACAGTGCAAAGATTAAATCTTCAAAATGAATAATTATTATTAACTATTGAGCTAACAAGTATATTCATTTTTCTCCGTGTAGTTGATTCACCCATATTTGGGTTTTGCATGCAATACTCATAATATGGGTAAATTATACTGATAATTACACAATTTTACAAAATAAAACGAAAGTCGTGAACTTCTGTCAACGACCAAAATTTTTGAAGCACAATTTAGTGCTGATTTCGAAACCGACCTTCAAAAAATTTAAAGTAGAACAGTTTTTGAGTTTTAGCTCAATATCGAGTTTTTGTAACTTTTCAAAATATGTAATTTACTAAAATTCAAATATATTGCGTTTTGTTCAACCAAATTTTAAATCTTTTTTCTACCCGTAACGTGGGTAGATCACCTTATAATGGTGCGTTACGGCGTAAGATCTACCATAACCAATTTTGATTTCGTAATTTTCCAGCTTGGTTTAAATGCAGGAAAATTATAAGATCAAAATTTGGTTTACTTTTCTGTATTTTGTTTTATTTTTGTATATTGTTTTTCACTACTAATATACAATTTTTCCGTGTTATTTGCTTGATTTTAACTTCAACTTTAATAAAATAACGATTTGTTTCAGCGCTGTTCAGGTAAATAATGGTGAAATTGTAATGTAAGTCAATTAACATTCTATGTATCATAATCATAATATTTATTGTTTCAGGTAAAATCAGGTAATTGGTCAATTATATAATTAAATATATTCAAATCATATGATACTTGGGATATTGGGAGGGGTAGCCTAAGGAAGCTAAATGAACTGGTTTCTGGACAAATGTTCGTGGGGTGGCCAGACTTTGTCACGAGATAACAACCATCGTGTTGTCTTCCGAAGGTCTCCAGTAAATTTAGCTTTCCCTGCTACAACAAACCATCAGGTAGATCATTCCCTTCCGGTATGACTCTGCAGCCATAGGTAATCCTTGCGCTGATGGTGGGTACACAATCATCATCATCATCATCACCAATTTTAAATCTTTTTCCATAAATTAAAAGCTGAATACAATACCATTCGATCATCTGAATACAGGTTTTGCGTCAGATTGATGAAATTCAAGATATTGGCGAGTTTTAGGGACGATCTTCTTAAATTTTAGCAAAATTCCCAAATTTTTTTGGAGAAATGTATTTTTTCAATAAGAAAAAAAAACAACTTAAAAATTCTTTCTCGACGTTTATTTGACATATCATATGTAGGCGAGTTACAGTAAAAATTTCAGCTCAATCGGAGCATTGATTACGGAGAAAGAGATGTTTGAAGTGAGCGACTTTGCATAAAAATAGAACAAAAATCGATTTCAAATCATCAACCTTGTATGGAAAGTCGAAAAAATTTCCGCTCTACTGTATTTTTTTTTTCCTTCGCGTTTTCGAACTTTTGCCGGCTGTTCGGGTTCGTTTGGAAGTTGACCATCAATGTTAACTTCTTTTCCCGATCAGCCTAGATAGCTGTGTAGTGTCGGTAGCGGTTGTCTCAATTGGCTAAGAATAACACTACGGACCGCCTGATCCAGTGGTAAGAGTCCACTAAACAGGTGACCCCTAATTCATGGTGTTATGCGGCTTTATGCTTACCGTGCCAAAGAATGAATGGTTAGGGGGGTCTAATATAAACCTAACCACAAACGGAGCCTGTGGAGAATTAGGGCGTCCTCCACAGTATTACGCCCTTACTGCGCTAACCGGAGCAATGGTGCAGTGGACCTTGCGTTTCTCCGAGATAATCAGTTGCCCTTCTTAAGTCTCGAATTTGAGGCTAAATAAGGGCGGGGTTATTCAAATGTTGTTAATTAGCTTACATTACTGCCTATATGGTTTCGCTTAATGCGTTTTCGCCATTGGCGTTTTTCAATTGACACCGATTTGGTTCGTCGTTGATGTTTCCTTTTTGTGCTGTGATTGTGAAAAGTGTAATTCTGTCTAGTTTGGGTAGTGGCTACGACAAGGAAACCTCAGATCAATTTTCAGCGTAAAAAAAAAAGCGTATGTAGCCCAAGTGGATCTACTTCAAAAAGTTCAATTTCGTAGGGTAACTTCTGTATAGGTTACCTTGTGAACCCAGCTTTGCTTTTTTCATTATAGATGAACTGTCGTGCCTTGAGCATGCTATATTTTAGAATAACGTTAACAGTATGTTTCAACCTTTCCTTATGGATGCCTTCAAGCAAGCTCTTGTTTTCAGCATTTTTTCGCTGATATTGGCATCTGAAGTAGCTCAAACATTGGTTTGAGATGCTTCACTTTGATGGAATACTTAGGTAGTACAGTTCATGGTTAACTTAACATAGAAATGCACCTAACCCAAATCTGCATGAGCAGAATTTGTCGTGAGTTGACTGATTGGCATGTGTCAGATGAGGACTCTCCATTTGACCTTTTTGGGCTTTGGAGTGTTCCTTCGCAAACTTTGCGTATTCAGGCGTCCCTGCTCAACAAGCTAGGGAACCTGTAATAATTGGTTGCGAACACATTTTATGGATAACTCGCTTCCATTGCTACTCCAAGAGAGTTTCATTATGGTTTTGTTATTACAACGCCCTTCATTGTGGTATACCATAGCTACTGCTTTGAAAGAAGCTTGTCCTCTGCGGTCTGTGCGGACCGAAAGAGGTATTCCTGAATGGAACTCGGACTTGTTCAAGTTCTAAATATCTTCGGATAAACCAGTCTTTTGTATAGCTACGAGTCTTTAGTTTCTACCCCGAGGATTGTAGCTATAGAATCGATTTAGTGGGCACTAAAAAGCTCTGCTTACTTCAAATCTCATGGAACAAATGGGGCTCTGTCCTATTTTTCTCCAGAGGGATTTGAGTTTTGTAGTTTTCTATTGGGTATTTTCATGGCGTGAAATTGCTCTGTAGTTTTATCCCGAAAGGGTGCGTGCATTGTAAAAAGAAGGAATAAATTCCAGATTTATCTGGTTACGTCGTTCTTTCTGAAATGCTCGAAATGCATTGTCGATTATCACATCTGTGATGTTCGTTTGGCTAACATGCCTGTTCATGTGAACTCACATGTCTCCCAATTTGGGATGTCCACAGTGACTCTTTTACACAAAGTTGTATACGTTTTCAAGAAAGCACTAGCTCAAACGTAGTTTTTGCTTGGGTGATTTCTTGAATATTGAGGATGCTTTTGATGACGTGCCTTTCTATGTCATATTGAAAGTCGCATGACGTCGCAAGCAACCTCCAATGAGCTATAGGCTCCTTTTACGCTTATGCGTTTTACAGTGTCCTTTTTAGGGCACTGATTAACCCCGTTGTGGTATGAGCTATGAGCTCTCGTTGCGCTTATGCGTTCATTCCCTCTTCTAGGGCACCCCTTCCTATTTCATCACCTTTCCCTTTCCCAATTCCAATCCCTTGTCCCATTCTCCCTCAGGTAAATGATGAAATAGGCTCATATGTATGGCGATGGCACAAATGTCCCAAATGGAGGATAACGTGCCTCTGGAGCCGGCCTTCTGATACCTGATACAACAAACCATCAGGTAGATCATTCCCTTCCGGTATGACTCTGCAGCCATAGGTAATCCTTGCGCTGATGGTGGGTACACAATCATCATCATCATCATCATCACCAATTTTAAATCTTTTTCCATAAATTAAAAGCTGAATACAATACCATTCGATCATCTGAATACAGGTTTTGCGTCAGATTGATGAAATTCAAGATATTGGCGAGTTTTAGGGACGATCTTCTTAAATTTTAGCAAAATTCCCAAATTTTTTTGGAGAAATGTATTTTTTCAATAAGAAAAAAAAACAACTTAAAAATTCTTTCTCGACGTTTATTTGACATATCATATGTAGGCGAGTTACAGTAAAAATTTCAGCTCAATCGGAGCATTGATTACGGAGAAAGAGATGTTTGAAGTGAGCGACTTTGCATAAAAATAGAACAAAAATCGATTTCAAATCATCAACCTTGTATGGAAAGTCGAAAAAATTTCCGCTCTACTGTATTTTTTTTTCCTTCGCGTTTTCGAATTCAGGGCATGATTCTACACCAAAAATGATCATCAGCTTACCGAGTTCAAAAATGCTGTAAACTAGTGTTATTGGTAAAAAATACTCATAATATAGGAAAATTGACTTTATCCATATATGGGTACTTGTGGTTTACCCATATTTGGCTGAAAAATGTTGTTTCGATTGTAAGCTCATCATCACAAGATCAACAATCTCTGAAGTTTAATTTCTTTATTTTGTGAAGGTTTTCAAGATTGACGATCCAAGTTAAATAAATAAATTTTAGCATTTATTAAGACGGTAAGTCAACAAAAATTTACTGTTTATTCTCTTCTAGAATATTTCTTTCTAATTCCAGATCTCCATTCCGGGGCCGGAGCCTCGGTGCCGAATCTAACTAGATTCAGTGTTTCTCCTATCAACAACAATGTGCTGCTCGTACACGATAAGTTTCTGGAAGCTGGAAGAATCTCGGAAAGGAAAGCACACTGGCCCCAAACACGTCGACAGTTCAAGCGTTCAAGGCACTTCCTCCGATGGACCAACGTCACGAACTGTGAAATTGAGTGAAAAATGGTCAAGGACTTTTGGCACCGCCCAGCGTGCTTGCAGCAGTAAATTGGGCCCAGAGCTGGAAGTGCAGTCGGGAACAGAGAATCTCTGCTAGTAAGACGCTGGAGCGGATTTGAAAGCAGTTTACGGACTCCGGTACATCGGGTTGTTGCGGTCAGCAGTGCATTGAAAATAATGTGCAGCGTTCAACTGATTAGGAAACGTTAAAGTGAAGTTAATTTTTCTTGTGTTTTCATGTTCAATAAAGTTTAAAATTTCACGACTATTGTTTTAATAATTGAAAAAATATTAAATTAATTGAAATAAACAAAAATTGAATAAATAAAATTCAAAATAAAACATTGCTTAGTTACCCATTTATGGGTAAACTTATTTACCCACATTTTAGTAAAGCGCCTTTAACCATTTATGGGTAAAGTGGCTTTACCCATAAAATGAGGTTGTGCACTTTTTGGCAATTATGGGTAAACCATACCCATATTTGGGAAAACTGACCTTAGCGTGCAGGGTTAAATCACGGAGAACGAAGGGAACGTTCAAAAATTATGTCCAACATTTGGGGGATGCACGGAGAAACGAAAGTACCCAAAAGTGAGTTCATTCCACCCAACTTTGAGGTTGCGTGCGGGAAGCCAATTTTGAGTTGATAGAGTCGATGTTGAGGTAGGTAGTTTGCATTTAGGCGTATACGGCCAAAGTACCTAGCGTCGAAGTTCTTTTTACTCAACCGTCAGTTCAAATTACTCAACTTTCGGTACTATGTCACTTACTCAATTTTGGCTTCCCGCATCGAACTCTCAAAGTTGGGTTGTTTTGCTATTCACTCTCTGACAACAATAAAGAGAGCGAATGAAACAGGATGCAAAATAGAACTCAAAAGTGAGTTTAAAAATACTCAAATTTGGGTTCTCTTGTTTTTCAGTGATGGGATGAGGTCTAGAAACAGGGAGGGTGCAGGCACGTCAAACTCGAACAAACTACGCCTACCTAACATGCATCGAGCGGGCCTTCCCAAACAACACAATGCGATTTCGCGGGCCACCCCCATCGACAAAACAAACCGATTTCCAAGCAGGATTCGACTAGGCTTCTGGTCGCGTTGCCAGTCACACTAACACACTCGCAAAAGATGAGCAGTAGGCCTAGTCGCATGCGGGTCCCCTGTCTAGAAAAGTGTGACAGTACGTGTACTAGGTATTAGGTATTTATTGTTCGTGCAGTTGAAAATCGGAATTTTCGACCCGCGAAATTCGATTTTTCTGTTAAACCGTGTGTCGGACGTACGTCGGGCACAGTGCGCTGGATAGAGGGCCAGGTCTGCTGTCCAGCGCACTACGTCTGACGTTAGGTTTTACTATGGATTTTGAGAAAATTCGATTGTCGGGTGTGGGGTATTTTCGGGTTTCAACCACGACGACAATATAGGAAAATAGCGTGAGAGGGGGGAGGGGGGTCTCAAAATCCCAAAAAATGATGGACATAATATTTGAATCTTCCCAACGTGCAGTGCGGTTGGGGTTCGTTCAAATATTACGTAACGCTAAAGGGGGTGGGTGGGACTCTAGCGCTGTTTTACGCTTCATACAAAATTTCAAAGTTTCCCATACAAAAGTTGTCACGTGGGGGAGGGAGGGGGTCTAAAGTATAAACACTATAGGTTGTGAAAGCCACAACTATGAAAATTTAAAATGATCATTCAATGCGTGGTCGATGGAAATTTCGCAAGTGTTACGTCTGTTAGTCTGTGACTATAGATTCCATAGACTCGCGGAGGCGAAGACAACTGTAGCCAAACGAACTGTCAGTTCGTGTAGCCAAACGAGCATGACGTCACAATTTCAATAATGACAATGGAGGTAAAGTGCGCTTGATAGAGGACCAGATCCGCTGTCCAGCGCACTACGCCCGACGTTAGGTTTCACGTATGGATTTGGAGAAAACTCGATTGTCGCGTGTGGGGAAACTTCGGGTTTCAAACGCGACGACAATACCTTCACAACCAGAGGCGCGCGCATCGTTTTTGTTCACGTTTGACGTTTCACATTAGCGCCTACTGTTGACGATATGGCGAAGCTCAGGTTTTCGGGCAATATCGTTACCAGCTGGTGCTAGTGTAACTGAGCGATTAAATTTTAAGGAATTTGGTCTAAGTGTTACGTCTGATGATTACATAGAGTTTTATTGTGAGTTTCCTTGGCCACTGGATTCGAAGGTCGATTCGACACCTTTTAATTCCGCCCTATTTTGATTATCCTTTGACAGATACGCGTATTTCGCTACCACCAAGGCTACCATTTGTAATCTTCCCCAGTGTCAGTTATCCACTGGTACTGAAGAAAGCACTGAGGAAGATTACAAAGTGATACTCGAAATACGCGTCTGTCAAAGGATAAGCAAAACACCCAACTAACAATTGCAAGTCACAAACAAGCAAGCTTGCTGAATTGTTGCTTAATAATGGTAATGATAGCTGAACTAAAATTATGCTCTACACATTACTGTTCAAATGATTTTTCAATTGAGAAAGTAGTCAATGTTCGACTTTCCTCATCGGCGAGCTCATCGGTATGAACAATGATAAATTAAAACACTTTTCAATAGTTTAACAAGAAATTTATTCGACAAGCATTGATTCCTTAACAAAAGAGTTTAACAAAACATTTGTCCGCATCTTATTAAGCTGATGTATCGATATGCATATGCTCCTGAACAATGTGCTTTTCACTTGTCACATAAACGCCTTCAGCCTGTCATAGTTTGACTCGAAACTTTGTTCGGATTATGGGATATATCATGGCTAAAACTGTTTAGACAACCAAGTTATTAAAGAACCAATATTTTAAACGAATCGCATAAAATAAAACAAAATAGAATTATGTAGTTTAGCATTGAGTGCCAAGAGACGTAATCAACGTAAAAATGAGGCATTGTTTTATTATTATTAGTCTGTAACAAGATATCTTGTAGCTTGATTATTATATTTTTTTATCTTCCGCAGCAGCTTGATTGTACGAGACGCTTGGATCGATGCATTTGACATATCAGTGCTGTCGTGTTTACTGAATATGGTTCCCACAGTCACCTAGATAACCAAACAGCATTCAGAAATCGACACATTTCAAGTATCCCTGAGCATCCTTATGCACTATTTATTGAACATATGTAATATCAAGATTCCATGACAAAAGCATAAATAAAAATACTTAACGGATCTTTGATTGAGCATGAGTAGATTACCTGAACAGATGCTGTGAATGCACCATGTCCAAGACCATACCGCACCACATATTGTCATACATTTTTAAAGATCGATATTTAATAATAAAAATAAAAACATATTCATATCGCAATTAGTACGTCTGGAAACAATATCTTCAACAAGGACCAACACTTTTTGGCCGCATTCGATACAAGTTTTCTCACCGTGCGATAAAAATACTGACAGCAAAATCAGAATGGAAAACACGTGTTTTGGGCTGAACAGCTGTTGAAGTATAAGGCGTTGTTCAGTTGATTACCACGTGATGTGCTAATTCACCACTGCTGAACACAAGTTCAGGAGCGATCATTGAGCCATGGGTAGATTATGTTTTGCTTTGGGTGCTGCATCTCACCATCTCTAGGATGGCGCAGATAGGAAGGCATGCGGCTGGCATTCGACACGTCTCGAGTTCTAATCCGGATTTAGGTAATTTTATATGTAATTCTTATATAGTCATTTTTGCCAAAGCTTAATAACAACTTTCTTGTACATTTGTAAAACGCTTTGAACAACAAAAAATAAAGTTGGTGCATAACATGACGCTGTATAACTTCTCCAAATTTGTGTGAACTAAATCCGAACATAGGTTGTACGCTTGGTTGTACGTGAAAATAATTCAAATGTTATTCAACATTATGCTGAATTAATTCGTCATAATAATGCCTGTTAAATGAGTGATTGTTAGTTGGGAACTTTGTACCTTTTTAATTCCACCCTCTAACGCTTATTCTTTGACGGATACGCGTATTTTGACTATCATTTGTTATCTTTCTCAGTGTTAGCTATCTACTGAACCTAGTGGATAACTGACACTGAGGAATACTACAAATGGTAGTCGAAATACGCGAATCTGTCAAAAAATAAACATAAGAGGGTAAAGTTAAAATGTACAAAATTGTTTACACTCATTCGAAAAACGTACGGCCATGCCAACGACCAGACCGTAGTCAACGAGGTGCGGCAGAAATTCCACGTTCAACGCTTGTGGGTGGACCAGATGCGCCAGATCAGAAAACGCTGCTGTATGTGGTGCCGCGGGTACAAAGTAACACCAGTCGCTCCTAAAATAGTACCGCTTCCGAAGGTTGGCTGAAGCACGGTTAGAGCCGTTCATATGGACTTGAACAGCTTAACTACCGAATCCTTCAAGAACGTGATTTGGATTGAGAACGAGTTGTTCGAATCCCGGATAAAAACTAACCATAGGGTATTTGGTGAAAACCATTCCTGTACCATACAGTGTACCAGCTACAATATAGTGTATTGTAATGGAATGGTTCGCTAAAAGCTTTGCACATTGGTAGCTACTATACATTTACATCCGATCTTTATGTAACAATATATTATACTGTTTTTCTTACGTTTGAACCATTCACTATTCCGAAACAATCTTTTTCCGTGCATTTTAAATTATTTATTCAGTTTATGATTTTTTCCGTGCTTTGTTTTGTTGATGTTCGTGACATTTTTGTTGCAAAGGAAATGAAAGAGAAAAAAGTGAATAAGTTGAAACATCTATTTAAAGTCAATAAAATGTTTAAATAAAGTGGTAAACCAGGTGTCCTAAGGACTGCATATCCAAGAGATATGGTGGGCTAGGTATGTAGAGTGCGATGAGAGGAATACGAATGTAGGTCAACCCGGAAAGACGCAGTCCAGATTACCGTAAATCAGTGGATGAGTTCAACACTATTCTTTCTCTTCTTCTCTCATGTTAAATTGCCTTGTACAACAACCGAATTAAATGCGATTTATCTTTGACATTTTTAACATAAGGACTGGACACTGAAAAGACTTCTGATATAAGTTCGTCTTCGCTTTTTAACCTAACTTATAGTTGAATCGAACTTGACAGTTTTCTCATGAGTTGTTGTACATATTTCATAGTTCAGTCAAACTGGAGCCTCAATATTGCAATAACGGTTAAGTACGCTGTAATCATACTTATGTATCTCGTCACCCACTTCATGCAACTACATTAGTGGTCTAATAACACTTAGCGCGCTAGGCATAGTTCCATCATGCCGCTCAAAGTGTTGTCACAAATAATGCTTAGTTTGCAAAACCCAGTTATCTGGCTGGTGGAACATGGGAGCCTAAGCTTCAACTGTTAATGCAATCAGAGGCTACTCAGACTTACACGAGTTTAAGTTAGTTTGGCTAGAACTGCCATTATCGCAGGAACATGACGAGATAATATAACATTATATGGTTTATCTAATGTAAAACAATACAACATAACAAAAGAGAACCATTCCCAAAACCATGATTAAATTTATAACCTGTACTGAAATTACAATTAAAAACAATATATTTACGGTACATTTTATTGTTTGAAACCATACGTGTACCATACTATGTACGGTATATTAAAGCCCACGTATCAGTATTTCAAACAATTCATTTATAATAAAATGTATGGTTTTGTAAAAAAATATATATGGAGAAAAATATGTTTTATATTGTTACGATACTTAACAACCCGTATAGTATATTGTAAAAATCTTATTTACAATTCACCATACAGTTATCTATATTACATCTTATTGTTTTTGTATTTTTTATTTTTACAGTGGTGTTTATTGTAACAATATGGTTCTAAATAGTACTGTTACAATACCACATTTGGTTTTTCTACTGTATTTTTTATTCGGGATCCTACACTTGGTACGTTTCGGTCGTGCGGAAATTAGATGAAAACGGAAAGCATGGTGAACTCAAAATCCTTGATATTATCTCGTTAGTGACGGACGACCAGAAATCCTAAACTCCAAACCATTTCATGTTGCTCACATCGAACGACTTACGGAAATCGGAAAAATTTACCACGGATGAAGGCAAGGCATTGAGAATAAGCTGGAACCTGGTAAAGCATACTCTTGAGAACTTCTGTCGTCTGTAGACGATTATACGACGGATGAAATGGTTCCAGAATGTACATCCCATCAATATTGGAGATTTGGTATTAGTGGTGGACGAGAGTGTCCGGAATCGATGGTTACTAGGACGACTGATCGGTACGGTTCCGGGAAAAGATTTAGTGATGCGTCGAGCAGAAGTGAAGACCTCGGCAGTGATCCTGAAGAGGCCATGTACAAAGTTGGCTGTGCTGGACGTACAAGGATCTAGTGACGCCCAACCGGAAGCCAAGGCTACGCGTGAGGGAGCATGTTCTGTTGGTAACTTATACCCACTGTCAGTAATTCATGCGCCACAATACATCCACCAGGCGATCCGGGAGGCACCGTTAGTCTACAATGATGACAAAAATCATTTTGACTTGGTCATCATTTTCCGGTCCAGTTGCCATGATTCGTATGGGGGGAGCTATCATAATCGAATGCTGGCAGAAACCAAATTTAACGGTTGAAAGAGGCAAACACAAGAATGAATTCACTCCACCAAGAAAAGGCGGCATGAAGAGAGTGAGGTTGTGCAGCAAATAAATGATCGGAACAATATGCGGAGGTTTTATAATACTCTCAATAGTTTTCTATGAGCACTTCCACAGTTATTAATTGAAAGCTTCGTTTTGCAAATGACCATTTCGCATTCGTATCACCGACGAACCGACGTGACAGTGGTGATTCAAAAGTGTCCCCCCCCCCCAAATTTAACGGTCGACCACCTAAGCGAGCGATCGCTTCTGTCAAATCAGCGCAGACGCAAACCGTTTCCTATATGAACACACGGGGGTTCAGTGTTGAGCTATCAAATCATCGCGAGCCGTTATAGAGGTGGCGATAGTGTTTGGCTATTTTTCATCATGGCTTCGCGGACAACAAATTTGAATTTATTTGTTCTAGCTGTCACGTCGGTTCGTCGGTGTTCGTATGTCATGTTGCAGGCACGAGGAAGTCATAGAAAAGAAAAGAGAGTGTTAAAGTGATATATCAAGAATCCTAAAAGACATGAAAGCCTATAAGAATGTCATCACTGGCCAAACGAAATCAGCAGACGCAATGCCATACAGCAACAGCAGTTTGTTTCAAGTTTTTCTTCATTATGTAATAAGCACAATACATTTATTCTTACATTGTTTTCTTCTTGGTTTTCACATCGGTTCTGCAATGCTTAATTAAATTTATCCTTCCGTATTTTTTTGTTTTGTTTGTTTTCTTCTGCGGCTAACAACCTTCTCACCGTCCGTCGCGTGTCCATCGACCGCCGATCAACGCGAAAAAGGATCCTGTGTTGTTTGCGCGCCGTTTGCGTCGCAATGGTTTGCCGTGATTCAAAAAAAAAAAAACTCTGTTTTTTCAGTAATGTGTGTTTGTGAGTGGTTTTCTTCCAGGTGTATTTGGGGAGGATATTGGAGTGTACAGAGTTGCAGAAACACTCCTCCATTCAGGGTTTCAATGGGCTCTCGAAAGGCATTCTTGTGTGAGTGTGGTTGTGTGTTTGTGTGCTAGTGTTTGTTCGTTATTCTTTTTTGGGTGTTCGTGTATCTAAGTGGATATTTGGATGTGTTTGTGTAAGTTTACTATCATTGTGGCTTCCTTCTGAGGAAGTTTCTTTGGACGTATTATCTTTACAACTGTTCCGTTTCATCATCTAGGTTTGCACGTTTTACATGTGTAAGTATCATGCAGCCTTGCTTGGTTGCTCATAGCAAACTACGCTGTAAATATCGATTCTGTTCTCTGCTACTGTGAATTCTGTGTGTATGTGGGGATGCATCTGTTTCATTCATTATAGTTATCTTTTAATATTTCTCCGTGGGTATATGTGTAAACAGTTTGTGTGTGTAGAATAATGATAAAACTTGCATTTATCGTCTTGTGATCAGGTATACAAATTTCTTTTATAGGTTCTTTGCGTGCCGAGAGGCGCCAAACGTATACTTCTCACAATCGAAATAGAAACTTGATTTTTTCATTCCAGTTTATCGTTTAAATTGACACCTTTTTCATAGTTCTCTTTCGTCTATCTTCAATTGTATGTGTATATGTATAATATATAATTTAAGTCAAACGTTTTCTGTGGTCTAAGTACCAACATTTTCTTTTAATTCTTTGAAATGGTTTGTAATCATGAAGATCGGATGCTCTGCACTACAGAGCTTTTTCGTATATTTAACATTTGTTTTCTTTAAGCATTTCTAGATTATTTCCTCGCGCTGAAACCGATGAGTTTGCGTTTACAACAGTGCTTTTTATCCATATGTGTGTCTGGGGGTATGAAAAACGTCACGAGTAAATATCCTTCATCTGCTATGTTTCTTTTGACTCTACTACTGAACTATCAAGGTTTGATCTAATCAAAATAATCCTCCTGTGGTGTAAAAATCTTTTCTTCTCAAACCATTCTTGCGCACCGTTTCTTTGCTTTACTTTTTTTGGCCTAACTACTTGTCCCGAATCTGGTAAGAATATAAAAATTAGAACCATCTGTTTTTTTTTCGTCTCAACTGGTTGTTTTTTTTGCGTCCAGTAATGTAAATTGATAATGCACATTGATTCGAACGATGAATATAATCATTAAAATATATTTAAACTAAGATATCATCTTATACGTGCAGGAGAGAGGGGGATGAAAGAAGCAGTTACATATTAGCCTAAATGCTAGATGATCCTAGTAGTGTGGTGGTTTCTTCCCTCTCGCTTATGGCACTATTCTTGGAATAGTTGAAATTCGTGATTTTTTGTTTGTGTGCTACAAATAGAACATTTATCTCACTCGCCGTTGATAGAAATGTAATCGCAGAGAATGGCTTTCCTTCGGTATATAAATGTTTTATTTCAGCATACTCTTACTGTGAACGTACTTTAACGACAATACAATGCTTTAGCTATATAATAATTCTACGAAGAATACTTTTTAAAGACAATCGCTTAAATCTCAACGAGAAACATTTCTGCTACAGTAAGACACATACGGAATATAAGGTAGGACTTTGTTTTCCAATGCAGTTCGATTTTAAATCAGCTTCATAAGAAAACTTTGAATGGCTATTCATCTCAAATAAAGGTACACTTTTGCTCCAGTGCAGTCATTTGCAGTTCGTAGTGATAAGATGTGAACCGATATGCACTCTACACGCTAAGGTCAGTTTACCTTTTTTCCAAAAAGTGCACAATCGCAAATATGCGTAAATGATACTCAAATATAGGTAAATAAGACTCAAATATGGGTAATGTGTATCTAATTGTAACCCAAATATGGGTAAATATTATCCATAAATGCGAATGTGCACTTTTGCAAAATATGAGTTTTATTCACCCATATTTGCGTAAATTTTACGCAAATTTAAGTAAAATTTACCCATATTTTAGAAAAATAGGTAAACTGACCTTAGCGTGTAAAAGAAATCCAAGCCCATAGATGTACAGAACAGACAAAATGCCAGCCGAAAATAAAGTTTCAACTTTTCCAAAACAAAACAAAAAAAAAAAACTTTTTTATGAAATTTTACTTTGAATTGCACCATTTTTTCAGTAGCTGAAAAGTATTACACTGATAAAAAATTTGACAATTTCCAGCTGCCAAACGACGAGCTTTGGCTCCTAATATTGACATGTTTTGCTTGCTTGCAGATGTTTTGTTTTCAACTGCGCTGTTAATTTTACCCTACAATAACTTGTATTTAATTCGTTGTATGCTGTTTCGAGAATGATGGAACAAACAGTGTCCGTTAGATGTATTCTTTTAAATTCTTTTTAATAAATCCCCTGTCTGCAATTTTCCATTAGTAGATCGTATCCCCTAAAGCTCATCATCATATCCTGTCATTTTTTTTTTAGTTTTGTTTCCTATAAGAATCAAAACTACGAAACCGTTTGATTTCCTGTCGGCCACATTTGCCTTTCCACTTCGCTTCTCGGTTTTTATATTTTTGTTTATTTTTATTCATATGTGTCACCTTATTATCTACTGTCTTACAAGCTAAAGGTGCTTAATTCTCTTGCAGACTAATTTTTCTATCTTAAGGTTTGGAAACTTTTCCGTAAAATAACACCTTCCATTTTTCTTCTTTGTTCGGTTGACTTATACACTTCTCTATCACAAAAAGAAGAACAATCACAACACTAATTTTCCATTTGTTATTCTCTTTAACCACAGGGTAGTGAAAAGGGTTTTCTCAGTTGGATTTTCCATTATATTCATCTCTCAGGTTATTAAAAGCTTATGTTTCGTCCAATAAATGTTTTCACATTCCACTTTGCTTCCTATTCTCAGGATGTGTTCTCTGACTGCGTTAACATATACTTAAATCAACTTCAATACATACACGAGAAATGCAAATTTTGATTATCGCTTCTAAAAAAACTAAACTAAACCGTTCGTCATTTCGTCCTACAACTTAAACGATATAATTTGTTGGGCTCTACTACCACAGGATAAGGCAATTCTTGGTAATTGAAACAATAGCATGCAACTTATCTTCGTAAATTGACTTGAATCATTCTCATTCTCAAACTTAATATTACATTCCTGGAGGGTAGCGGGACAGAGACATAAAATCTATACACATATATGAATAGTAAGTAGAAGTATAAAAATATAAAAAAGATAATCAACTTCATGATACAGAGAAACACACTTGCACTCACGACAGAAAAACAGAAAATCGTTCAAGTAAAAACTTAAAATCTAGCAACTTTCATCACTCTTAAGACACTAAAATTTGGGGGGATTTTGATTATCGTTATCGCACATTGTTTTCTTTTTGTCGGACCACACAACTCCATCCGATGCCGCATTTGTGTGTATGTGTTTGAGTCCAATGTGTTTTTGTGTGGGTGAAGTGCTTGTGTTTGTGCGCGTGGTGCACCAACAGCCAACTTCTCTCGTCTCACGCCACGCTCTAGGTGTACGACGACGCAAACATGTCGATGTTTTCCAGCTCCAGGTCGGCCAACGGTTGGTACGGCAGGTGATTGACGACCTGGTCGTTCTCCAGATTGTAACTGCTGTTTGTACGAGTGTGTGTGTGTGCGTGTCGGGTGGTGTTTCGAACACACAATAAACAGGGGCGGAAAACATGAAAGAGAAACAATACCGTTGTGAAACGAAAAAAAAAACAATATAACATGCTCTGGAACAAAAAGGTTTGCGGTTTTGAGAAGAGATGCGGAAAAAAGGTCGCCACCAGCAGAGACAACCGATGCTTTACAACAGCAAAAACTATGTCCAGAATAGAGTTTCGTAACTTTTCGGATAAAATGAGGATTGCATGCAAAATTAAGGTAGAACAAAAAGAGAAAATTAGACTAAATTTAATGGTTAGTGTGAGTGCTGCGGCGTTCAGGTGCATTTACAAATATTACAACGGTGAAGCTGCTACAGAACTATTTCAAAGGGCTACAACAAACGGAGAATATACAGAAAATAACGTATTGTACAATAAGAATTCTAAAGGTGCATAATAAAAAAAGTAGATACACTACATTGTATGTTTACATTACAATACATTTTATTGTAGATAACCTACAGAAGACAATACAAAAACAATATAACGTATGGCTATGCACCATACAATGTATCGTAAATAAACATTTTACAATAGAATGTTCAGGTTGTTAAGTATCGTAACATCGAATTTCCCGAATACGATGTAGCGATGGGCCCATATAGCCGAGGCGGTAAACGCACGGGTATTCAGCATGACCATGCTGAGGGTGACGGGTTCGATTCCCGGTCGGTCCAGGATCTTTTCGTAAAGGAAATTTCCTTGACTTCCTTGGGCATAGAGTATCTTCGTGCCTGCCACACGATATACGCATGCAAAATGGTCATTGGCAGAGGAAGCTCTCAGTTAATAACTGTGGAAGTGCTCAAAGAACACTAAGCTGAGAAGCAGGCTTTGTCCCAATGAGGACGTTACGCCAAGAAGAGAGAGAGAGAGATGTAGCCAGATCAAATTTATGCACATCCTTCAGGGCCCAAGGGAAACCAGAAAAGGAAGACATCAGAGATGTGTTGGATAGACTTCATCTTCAGTACATGAAACTTGTGTACGGTAGAGACTGTTTATATCAGAGACCCGCAAAGAGTGAAACCAAATCTATCTATCGAACTGTCAAATCGGCTACCTATCGAGCGCGCCAGCAAAAGTTTGAAAACAAAGCCTGACGAAGAAGAAAACCAACAGTCAAAAGAAGTCGTCTTTGCGTGACTCTTACATAAGCAGACTTTAGTGTACGGTTCGTACGGTGTACGAAGATGAAATCTTCGTCTTGTTGCTCCGCTTGTCTACCTTGTGTTCCCTCGAAATCCGTTTGTTTGTATCGTTACAGGTTGTCATTCTGTCCTTATTACACTGCTGAAAGTAACCAGAAACCCCCTTTCTACTATCCCTTCATTAATCATTTTTGTTCCCTCTAACCCTTGCTCTAACCTAGGCTAAACAGCGATTTTTACAGTTTCCCAAAACTAACATTTCTCGACGACAAACTGTTTTTTTGCTTAGATTTCGCTGCTCAAACCAAAAGAGTATCACTTTTTTATTTTTGGCACATTTTAAACTAAAAGACCACACAGTACGACGTCTGTGCATTGTATCTGTGTTAATCAAATGATTCGCCCGATGATCATCATTGACGTGTGACGTCATCGTAAACAAGTTCATCCAAAGTCTTTTTCTTTTCTTCTCCAAATGAACTTGCCCATGATGGCGTCACCTGTCAACTAACAGTAGGACGTGAAGCGGCGGTAACTGTACACTCAGAAACATTCCAAATCAAAGAAAGTTTAAATTATAATCTTTTCCGACATTTCATACATTTACACTTAGCTCAGTATTGTAAGTATACTATTGAAGCTTAGAAAGTTATACTGTTTCCAAATAAAACAAACATAATCTTTGTTAATTAGCTTCAGCCATTCTCGTCGTTAGCTCCACACCTTGCGCCACGTTCTTTGCTAAATTTTATATCAAACGCAAAAGTGATTTAGAATTGTGTGCGGACCTGTTTTCATCGTTTCCAGTCCGGTTTCCAGCAGCGAATCAACATTTCAAGAAGCATTTCTTTTCATCCAGATTTCCGTCGGACTCCGTCAGTCGATGGTTCGCCGAGCGAAACAACGTATGTATTGATTTTCAATGTAAATTGGTCCAGAACTAGACATCAGATCATGTTTACAACGATTTGCAATCTTGCAGGGACCACAGTTTACCATCGCTGGAAATCACACTGTTTCCCCGGACAATGAGATGAATCCGACCCGGTGGAAGTTTGGCAAGAGGCTCATACACATTACCAGGACCAGAAAATCAGTGGAAGTGAATGCAGATGTCTGTCGTTCCTGCAGAAGTTACTTTTTTAGCCACTTCTGCCATACATGTGATTGTTGAACATGTTTTTATTGAAAACGATATGAAATACAAATGTTTCGATTTTCTTTTATTTTTCTTTTTGTTTTTCAAAACAAAAAAATCAAAATCCTTCAAATCTAAACATTTTTTACGATAAATCCAGGTTATACAACCCTCAATAAATCCCATTTATACTAGATAACCAATATTTCAAAGTTATACTAGGCCGGTATAGCTTGCACATAAACGGAGCTTGGGGTCAACCAGGCAAGATGTGAAACGGTAACTGCGGATCGTGTTCACTGCTCGCATCTTGCATCCGGCAAGATCCGGTGAACATCCAGTGGGCTTTCGGTCGCTGGATGTTCATGAATGTGTCATTTTATGTAAACAGTGCCCGCATTTGCAGAAGAAAAGAATCAACTCGGGGAAAAAAGAAGACCGTGGATAAGTCCATGATCATCATGAACTTGTCCACGATGACGTCACCCGCCAACTGACAGCATGCTGTGAAACGGTAACTGCGAGTGGGTTGTGTTTACTAAAATCACTGCTCACATCTTGCATCCGGCGAGATTCGGTGAACATCCAGTGAACTTTCAGTTGCTCGATGTTCATGAATGTCATTTTTTTGTAAACAGTGCCCGCAGTTACGCAAGAAAAGAAGAAATAATCCAGTGGAAAAAGAAGACCGTGGATAAGTCGACCTGCAGTTACCGTTTCACAGCATGCTGTCAGTTGTCGTGTAATGTCATCGTGGACAAGTTTATCCAGCAATGAACTTATCCACGATGACGTCACACGCCAATAGAGTTTTGCATCGAAATTTAACCTCAATTTTCTCCCCGAGAGAGAAAAGAACGGCATCGAATGGGAATCAAAACAAACCACCGGAAAATGTCAAAATTTGTGTGGGAAAGAAAAGGAAGGGACGAACGAGAATGAACCAAACGTTCATTCGTGACGTCATCTTGCAGTATCCTATTGACAGCATGCTGTAAAACGGTAACTGCGGGCCGTTCACTTCTGATTGGAAGCGACCCCGCTCTAGTGTCAAAATTCTCGGACCGCGATGAATTTTGTTCATCGGTGCACTCGTCTATGGACTTATCCACGGTCTTCTTTTTCCTCGGGATTGCTTCTTCTTTTCTTCTTTAACTGCGGGCACTGTTTACAAAAAATGACATATTCATGAACATGCAGCGCCTGAAAGTTCACTGCATGTTCACCGGATGTGGCCGGATGCAAGATGTGAGCAGCGATTTTAGTAAACACGGCCCGCAGTTACCGTTTCACAGCATGCTGTCAGTTGGCGTGTGACGTCATCGTGGACAAGTTCATTTGCAGAAGGAAGAAAAAATCAACTCGAGTAAAAAAGAAAACCGTGGATAAGTCCCCATATTGTACACCAAAGTGTACAGAAAGGCTTTATGTTTACTCAAAAAACGAATTGTTGATAGTAGGCTCGGAGAGTCGAGTCACATATACCAATCAACTCAGTTCGACGAATTGAGATGATGTCTGTATGTGAGTATGTATGTGTGTATGTATTTATGTCTGTGCGCAAAAAAAGTTCACTCACTTTTAAGCAGGGTGGCCACACAAAATCAAAATTGAAATTCCCGCATTTTTCCCGACTTTTCCCCGCATTGATTTGTAAATTTCCCGACTTCTTTATATATCTGTGGAGCATGTAAAACATCCAAGAATCCAAGCTTTTAAGTGGATCTGTAAAACTTACTAAAATATTTACAATGTCATTGTGATGCTGTGACAGATTTACAATATTTTGAAGACGGTAACATCGAAAGAAATTTACATGTAACATATGCTTGAAATTTGCTTCTAATTCTGGATGTTTTGTAACGTAAACCTATACTTGAAAATGTTTGTGCCGGAATTACCAAAAAAAATTTGTAAACTCTGTAATAAATCCTTGATTAAGTTCCAATAAAAAATATAGTTGGCTAGCTGAAATACTCTTTGATGAATTCTTGAAAGGAGTTTTCTACGCTATCCCAGGAATTGTGGAGGTATGAAAGATGGCATTATTGACGTAACTATGTTTTGATTCCTATAGCCAGAATTATGGGAGTGTTTTCTGGTGAAATTCTTCGATGAATTTGCTAACAAATTTCCTGAAAGAAGTTTATTGCAAAAATTCTGAATAAATGCCTGTGATATTTTCTCACATACTCTGCTGGTGGCAAATCAGGAAAGCAATTCAATAATTGAGTAAACAAAAAATTATTAAGAAAATTAAATTCCGTTATATTAACAGGTTCATATACAAACCGCCAGATTCAAAATTATCCGAAATCCATTAGATTACACATAGTTTTATATTTCGCATATGTATATATAGGGTTTTTACAAGGACTCGCTGGTGATTCATGTAAAAACTCTTGAAAGAAACTGGCTTCTGAAGATAGGGGTAGGCGGGGCAATATGGACACCCGGGGCAGAATGGACACCCTCAATATTTTGAAATATGCGAACTTTTTTGAACTTTTGATGAATAGAGAATATAGTCCATTTGTCTAAAACGTAGTTTCAGGAAAGAAACATTCGAAATTATAATTATGCTTGATTTTACACGAAAAAGTTGCGTCCTCCGTTTTTTGTGCATGGAAATTATAATTTTCACACCATCTAAAATTAGATTTAGTGATTAATTTATTGCAGGTCGATTAAAACCTGATATGTCTAGAACACATGCAAGTAGTTTTGCTGTATCTACATGCTTAACGTGTTTATATTTTCTTCTTTATTATATCAAAAATCAAATTTGGAAATATCTTCTGCTGCCGGGGCAAAATGGACGCTCACCTTTTTGAAAGAGGCGGGAAGGGAAAAATATAACCTAAATCACAAACCAACCAAATTCTTTGATTTCAGTTTATTCGGTTAAATGTTCACTATAGTAGACATAGGGTGAAACATATTGGTCAAAAAACGACAGCAGTGGAAAATAGTTGTTCTAGGCACAGCTGTACATGCCGACAAAAACGAAGCTTTATCCAAAATAGCCTGAATTTAATTTAACTGAACCAAAATGAACTACTTCATCGTATTATTCATCCATAATAGTTGTTTTGTAATGAAATGACTTTATAGGTGTAAATAATGTACGAAATTCGTAAATGTCTCATGGTGTCCATTCTGCCCCGTATGCTTGAAGACGGTCATGAAAAACTAACATTTTTCAAAACATTTTTTGAAGTGGATAAATGTTTTTTCTTCGTGAGCATTCTTATGCAATAGATGCTAAATAGACTTTAAAAGGATACATATATCAAAAAACTAAACTTTTTTGACATCTTGCCAGGTAAACTTGGCAAAAACCTTAGGGTGTCCATATTGCCCCGCCTACCCCTACATTTAGATAAAAAAGCAGAACTAAGACAAATTCCTGTGAAAAATTCCTGTTTAGTGGGAATTGGAAGTTTTCAAAAAAGAAAAATAAGATATTAGTTTTGCTATTAGAGCACTAGCGATGAATTCCTTATCGGAATTTTTCTCAAGTTTTGAAAATACCTGGGGATCGCCATAAAAATGTTTTCTTTCCATAGACAATTTTTAGCTGAATTTTTAGAGAAATTCTCAAAACCTGAAAAACAAAACTTTGACATTTCTAACGAAAATTGTAAATTTTTTTTCAAGATATTTCAAGAAAAATTCGATATTCTTAGCTAAATTGCTAATCCTCTTTATTACGAACTCACTTGGAAACTCGTGAATATTTTTTTATGGAAACTGTTGCGTAGAGTATACACCTTTTTTTTAAAGTAATTTGTCCAATTTTAGTCGAATTCATCTACGATAGGAAAATGAATCTAGGATTTAAAACGAGATCTAGTACCGGTTTTGAGTAGCATTCAGACCATTGGATTGACCCAGGGTAACGCATAAAAAAATCAGATGTACCTACATGGGTTTAAAATAAATAAGCTTTCAGGACAATGTTTCGTCAGCAAACCCTGAAGAACTCCAAGAAGCACATAACGCAATTCTTCAGATTTGCATTAGGAATTATTGTTACAAAATCCTTCTACAATGTCCATATGTCTATCCTAAGGAATTCATGCAAGAAGCTTTTCATGTTTTTCATTGGTAACATCAAGAATTCCTTCAGTAGGCAGGCCATACATTAAAAGATTTCATAAAAAAATCTAGAGAATCATGTCTGGTTATCAACTTGCAATTTTGCTTCCGTTTCAATGTCATGAATTCTAGGTATTTATTTATAAATTATTCCACTAATTCTACAAATCGTTACGCAGAAAACACTTTGATAGTTCCTCCCAGTATTTCGTCATAAATTCATAATTCCATGTATATAAAATCCACCAGGAATTCTACCGCGACGACTGAATTTTCAATGTTTTTAGTAATTAAAAAAAAAATAAAATAAATGCCACTATACGAAATTGTTGTGATGCCTTTGGTGATTGCATGCAGGGATCTTTTTTATCAACTCATTCTGAAATTTCTAGAAATACTGTTAAATACTCCTGCAAAGTAATAATTTCAGGAAGTCCTTCACTAGCAAATTAAGAAATAATTTTAAAGTTTCAATGAAAACATAAATTGAAATTTGTCCCTAAGCTCATGGGCCCATATAGCCGAGGCGGTAAACGCACGGGTATTCAGCATGACAATGCTGAGGGTGACGGGTTCGATTCCCGGTCGGTCCAGGATCTTTTCGTAAAAGGAAATTTCCTTGACTTCCTTGGGCATAGAGTATCTTCGTGCCTGCCACACGATATACACATGCAAAAATGGTCATTGGCAGAGGAAGCTCTCAGTTAAAAACTGTGGAAGTGCTCATTGAACACTAAGCTGAGAAGCAGGCTTTGTCCCAGTGAGGACGTTACGCCAAGAAGAGGAGAGAGAGGAGGAGTCCCTAAGCTCAGCCAGATATTTCGGCAAAAAATCTAACAATTACAAGGATCTACTACAGAAAAAATCTGGATAGAATCTCTAAAATTATGTAAATAATTTCTCCATGGTCTCAATCAGAAAATCAGTTCGTCAACATACAAAATCCCATCGACAAGAATTCTCTGATTACCACCAGAATTCAAGGGGTTTGTTTGAGCCAAAATAAATTTGCTTAATTAATCCTGATAGTAGACGGTCGAAACTCTGCAAACTACGTGATTCCTCGATTATACTCACTGTTTTCTCGACAAATAGCTTTGTGAAATATTCTGTAGAAAATCATTGAAAGAATTTTATACTCTTAGTTTAAATAATAGTTTTTTCGTGCATGATTTTCATGATTTCTGGTTAACGTCATTATTGTGTTAAGCTATGATTAATCATGTATCGGTAGGTCTGCTTCAGAGGCACGTTCTCCTCCATTTAGGTAGTTTGTACCAAGTAACAGGCTAAAAATTTTCTAAGAAAATGTTGGAGAAGTATTATTCTGTTATTAAGTTTTCTCAACGAATGTGTATTATTTTTTGTGATACTTTTTTCACGTTTCGTAGATTAGGTTTTTTTTTATTTTTTTAAAAATTGTGATTTAAAATATGTTTTGCCTAAATTTAAGGTCTAATCGTTGATTCAAGCATCCGGACAATCATAACATGTCACCCGGATAATATCTATCAAACAAGAAATCACTCGTAATTCTGATTCCAATGATCATCTGCATCATTTGGTTTTTGAAATTCCTGCGTGAAACTTCTGTAATTGTGTAAGAATCTGGATTCAAAGTAAGTTAAATGCTAAATCTAGGTTTGAGTTTACATTCTGGAGGCGCTAAACATCATATTGAAAATTTCCGATCATAAACAAAATTCCCGACTTTTTCCCGCATATTTCCCGATGGATTTCAATTCCCGACTTTTTCCCGCATTTCCCGAATTTCCCGAGTCTGTGGCCACCCTGTTTTAAGGCACTTCCCATTGGCCATTGGATTTTACGGATAATAGCTCGAATCGAACCGGAATTTTACCGCATTGTTCGCTATTGAAAATGGTGCGGATCGGTGAAACTGTTCCGGATTTATGGCCATTTTAGTGTTCCGAACCAGCACCGGTGAACGGGTCATATGTAAAACTGAACCAAATTCTATCATGCGACACATCAAATTGCGCCGAAATCATCAATGGAAACCACAAAATTACTATGTCGGCCAATAATTCAAAATAGCTACCTAAAATCCAAGATGGCGGCCCACAACTAGAACAAGCGGCTGTTTTGTGGAGTTCAAGGCTCTAAAACTATACAATACTAGCTGTCCCGGCAAACTTTGTCTTGCCAAGCTGTGGTGGTTTGACAACTGTTGGGTTCATTGAAGCACGGCACTCTAGATCGGTTTTATTGCGCGATCCTGTTGATTTTCTTCCCAGTTCTTAAAAAAATCAGGTTTTTATCAATTTTCTTACTTTTTTAGATGATTTTCACAACTTTTACTACTTATAAACACAGCTGCCATGAATACGAATCGAACCATGCAAGGGTCATTCTGATCAGTTCATCCACTCGTGAGTTTTGTTGCCTCAAAGGGACTTCAAACTCATTTTTATAGATATAGATGGGTATAATTGGTATGGGGAAGATGTCCATGGTCTAAAAATGGGAACCATTATATTCAATATGGCGCCCCAAAATCCAAGATGGCGGCTCAAAATTCAAGATGGCGGATGTTTTGAGGTGTTTTAGGCTCTTAAGATATGCAATACTTGGCATGGTCAAGAGTCCAGAAATGGTAATCAGAATATTCAAGACGGCGGTTCAAAACTAAGTTCAGGGTTCAAAAACCATGCAATGTGGGTATATTTGGTAAGGAAAAAAATGTGCGGAGTTCAACATGTCTAAGTTGACGGCAAAAAATAATCAACATGGCGACTGTAGGTAGTTAAGAATTTCAGCCTCTGAAACCATGCATTTGAGTATATTTGGTATAAAGAAAATATACAGAGTTCAGAAATGGCGACCAGAATTTCCAAGATGACGACCCGAAATCCAAGATGGCGGCCCAAAATGCAAGATTTCGGTTGTAATAAGAAGTTTTAACCTCTAAAACCATACAATTTTGGTATACTTGGTAAGAGGAAGATGTCTGAAGTTCACGGACAGAAATGTTCTCTGATTGATATAACCTTCCCCATAGTTCTCTCAAGCATCGAAGACATGCTAGACATAATCGCTTCAATTGGTTGTTTCACAATGATTTGATGTCTACATCAAGCATATGTTTCATTAAAATGGACATCACTGAATACCAACCATCAAATGCTTAAATCAAGCATAATATGTCATTACTTGAACCCGTGTTGAGCGAGCCTCCTGACTGCTGTCTACTCAGGCATTAGTCATTATGGCGGCGGTAGAAAAGTGACGAAAAGTGACGGCGATATTGTCGTCTTGTCCTCATTTAATTGAAAATCCAGTTGCTTGTCATTGTTTGAATTGTTTTTTCCTAGTAGATTCAAAAGTGTACTTTTCCTCTGTGCGGAATTCACCACTTCAGGTAAGTGTGCCACCGGTAATGGGCATAAATTTGAAAACACATGATGTATTTTTTTTAATATTCTCCAGGTGCAGACCACCGATCGAAAGATGGCCACAAATACATGCTGCGAGTGGAAGCTGCTGGCGCTGGGAGCCCAGCTCAAGAGTGTGACGAAAGAGGGCAAGTTGACGATGATCTGGTGGAGGACATGATCGGCTCCGATCTGGACAAACCGGTATGCAGACATGGATTCTTCGTGGGCGGAAATCGAAAAACTGGACGTCCTGTTGGACGTAGGCCGGACTGGATGCCCCGCTGGAGTTCAGATGCGACGACAGTTGCCGTACGATATCACGAAGAGTTCACTTTACCGAAGGCAGGACCAAAGGTCCCTATGACGGACGACGTGACCGGGGTGCTCTTGATGGACCGAAGTGACGATATTATCTAAATATTATTTAGGAAAATAAACCATTTTTTGTTTTGCTACTTGACCGTTCTTGTAATGGTGGTATTCAGTGCAACATGTTACAGTTTGAACATATTGCACTCAAATACGACCATTATAGAAATGTTTATTTTAAATTGAAAAGCTTTTGATGGTTCTAGGAATGCAACATAACCTCATTCGAACGATTTTTTGTATATGCTCAAAGCAATCATCCGATATGATTAATTTGGCCCTCAAGTGAAGGGTTAAGTTAAACATGAACATGCTTGAATCTATCATGATAATAAATGACCTGTCAAATCATCAACAATAAATATTGTTGAAGCATGCATAATATGATTGAGTCAAGCATATGTCTTGTTCCATTCAGTTCAACAATTCTAATCATTTTAAGCATCTGGTATGCTTCGATCTATGGTATTATGCGTAGTACAATCTCAAAAAGGGCTTATATAAAAGTCAGTGCACAAATATGCTTGTTCGCGACCGTAATATGATTGATATGACTTTATTTTTTTCTCCGTGTTCAGAAATGAAAAAAATGGTGCAGTATGTCGGCCAACAATTTGAGATGGAAGCTGATTTAAGGAATTTCAGGGTCTAAAACCATGCGACATTGGTATATTTGGCATGGTGACCAAATTATCATAATTCATATGGACAAATTTTATGTGCCTGTGGGTTATCAAATATGTTTGCTGTACAAGAGTGAAACAATCTACTCTTAAGCAAACTATAGCTTAAGAAACAGTTATTCAGCTAGTTCTGTTACTTGGGAATGTTAAAGAATATCAACGCAAAAAGAAGCCAGTTCACCGACATTATTGCAACAGAATTTTTGTGAAATGGAAGAAAGTGCGACATTCAATAACATGGCACTTGAGTTTGTTTGAGATAGTTTCTCGAAGACACGAGAAAGGCACCATCATTGCTAAGTGGATTTGGTTCATCAAAGGGCGCTTTCCTATGTCTCGTTACACTAGCAAATACTCGAGGGATCCCCTTTCAGCCCATTTTCGCAGGAATCCTGGGAGAATTATCTGAAAAAAAAAAGAATCTTGGGAAAAACCCGCTGAAGAAATTCCGGGAAGAATGCTGCGCTGGGCAGAATCTTGGAGGAACCTCCGACGGAATCCCGGGTGAAATTCCTGTTGAAATCTTGGGGCGAATCACTAAAGGAATCCCAGGAAGAACACCTGAAGAATCCTAAAGAAAATCCTGAAAGAATTTCAGGACGAAACCATTAAAGAATTTTGGAGAAATACCTGAAAACAAATTCTTGAAGGAATCTTTGGAGCAATCAATAAAGAAATCTCGTTAAAAACTCCGGAACGTTTCAGAAGGAATCTATTAGGAAGAATCCCGAGAATATTCGGGAAGGAATCTATGAAAAACTCTATGGAAGAATCCGTCAACTAATCCTGCAAGAAATCCTGGGATAAATCTCTGAAAGAAACCTGGAAGCATTCCTGAAAGAATCCTGGGAGAAATCTTTAAAGGTATCCCCGAATATCGAAGTGAATCAAAGGAGAAATCTCGGGAGGAGTACCGCGGAAAATACTGCAAGAAATCTCTGATAGAATCTAGAGAGCAATACGTAAAGAAATCCTGGAACGAATCAAAGAAGCAATGGATCTCTAAAATGACTCAAAGCACTTCGAAAGAAATTCCGGGAGGTATCGCTGAAGGAATTTCTGTAGGCATACCGCGTAAAAAACTCGAAAGGAATCTAGGGAAAAATCGCTGAAGAAATCTCGGGAAGAATCTTGCAAGGAATCCCAGATAGAATCCTGGGAGAATTCCCTAGAGGAATTCCAGAAAAATCAACGAATGAATATCCGAAGGAATCCCGGGAGGGATTGCTGAAGGAATTCCGGAAAAACTTTCTAAAGAAAACCCAGAAATAAAGAAAGGTATCCTAAAAGAAAGCCTGGAGGATCCCTGAAAGGATCCCGGAAAAAAATCACAAAAACAATCTTTGGAGACCCTGGAGAGAATTAGTACAAGAATTCCGGAAAAAAATCCCTGCACGAATCCCTAAAGAGATCCCCGAAAAGGAACCCTGGGAGAAATCCCGGAAAGAATGCCTGAAACTGTGAAGGAATCCTGAAAAGAATCCCCGAAAGAATCCTGGAGGCATTTCCGAAGGAATCCTTAAAAGAATCCAGAGAGAAATCCAAAAAGGAAGGAAAGGACCAAAATAAATAGTTTTGATTTTATCACGGTTTATAGAAACTATGCAAGACTGATTTTGAAGAACAATGTTACTTGGATGACAGAACCCAGGGGAAATCGTGGAAGAATTCCGGGAAAAATCCAGAAGCAATCTCCGATGAAATCCCGAAAGAAATCTCTGGAGTAATCCCGAGAAAAATTCAGAAAGGAATCAAAGAAAAATGCCGGGAGAAACTTGTGTAGGAATCCCGGGAGAAGCTCCTAAAGAAATCTCTGAAGGAATCAATTAAGGTATCTCGGAAAGAATCCCGGGAAGAATCTATAAAATAATCCCGGGAGGAATCCCTGTAAAATCCGGGAAGGCATCCTGAGCGAAATCTTTAGAGGAATCCCGGGAGGAGTCAATGAAGGAATACTAGAAAGAATCCTGGAGGAATTCCCAAACGAAACCTGTTAGATAGCTATAAAGGAATCCTGAAAAGAATGAACGAAAAAGTATCTCAGAGAATCCCAGAAACAACCACTAAAGGAATCTGGGAAGAAATGCCAGTAAGAATCCAGAGAGAAAGTCCTGAAGGAATCTTGGAAGATCCCTGAGCGAAATCCCGGGAAAAACTCCCGGAGGAATACCAGGATCAATCCTAGAAGGAGTCCCCAGAAGGAATAATCTCGGACTCCTTGTTGAAATCTCTAATAGAATCCCAGGAAAAATCTCTAAAATCAACCTCCCAACAAACATTTTTGCTGTATAAGAGTGGAACAAACCCTTCTTAAGCAAACTTTAGCTTAAGAAACTACTATTCAGCTAGTTCTGTTACTTGGGCTGATATGATCTCCAGATAGAATCCCGGGAGCAACCAATGAATCCCAGGAGAAAAAATCGCTGATGGAATCGTAGGAAGAATCAAAGAAGAAATTCCGGGAGAAATCCAAGAAAAAAATCCCGGAAGGATCCCTTGAAATAATATCGGAATTCCTGTGGAAAACAATAGAAAGATCACAGGAAAAATCTTCACAGGAATTCAGAGATAAATACCATGAAAGAATCTCGGGAGGAATCAATGAAGAAACTTCCGGAGAAATCCCGTAAGGAGTCCCGAGAGAAATTGCTAAAAGAACCCTGGGAACAATCAATAAAGAAATGCCGATAGGAATCCCTAAGAGCATAATGAGAGGAATCATGATTGAAATACTGAAAGAATAATTTCTGGTGGCAGTAATTCCACCCGGGCAATTCCCAGGGCTGGTCCCGGGTCCCCACAAAAGTCTTAATTTTGGTTACATTAAACTTGATGATTCACCTAGAATTCAATTACCTCTGCTCAACGCTCTCTAAGTTATTTTTGAACGGTTATTTTTCACGGCCTATTCTATAATTCCTTTTTACTGGAATTTCTCAAAATTAGTAATACATTTGAATTTTTTTTAAAATACCTGCAAAAATCAAGCATTTTACGAGAATCCTTTCAAGAAACGTTTTATTTTACATTTAGAATGTTGAATTTCAGATTCAGAGTTTTAAGAAGGTTAACCAAATCAGCCATTTGCATTCAAGAATTTATGTTGGAGATTTCTTAAGAAATTAGCTTTGATGTTTCACGGATTTCCTGCAAAAGAACTTCCACAGCTCATTGTTAAAATTTGTTCAAATTGTGCGTTTTTTCTACTTTAAAAACTATGTTTCAAGAAATTTGTAAAGTATCATTGTGTAATTGTTGAAACCACCATACAATGGATTATAAAACAACGATACTAGGAATCGTATTGATGATATGGGTAATCATTTTCGGGATATTTACGATAGGTCAAATGGGTTGTTAAGTATCGTTACCATTTTAAATGTCTTCTTTGTCGAACACATTTCGGAAACTTATTGGTCTTTATGCATATAATTATTAATCTTTATGTATATCATAAACTTTATGATACAGTATATCGTTAAACTAAAGCGACAATATATCATCGACTCTGCATCATAAAGCAAATCGTTATGATTATATGATATATAATAAAAAAACTGTAAAAATCTATTCGGGATCATATGTCGTTGTATTGTTGATTTATTATCCAGTTAATTCCAAAATAAATAATCACAAAATGAACCCGTAAAATTTCAGTGTAAGACTATTGTATTTGATGGTATGGAACTGTGTTATAAAGCATAAATATTTATTCCTAGGAATAACATTTACAAGTCATCACATTGCAAATTCAACCAGAAAAATGAAACTGCAGGGGAGTTTTCAAACGAGCATGATTTGCGAAAATCGATTAAAATTGTTCACATCCTTGGAAATCGGGCCGGAAACCATTCCATTTAAGTGATGCAAAACGTTTTTCCACTTTAAACTGAAAATTACGCCGTCGTTACGACTGCAGGGGCTTCCAAAGGTATAGTACGGCAAACCGGGGCAGTTGTCAATTCAATTCAATTGATCGCAATAACAAGCTCAATCAATCGCGTGTTCACCAAAACGTGCGTGTGCACATAATTCCGTGAAAACATTTACATTATTCAGTGTGTGCAGTAAACGGGCAATCAAACAATAACAACTACACAAACGGTAACAAATCAAAACATTCTCCCCAAGTAATGAACCTAACCTAATATGCATAAACGAGAACTAGAAGAGAAAAAAAAATGGAAACGGAAAATCATAGGAAGCCATGCAACAAACACACGAACCCGCGCCCGTTCGCTTCCATCGCAGTATGCCTATTGGAACATCAAACAGATGGCGCTGCTGAAGCCTAACTTGTGGCGCAAAAGGTGATTTCCGGCGAAACGACAACAATCGGTTTGCATTAAATAAGGGGTGATACTCACATCGTAAGTACTGTGTAAAAAGATAGGACAAGAAACGGTCAAGAAACGATTTTCTGTCGAAATTTCTTGAGCCGTACTCAGCTGAAACAGAATAATCGATGAACTTGATGATCAATGATGATGGTTGATGATTGTATCGATCAAACCAAATGTCACTTTTTCCTGCCGGAAAAATAGCCTGACCTATTATTCCCAAAGTAAAAGTGACATTTCAGTTGCAGATATTTATTTTTGTTGTGTTTTTGAAGTGAGTGAAAAAAGATGAATCCGGCCGGATCGGAAATATCCCGTCTCCTGGGATTCGGCTGGGACAGTCAGCCAAAGAAAACATTACGGAGGAACCTGGAGGAACTATCGGCCGGACTGGTGAGCGATTGTAGCCTGATCAACTGATAAGAACGCTGGAACTGCAAGCGGCCGCGGCCAACCAGAGTGGATATTGTGCTGCATTTTCTCCGGTTGGGATACTACGACACGGCCGCCGGCCGACCATCCACACTGGCATCCAAGATTTCAATCATTTGGATATTTTTTCAAACCACCCGGGAGGTCGAACGTGATCTGGTGAACCGAAGCGCGGCCAAGTTCTCTAGCGCGACGATACCTTGCCGGCGTAGCACAAGGGACACATCATCTATGCGATCGACAGGTTGGCAAAGCTGCAAAAATGTAAGAAGGACCCGGACAAGACGAGGAGGAAATAAGACGAGATCAGTCCGATGCGTTCCGGTTTCCGGTCCGGAGTGAAAAATTGTTCATTCAGGACGAGAAGCAAGTGATTCTTGCAGCGTGCAGTCTGGTCAATTGATGTCATCTGATTTAAATGAAGGAATTCGGACTAAGCTGCGGATAAAACGCTCCTGGAAAGGCAGATTCAAGCATTTCGGCCACAAAATTAAATAGTTTATTTAAAATTATATTAATGTCAATAAGGTATTCCGAAATTAAATTTAAAGTTGCATGAATAATTGAAATAGGCGAATTTAGATTGATGTATTCGAAGCTATCAAGATCATTCCTCCAGCAATACTTTGAATTTCTTCTACGTTTTTCCCAGGGATTCTTCCAGAAATTCTAGGATTCCATCAGAAATTTCTTCGAGATTGACGAGAGAACTTTGGAGATTCAATCAAATTTGGAATTACTAACATAATTTCTTGCTAAGCTCTATCCGCAGTTGTTTGGGATTCCTCAAGATGTTCATTCTGGGAGATTTTTCGGGTATTTGAGTTCCTGCACGAGGTTCCTATGAAATCATTTCTAATTCAAATAATTAACAATTTTCCAAAAGAATTGTTCGTGAATTCTTCAAGAAGGTTTTTCAGGTATACATCCAGATATTCGTTCAAGAATTTCTTCAGGGATTTCTCAAGGATTGCCTTCTGGGATTTCTCCAGGAATTCTATCCGCGTTTTCTCAAGGAATTCCTTCTGTGGTTGTCAAGAATTTCTTCCAATTTTTTTCTAGAAGCTTCCTCCGGGATTTCTCCAGGAATTTCTTCCGGGATTACTCTAGAAATTCATTAAGGGATTTATACAGGAATTCCTCCCGGGTTCCTTCAAGATTTCTTTTCGGGAATTCTCCAGGAATTCTTTCCGGGTGTCTTCAAAAATTCCTTCCGGAATTTCTCCAGGAATTCCTTCCGGAATTTATCCAGGAATTCCTTCAAGGTGCCTTCAAGAATTCCTTCTGGCATTTCTCCAAGAATTCCTTCCGGGATTTATTTAGGGAATTCCGTCTAAGACTTCTTCCAGGAATACCTTCCGGGATTTCTCCAAGATTTCCTTCTAGGATTTCTCCAGGAATTCCTTCTGGGATTTCTCCAGCAATTCCTTCCGATATTTCTGAAGGAATTCCTTCCGGAATCCTTCCAGATTTTTTTTTCAGGGATTCCTCCAGGAATTTCTTCAAGGATTCCTCCAGCAGTTCCTTCAGGGATTGCTTTAGAAACTCTTTCAAGAATTCCTCCAGTAATTTTTTCAGAAATTCCTCCTGGAATTCCTTTTGATATTTCTCCAGGAATTCCTTCAGGGATTCCTCCAGGAATTCCTTCAGGGATTCCGCCAGGAATTCCTTCAGGGATTCCGCCAGGAATTTCTTCAGGGATTTCGCTAGGAATTCCTTCAGGGATTCCGCCAGGAATTCCTTCAGGGATTCCGCCAGGAATTCCTTCAGGGATTCCGCCAGGAATTCCTTCAGGGATTCCGCCAGGAATTCCTTCAGGGATTCCGCCAGGAATTCCTTCAGGGATTCCGCCAGGAATTCCTTCAGGGATTCCGCCAGGAATTCCTCCAGGGATTCCGCCAGGAATTCCTCCAGGGATTCCGCCAGAAATTCCTTCAGGGATTCCGCCAGGAATTCCTTCAGGGATTCCGCCAGGAATTCCTTCAGGGATTCCGCCAGGAATTCCTTCAGGGATTCCGCCAGGAATTCCTTCAGGGATTCCGCCAGGAATTCCTTCAGGGATTCCGCCAGGAATTCCTTCAGGGATTCCGCCAGGAATTCCTTCAGGGACTCCGCCAGGAATTCCTTCAGGGACTCCGCCAGGAATTCCTTCAGGGATTCCGCCAGGAATTCCTTCAGGGATTCCGCCAGGAATTCCTTCAGGGATTCCGCCAGGAATTCCTTCAGGGATTCCGCCAGGAATTCCTTCAGGGACTCCGCCAGGAATTCCTTCAGGGATTCCGCCAGGAATTCCTTCAGGGATTCCGCCAGGAATTCCTTCAGGGATTCCGCCAGGAATTCCTTCAGGGATTCCGCCAGGAATTCCTTCAGGGATTCCGCCAGGAATTCCTTCAGGGATTCCGCCAGGAATTCCTTCAGGGATTCCGCCAGGAATTCCTCCAGGGATTCCTCCAGGAATTCCTTCAGGGATTCCTCCAGGAATTCCTTCAGGGATTCCTTCAGGGATTCCTCCAGGAATTCCTTCAGGGATTCCTCCAGGAATTCCTTCAGGGATTCCTCCAGGAATTCCTTCAGGGATTCCTCCAGGAATTCCTTCAGGGATTCCGCCAGGAATTCCTTCAGGGATTCCTCCAGGAATTCCTTCAGGGATTCCTCCAGGAATTCCTTCAGGGATTCCTCCAGGAATTCCTTCAGGGATTCCTCCAGGGATTCCTTCAGGGATTCCTCCAGGAATTCCTTCAGGGATTCCTCCAGGAATTCCTTCAGGGATTCCTCCAGGAATTCCTTCAGGGATTCCTCCAGGAATTCCTTCAGGGATTCCTCCAGGAATTCCTTCAGGGATTCCTCCAGGAATTCCTTCAGGGATTCCTCCAGGAATTCCTTCAGGGATTCCTCCAGGAATTCCTTCAGGGATTCCTCCAGGAATTCCTTCAGGGATTCCTCCAGGAATTCCTTCGGGGATTCCTCCAGCAATTCCTTCACGGATTTCTCCAGGAATTCCTTCAGGAATTCATCCAGGAATTCCTTCAGGAATTCATCCAGGAATTCCTTCAGGAATTCATCCAGGAATTCCTCCAGGAATTCCTTCAGGGATTCCTCCAGGAATTCCTTCAGGGATTCCTCCAGGAATTCCTTCAGGGATTCCTCCAGGAATTCCTTCAGGGATTCCTCCAGGAATTCCTTCAGGGATTCCTCCAGGAATTCCTTCAGGGATTCCTCCAGGAATTCCTTCAGAGGCTCCTCCAGGAATTCCTTCAAGGATTCCTCCAGGAATTCCTTCGAGGATTCCTCCAGGAATTCCTTCAAGGATTCCTCCAGGAATTCCTTCGGGGATTCTTCCAGGAATTCCTTTAGGGATTCCTCCAAAAATTCCTTCAGGGATTCCTCCAGGAATTCCTTCAGGGATATCTTCAGGAATTCCTCCATGGATCCCACTAGGAATTCCTCCGGGGGTATACCTCCAGGAATTCATTCAGGGATTCCTCAAGGAATGCTTTCAGGGATTCCTCCAGGAATTCCTTCAGGGATTTCTCCAAGAATTCCTTCAGGGATTCCTCCATGAATTCCTCCAGGGATTTCTCCAGGAATTCCTTCGGGGATTCTTCCAGGAATCCCTTCAGGGATTCCTCCAAAAATTCCTTCAGGGATTCCTCCAGGAATTCCTTCAAATATTCCTCCAGGAATTCCTTCAGGAATATCTCCAGGAATTCATTCAGGAAGTCCTCCAGGAATTCATTAAGGGATTCCTCAAGGAATGCCTTCAGAGATTCCTCAAGGAATGCCTTCAGGGGTTTCTCCAAGAATTCCTTCAGGGATTCCTCCAGCGATTTCTCCAAGAATTCCTTCAGCGATTCCTTCAGGAATTCCTTCAGCGGTTCCTCCAGGAATTCCTCCGAGGATTCCTGCAGGAATTCCTTCAGGGATCCCTCCAGAAACTCCTTCAGGAATTTTTCCGGGGATTCCTCCAGGAATTCCTGGAGGAATTCCTCCGGGGATCCCACTAGGAATTCCTCCGGGAATTCCTCTAGGAATGCCTCCGGGTGTTCCTTTAAGAATGCCTCCGGGGGTTTCTCCAGAAATTTCTCCTAGGTTTCCTCTAGGAATGCCTCCGGGTGTTCCTTTAAGAATACCTCCGGGTATTTCTCTAGGAATTCCTCCGAGTATCCTCTAGGAATTCCTCGTAGGATTCCTCTAGGAATGCCTCCGGGTGTTCCTTTAAGAATACCTCCGGGTATTTCTCTAGGAATTCCTCCGGGTATCCTCTAGGAATTCCTCCGGGGATTTCTCCAGAAATTACTCCGGGGATATCTTCAGGAATTCCTCCGGGGATTCCTCCAGGAATTCCACCGGGGATTCCTCCAGGATTGCTTTCGGGAATTCCTCCAAGAATTCTACCCAAAAATTTCTCCGGGGATTCCTCCAGGAATTCCTTCGGGTATTTCTCCAGAAATTCCTCCGGGAATTTCTTCAGGAATTCCTCCGGGAATTCCTCCAGGATTTCTTCCGGGGATTCTTCCAAGCATTCCTCCAAAAAATTCTCCGGGGATTCCTCCAGGAATTTCTCCGGGGTTTTTCCGGAAATTTCTCCGGGAATTTCTTCAGGAATTCCTCCGGGGATTCCTCCAGGATTTCTTCCGGGGATTCCTCCAAGAATTCCCCCGGAAATTCCTCCAGGAAATCCTCCGGGAACTTATCCAGAAACTACTCCGGGGATTCCTTAAGGAATTACTCCGGGGATTCCTCCAGGACTTCCTCCGGGGATTCTTCCAGGAATTCCTCCGGGGATTTCTTCAGGAATTCCTCCGGAGATTTCTTCAGGAATTCCTTAGGAGTTTCCTCCAGGAATTGCTCCGGGGATTCCTCCAGGATTTCTTCCGGGGATTCCTCCAAGAATTCCTCCGGGAATTCCTCCAAGAATTCCTCCAGAAAAAAACTCTGGGAATTCCTCCAGGAATTACTCCAGGGTTTCCTCCATGAATTCTTCCGGGGATTCCAGGAATTTCTCCGGGGATTTCTTCAGGAATTCCTCCGGAGATCTCTCCAGGAATTCTTCCAAAAATTTCTCTGGGGATTCCTCCAGGAATAACTCCGAGGATACCTCTAGGAATTCCTCCGGGGTTTCCGTCAAGAATTCCTCCAGGGATCCCTTTAGAAATTCCTCCGGGGATTCCTCTGGGAATGCCTCCGGGTATTCATCTACGAATGCCTCCGGGTATTCCTCTAGAAATTCCTCCGGGTATTCCCCAAGGAATTCCTTTCGGGGATTTCTCCAGAAATTCTTCCGGGGATTTCTTCAGGAATTCATCCGGAGATTCCTCAGGGAATACCACCGGGGAATCCTCCAGGATTGCTTCCGGGGATTTTTCCAAGCATTCCTCCAAAAATTTCTCCGAGGATTCCTCCAGGAATTTCTCCGGGGTTTTTTCCGGAAATTCCTCCGGGATTTTTTTCAGGAATTGCTCCGGGGATTCCTCCAGGAATTCCTCCGGGAATTCCTCCAGGAATTTCTCCGGGGATTCCAGGAATTCCTCCGAAGATCTCTCCAGGAATTCCTCAAAAAATTTCTCTGGGATTCCTCCAGGAATTACTCCGGTGATTTTTCCAGGAATTACTCCGAGGATTACTCCTGGAATTTCTCGGAGATTCATCCAGGAATAACTCCGAGGATACCTCCAGGAATTCCCCGGGGATTTCTCCAGGAATTCCTCCGGGAATTTCTTCAGGAATCCCTCCGGGGATTCATTCAGTAATTCCTCCGGGGATTCCTTCAAGATTTCTTCCGGGGATTCCTCCAAGACTTCCTCCAGGAATTCCCCCGTGGATTTCTCCAGGAATTTCTTCAGGAATTTCTCCGGGGATTTCTCCAGGAATTCCTCCGGGAATTTCTTCAGGAATCCCTCTGGGGATTCTTTCAGTAATTCCTCCGGGGATTCCTCCAAGATTTCTTCCGGGGATTCCTCCAAGAATTCCTCCAGGAATTCCCCCGGGGATTTCTCCAGGAATTTCTTCAGGAATTCCTCCGGGGATTTCTCCAGGAATTCCTCCGGGAATTTATTCAGGAATCTCTCCGGGGATTCTTTCAGTAATTCCTCCGGGGATTCCTCCAAGATTTCTTCCGGGGATTCCTCCAAGAATTCCTCCAGGAATTATTTCGGGGATTCCTCAAGGAATTACCAAAGGAATTTCTCCGGAGATTCCTCCAGGGGATTCCTTCATGAATTCCTCCATGAGTTCCTCCAGGGGATTTCTCCGGGGATTCCTCTAGGTATTCCTACGATTATTCAGGGATTCTTCCGGGGATTCCTTAACTGAAATTTCTTCGAGGCTTCTTTCAGGGACTCCTTTAAAAATTCCAGAAAAACACTCCGGGTATTCCTCCAGGAATTACTCCGGGAATTCCTCCAGGAATTACTCCGGGGATTCCTCCAGGATTTTTTTCTAGAAATTCCTGGAGAAATCTTCTAAAGAATTCGCGGAGGAATCCCTGAAAGAATTCCTGGAAAAATCCCTGGAGGAATCCCCAAAGCAATTCATGGAGAAATCCCTGGAGTGATCATTGAAGGAATTCCTGGAGGAATCCCTAAAGTGATTCCTGGAGGAATCACTAAAGGAATTACTGGAGGAATCCCTAAAGGAATTACTGGAGGAATCACCGGAGGAATTCCTGGAGGAATTAATGGAGAAATCCCCGGAGGAATTCCTGGAAGAATCCTCGGAGGAATTCCTGGAGGAATCCTCGGAGGGGAGGAACTCCTGGAGGAATTCCTGGAGGAATCCCGGAGGAAATCCTGGAGGAATCCCCGGAAGAATTCCTAGAGGAATCCCCGGAGGATTTTCCGGAGAAATCCCCGGAGGATTTTCCGGAGAAATCCCCGGAGGATTTTCCGGAGAAATCCCCGGAGGAATTCCTGGAGGAATCCCCGGAGGAATCCCCGGAGGAATTCCTGGAGGAATCCCCGGAGGAATTCCTGGAGGAATCCCCGGAGGAATTCCTGGAGGAATCCCCGGAGGAATTCCTGGAGGAATCCCCGGAGGAATTCCTGGAGGAATCCCCGGAGGAATTCCTGGAGGAATCCCCGGAGGAATTCCTGGAGGAATCCCCGGAGGAATTCCTGGAGGAATCCCCGGAGGAATTCCTGGAGGAATCCCCGGAGGAATTCCTGGAGGAATCCCCGGAGGAATTCCTGGAGGAATCCCCGGAGGAATTCCTGGAGGAATCCCCGGAGGAATTCCTGGAGGAATCCCCGGAGGAATTCCTGGAGGAATCCCCGGAGGAATTCCTGGAGGAATCCCCGGAGGAATTCCTGGAGGAATCCCCGGAGGAATTCCTGGAGGAATCCCCGGAGGAATCCCCAGAGGAATTCCTGGAGGAATCCCCGGAGGAATTTCTGGAGGAATCCCCGGAGGAATTCCTGGAGGAATCCCCGGAGGAATTCCTGGAGGAATCCCCGGAGGAATTCCTGGAGGAATACCCGGAGGAATTCCTGGAGGAATACCCGGAGGAATTCCTGGAGGAATCCCCGGAGGAATTCCTGGAGGAATCCCCGGAGAAATTCCTGGAGGAATCCCCGGAGGAATTCCTGGAGGAATCCCCGGAGGAATTCCTGGAGGAATCTCCGGAGGAATTTCCGGAGGAATCCCCGGAGGAATCCCAGAGGGAATTCCTTGTGAAATAACAGAATGAATTTTTGACGACCCGGAAGGTTTTTCACCACAAATGTTATTTGGAACTCCTAGAAGAATGAATCCCCGGGGGAATTCCTGGAGGAATCCCCGGAGGAATTCCTGGAGGATTCCCCGGAGGAATTCCTGGAGGAATCCCCGGAGGAATCCCCGGAGGAATTCCTGGAGGAATCCCCGGAGCAATTCCTGGAGGAATCCCCGGAGGAATTCCTGGAGGAATCCCCGGAGGAATTCCTGGAGGAATCCCCGGAGGAATTCCTGGAGGAATCCCCGGAGGAATTCCTGGAGGAATCCCCGGAGGAATTCCTGGAGGAATCCCCGGAGGAATTCCTGGAGGAATCCCCGGAGGAATTCCTGGATGAATCCCCGGAGGAATTCCTGGAGGAATTCCTGGAGGAATCTCCGGAGGAATTTCTGGAGGAATCCCCGGAGGAATCTCCGGAGGAATTTCTGGAGGAATCCCCGGAGGAATTTCTGGAGGAATTCCTGGAGGAATCTCCAGAGGAATTCCTGGAGGAATCCCCGGAGGAATTCCTGGAGGAATCCCCGGGGAATTTCCGGAGGAATTCTTGGAGGAATTCGTAGAGGAATCCCCGGAGGAATCCCTGGAGGAATTTCCTGAGGAATTCCTGGAGGAATTCCTGGAGGAATTTCCGAAGGAATCCCCGGAGGAATTTCTGGAGGAATTCCTAGAGGAATCCCCGGAGGAATTCCTGGAGGAATCCTCGGAGGAATTCCTGGAGGAATCCCCGGAGGAATCCCTGAAGCAATTCCTGGAGAAACCCCCGGGGGAATTCCTGGAGGAATCCCAGAGGGAATTCCTTGTGAAATAACAGAATGAATTTTTGACGACCCGGAAGGTTTTTCACCACAAATGTTATTTGGAACTCCTAGAACAATGAATCCCCGGGGGAATTCCTGGAGGAACCCCTGGGGCAATTCCGAGAGATATCAGAATGAATTCTTGAAGACCCGGAAGGTATTTCACCAGGGATTCAAGATGGAGCTCCTAGAGGAATTCCTGAACGAGTTCCTGAAGACCCGGAAGGTATTTCACAAGGAATTCAATATGGAACTCCTAGAGGATTTTCTGTATGAATCCCCGGGGGAATTCCTTAACAAAATGAATTCTTGAAGACTCGAAAGGTTTTTCACCAGGAATTCAATAAAGAACTCCTAGATAAATCCCCGGGGAATTCCTGAAGAAACAATTTCCAGAGGAACCCCAGAAAAAATG
The DNA here is from genome assembly GCF_035046485.1 of Aedes albopictus. NCBI lineage: Eukaryota > Metazoa > Arthropoda > Insecta > Diptera > Culicidae > Aedes > Aedes albopictus. Next base: position 32,382,099 of record NC_085136.1, read on the forward strand.
GCTGGAGAAATCTTAGAAGGAATTCCTGGAAGAATCATAGATGGAATTATGGATGTATCACAGAAGGAATTTCTGGAGAAATCGCGGAAGGAAATCCTGGAAAAAAACGGAAGGCATTCCTGAAGGAATCCCGGATCCGGAGAAATTTTCTGGAGAAATCCCGGAAAGAATTCCTGGTGAAACTCCGGAATGAATTTGTGGAAGAATCCCGCAAGGAATTCTAGAACTGCAGAAGAAAATTTCCGGGGTGATCCCGGAGGGAATTCTAGGAAAAAATCGCGGAACAACTCTGTTTGAAATCAAGAACATTTAAAATCGCAGAACTTCCTGGAACAAATCACAAAAAAAAAATATTACTAGCTAAGGATCAATTCTAGAGGGAACTGCTAGGGGAATCCTTGAGGCTATTCTAGAAAGGATTCCTGGAATATCCCAGAAGATCTCATGAAGAAATCTCACAAAACTCCTGGATGCATTTAACTGTGTTTTTCGAAGAAAGTTGCTTCCGGAATTTGTAGCGAAGTATCCGACCGTGTGTTGTGTGCAGTGTTGCGCTTCTCCGGGAACCACCAGCTGGAATTCGCATCCTCTTCTGAAACACAGGCAGCACCCGGTCCCGAGAAATTAGAATTAAAAATTATTTTGCACTCGAAGCAAATTTGCTTCACAAGCCGATGCCAAGCAGCGATCATTGTTTGTAAACTTCCCAGCGTTTGTTTTGGTCCGAGAGTTTCGTCGATTATTTTCTTCTTATACTTCTTCTGTTCATCCCAAGATCGATTGTCAAAATTACTTTGGTAAAAATGCCTTTTTTTCCTTGACCTCATTTCTTGCCATCTGAGTACTAAGCTTAAATCAAATGCAAAAACAGCGATGGGGGGTTGGGGCGGTAGGACAAACATAAGGATTGCAATTTTCCCATTTGAGGCAGTGCAGAAAACACACCATGAAGCGATCGACGCGTGATTTCCTTTTTTTTTTCTCGCAGCCTCTGCATAAAATATAACCTCCTAACGTTCTATATTCGTTTTGATCCTTCTGCTTTCCTGTTGGGAGCGACCTCTGTCCACCTGGCATGCATTATTACAACAACAACAATCACAATTGTATGTTTGCGCTAATTCCGGTTAAGTTTACTCCCTCCACCTCACAATTCCAGCTAAGCTAATCTAGTAGTCCTCTCGATGGCGCTTTAGTCTGCTTGGGGAGCGCTTCCAAATCCGGTCTGGACAACAATAACACAGCAGGCCATTGTTTTGCTTTTGGGTTGAGTTTTACTGGTTTCGGGTTTTTTGTTTTGTTTTGTGTCAGGTTTCCCCGTGTCAATCTCTGTCCTGGTCGTCCCACTTGGTGGGAGGCAGGCTTTGCTAGCGGCTGGGTTCAGAACCTTTTATCGTATAGTAGTTATGGTTTGGCGTGTGAGGTACGTTTACATCTAAGACGGATTATTGAGAGTACAGTACGTATAAAGTTTTCTTCAGAACATCACATATAGATTTCATCTTATCCAGTTGTTTTTTTTTTATCTTTGAATTATCTATCTTATAATCAGGATGATTTGAGCAACAATTATTCCTAACCTAGTCTACCGTTCTAAGCTAAATTTATTTCTTTTTCTTATCTAGCAAGGGATTTAGTCTAAAAATTTGGCTAAAGTTGCATTTTGAGTCAAATTTCCTAGATTGGTGAAACAAACAGTCAACATTTTAACGTCTATGGTGAATACAATTGTAACCTTCCGCAATCTTGCCCCATCCAAGTAGCCTATCATATATGGTACATCATTTCGCCATTTAGCTCTCGATTCTGCTCGTTGTCATGGTTTCTGCTGCACAGCACTAGCTAGGTAGTGTGGTTACATGTCCGTCACTTTTGGGTGGTTTATCAATTATGAATGCGATCGGGTTGCGCTCTCTAAAATCTAGCCGGTCAGGAACGTTTGAATTTTGTTTGAATATTAAATAGTTTCGTTCGTTCGTTCGTTTTCGAGCATCGAAACAGGGCACCGGATTTCGGGTTCGGGGCCTGCTTGGATGGTGGCATGTAACGGATGAGATTGTTGGGTAGGAGAGATATCATAGCAACCTCTGCGATAGCCTTGGCAACATTCACTCTACGTGGAACGTTGGATATGTTCCTTGTTCGGATACCAAGAGGAAGTGAAAATTGCATCTGCAGATATTTGCATGCAGCTCTGCTACTGGTGCTATTTTCCCTGATCCAGAATAACTCCAAGGAAACCGTCTTGCCGGCTTGATCTATGTTCATATTTCTGGTTAATTTCATATCAGTGAAAATTCTGAATCTTAGTCATCACTTCGTGAAATTCGGTACAAGAGGATTTTCAAAATACTATTCGGTTGCAAGTTAACAAAAAAAAAACAAAAGCTGTTATGAAAAAAAATCGCTCTGAGTGTATACGTCAAATGAAAGCCTATTTATCGTAGCATTGTCCAACTAAAAAATATTCCGCATTATTCGCCATAAAATTATCAAATTTACGTGATTCGCACTTGGAGAATGTTACCTTGAATTAAACCATTATAATCTTGATTTGAACTACTGTAGAAGTTCGATAACTACATCATGTTTACGTTTCACTTAGCGAATAAAATTCGATAACTGCAACGTCAGCCAGGCGTCAACAACCCATCAATTGACGTTGAATGAACTCTTCATTTGGGCTAACTTGGCGCACCGTTTTGACGGATGGCGGTGCGATAATTGCAAATTTGTTGCACATAGATAAAAAGCATTGCCGTGCTCAAGAATGTGTAGTGAGAGCTTTTTCATGACCAAGAAATTCCTGTAGAAATCCTTGATAGGAATTGAGGAGAAATCTCAGAAGAGATTCCACGAGGAATCCCAGAAAGGGACCAGGAGGAATCGAAAGAATTACAGGAGGAACCCTCGAAGGAATTTCAAGAGGGATCTCCGAAGAAATTCCAGGAGAAGTCTACGAAAGAATTCCAGGAAGAATCCACGAAGAAATTCCAGAATAAATCCTTGTAGAAATTCCAGCAAGAATCCCCAAAAGAATTCCAGCAGAAATCGCCGAAATATTTCCAGGAAGAATCTCTGAAGGAGCTCCAGGAGGAATCCTCAAAGGATTCCCAGGAGAAATCCTCAAAGGATTCCCAGGAGAAATCCTCGAAGGATTTCCAGGAGAAATCCAGGAGGAATCCTCAAAGAATTTCCACGAGGAATCCACAAAGAATTTTCAGGAAGAATCTTCAAAGGATTTCCAGGAGGAATCTTCAAAGGATTTCCAGGAGGAATCCTCAAAGGATTTCCAGGAGGAATCCTCAAATGATTTCCAGGAGGAATTCTCAGAAGACTTCCCGGAGGAATCCTCACAGGATTTCCAAGAGGAATCCTCAAAGGATTTCCAGGATAAATCCTCAAAGCATTTCTAGAAGGAATCCTCAAAGGATTTCCAGGAGGAATCCTCAAAGGATTTCCAGGAGGAATCCTCAAAGGATTTCCAGGAGGAATCCTCAAAGGATGCCCAGGAGGAATCCTCAAAGGATTTCCAGGAGGAAGCCTCGAAGGATTTCCAGGAGGAATCCTCAAAGGATTCCCAGGAGAAATCCTCGAAGGATTTCCAGGAGAAATCCAGGAGGAATCCTCAAAGAATTTCCACGAGGAATCCACAAAGAATTTTCAGGAAGAATCTTCAAAGGATTTCCAGGAGGAATCTTCAAAGGATTTCCAGGAGGAATCCTCAAAGGATTTCCAGGAGGAATCCTCAAATGATTTCCAGGAGGAATTCTCAGAAGACTTCCCGGAGGAATCCTCACAGGATTTCCAAGAGGAATCCTCAAAGGATTTCCAGGATAAATCCTCAAAGCATTTCTAGAAGGAATCCTCAAAGGATTTCCAGGAGGAATCCTCAAAGGATTTCCAGGAGGAATCCTCAAAGGATTTCCAGGAGGAATCCTCAAAGGATTCCCAGGAGGAATCCTCAAAGGATTTGCAGGAGGCATCCTCAAAAGATTTCCAGGAGGAATCCTCAAAGGATTCCCAGGAGCAATCCTCGTAGGGTTCCCAGGAGGAATCCTTGAAGGATTCCCAGCAGGAATCCTCGAAGGATTCCCAGGAGGAATCCTCGAAGGATTTCCAGGAGGAATCCTCGAAGGATTTCCAGGAGGAATCCTCAAAGGATTCCCAAGAGGAATTCTCGAAGGATACCCAAGAGGAATCCTCGAAGGATTCCCAAGAGGAATCCTCGAAGGATTCCCAAGAGGAATCCTCGAAGGATTCCCAAGAGGAATCCTCGAAGGATTCCCAAGAGGAATCCTCGAAGGATTCCCAAGAGGAATCCTCGAAGGATTCCCAAGAGGAATCCTCGAAGGATTCCCAAGAGGAATCCTCGAAGGATTCCCAAGAGGAATCCTCGAAGGATTCCCAAGAGGAATCCTCGAAGGATTCCCAAGAGGAATCCTCGAAGGATTCCCAAGAGGAATCCTCGAAGGATTCCCAAGAGGAATCCTCGAAGGATTCCCAAGAGGAATCCTCGAAGGATTCCCAAGAGGAATCCTCGAAGGATTCCCAAGAGGAATCCTCGAAGGATTCCCAAGAGGAATTCTCGAAGGATTCCCAAGAGGAATCCTCGAAGGATTCCCAAAAGGAATCCTCGAAAGATTTCCAAGAGGAATCCTCGAAGGATTTCCAAGAGGAATCCTCGAAGGATTTCCAAGAGGAATCCTCGAAGGATTCCCAAGAGAAATCCTCGAAGGATTTCCAGGAGGAATCCTCAAAGGATTTCCAGGAGGAATCCAGGAGGAATCCACAAAGAATTTCCAGGAGGAATCCAAAAAGAATTTCCAGGAGGAATCTTCAAAGGATTTCCAGGAGGAATCCTCAAAGCATTTCCAGGAGGAATCCTCAAAGGATTTCCAGGAGGAATCCTTAAAAGATTTCCAGGAGGAATCCTTAAAAGATTTCCAGGAGGAATCCTTAAAAGATTTCCGGGAGGAATCCTCAAAGGATTCCCAGGAGGAATCCTCAAAGGATTCCCAGGAGGAATCCTCAAAGGATTCCCAGGAGGAATCCTCAGAGGATTTCCAGGAGGAATCCTCAGAGGATTTCCAGGAGGAATCCTCAGAGGATTTCCAGGAGGAATCCTCAGAGGATTTTCAGGAGGAATCCTCAGAGGATTTTCAGGAGGAATCCTCAGAGGATTTTCAGGAGGAATCCTCAGAGGATTTCCAGGAGGAATTCTCAGAGGTTTTCCAGGAGGAATCCTCAGAGGATTCCCAGGAGGAATGCTCAGAGGATTTCCAGGAGGAATCCTCAGAGGATTTCCAGGAGGCATCCTCAGAGGATTTCCAGGAGGAATCCTCGAAGGAATTCCAGGAGGAATCCCCGAAGGATTTCCAGCAGAAATCTCCGAAGGATTTTCAGGAGGGGTTCCCGAAGAAACTCCTGGAGGAATTTCCGATAAAATTCCAGAAAGAATTCCAGGAGGGATACCCGAAAGAATTCCAGAAGCACTTCCCGAAGGAATTCCAGAAGGAATTCCTGAGGGCACTCCCGACGGAATTCTAGAAAGAATTCCAGCAGGAATTCCAAAAGGAATTTCAGCAGGAATTCCAAAAGGAATACCGGAAGGAATCCCAAAAAGAAATTCCAGAAGGGATTCCCGAAGGAATTCCAGGAGCAATTCCCGAAAAAATTCCAGAAGGAATTCCAGAAAGGATTCCCGAAGGAATTCCAGAAAGGATTTACGAAGGAATTCCAGAAGCAGTTCCCGAATGAATTCCAGAAGGAATTCCAGGAAGAATTCCAGAAAGAATTCCAGAAGCAATTCCAAAAGGAATTCCAGAAGAGATTCCCGAAGGATTTGCAGAAGAAATTCCCGAAGGAAATCCAGGAGAAATTCCCGAAGGAATTCCAGGAGGAACTCCCGAAGGATTTCCAGGAGCAATCACCGAAAAAAAAAATCAGACCAGAAGGAAATCCTGGAGGATTCCCAGAAAGAAACCCAGGAGGAATTCTTGTAGGAAGCCTATGAAAGATCCATCAAGGAAATCCTGGAGGTATGTCTGATTATGTTTCTAAACAAGTCCTTGAAACAACTGCTAGGAGAATCCCTGAAGGATCCCCTGTAGGAATTCCTAAAGGAACTTCTGGAGAAATCCTTGATGTATTTCCTGGAGACATCTCTGAATCCTTCTAGAAAAATCTCCGAAAGATTTACAGGTGCAAATCCAGGAAGAATCTCCAAAAGAAACTTCTAGAGGTATTCCTGAAAAAACTTCTGGAGTAATCTAAGAAGGAACTCCTGGACTAATCCTTGAAGGAGCTACTGTGGAAATCCCTGAAGACGCTTCTGGAGAAATCCCTGAAACTCCTGAAGGCATCTTTGAATCCTCCTGGAAAAATCTGTGAAGGTCATCCTGAAGAGATCCCTGTAAGAACTGGTGATATCTTTGAAGAAACCCCTGCAGGAATCCCTAATTGAAATTTTAAACGAATCCCTGAAGGTACTTCTGTCGGAATACCTGAGGGAACTTCTGAAGGATTCTTTGATTGAAATCCTGAGCGCATCCCTGAATCTTCCTCAAACAACTACTGAAATACTGGTGAGAACCCTGAAGGAACTACTGGGGCGATTCCAGAAGAAACTCCTAGAGAAATCTCTGAAAGAACTACATCACAGCGGGAATCCTCGAAGGGACTCCCAAATTACTCCTGGGAGGAACTTCTGTAGTAATACCAGAAGGAAACCCTAAGGAAATACCTAAAGGAACTCCTGGTAGAATATTTGGAGAATCTCCATGAGGCATTCCAAAAGTATTCCAAGAGGAATCCCCGAAGAGATTTCAGAAGGAATTCCGGAAAAAAATGGAAAAAAAATCCTGAAGGGAATCCTGCTGAAATTATTCAAGGGTCTACTGGGGTCATCCCTGAAGGCATTCTAGGTTAAATCCCTGAAAGAATTCCAGGAGAGATCTCAGAAGGAATTCCAGTAGAAACCCTTGATGGAACTTCTGGACTTGGAGGCATCCCTGAATGCTTCTGGAAAAATATCTGAATGAACTTCTGGAGAGATCCTTGAAGGAACTATTAGAAAGAATCCAGAAGGAACGCCAGAAGAAATCCCTGACTAGCATTCTAGAGGAAGCACTGATTGGAATTCTTTGGAGGACCTTGTGCATGAATCCCTAGAAATTAGTCTCCCTGGACTAATCCCTGAAGAAACTACTGTTCGAATTCTTGAACTTCGGGAAGAATTCTTAAAGATACTCCTAGACTAATATCTGAAGGACCTCCTATACCTCCTGATGGAGGCATCTCTGCATCCTCGTGAAAGAAGCTCCGAAGGAACTTCTGAAGCAATCCTTGAAGGAACTCCTGTCGGAATAACTGAGAGTTCTTCTGAATCCCTGATGAAAATCCTAGAGACATCCCTGAATCCTCATGGATGAATCTCCGGAAAGAACTGCCGAAGAGATATCTAAAGAAACTTCTGGAGAAATCCTCCTGAGTGTATTTCCAATAATTCGTTAAATCTCTGACCTGTGACAGATAGAGCAGACTCCCCACTATCTGATAACGGGATCAGATTGCATAAATAAATTGAAACACGCCTACGAGGGACGGAAGAAGCTGAGGCGTGCAATGGCTGTTCCGCCCTTTTCACATGTTGATCTAGTATGAATCTGAAAACAAAGTACACTGAAATAAATTTTGTTGTGGAAACTACCGATTCCATAGTAAAATTACTAACCGTACCTATGATTCTCAACCGACAACAATTTTCAGTTAATTCTACTAAAACACTGTCGACTTAACTAGCAGTGCAGTTAACATTACTAAAAATAATTTTCATTTAACAAATGAGTATTGTATTTTTAACCACACTGTGTTGTAAAATGCGTGTCCAGGAAAAATTAACAATGTTTTGTTGTTGAGACGACTATGCTTTTAGTTGAATTTACTACAATGCATTGTAATTTCAAGCATATTTCAGTTATCTTAACAGATTTTGTTGTCGGTTGAGAATCATAGGTACGGTTAGTAATTTAACTATGGAATCGGTAGTTTCCACAACAAAATTTATTTCAGTGTAGTCGGCGATTTTTCAAATCGATCGTCTCACCACCGCAACGGGTGGAACTTTTTCATTAGTCTATCTCAACCACGTGGCGCCAACGGTCGCTCTTAATTTTCCGCTTAAATAAAACCATTCTATTAGTTTGTACCCCGTGCCATTTCCGTGTTCCGGATAACGGAACTCCTTAAGGTTATGGGCTCTTCAGTGAAGGAAGGTGCTGGTATTCCCCAGCAGAACGGAACCAACTATGACAGCTGGCGGTTCCGGGTGAGCCAAAGAACAAGTTTTTGAAGACGGACCAAAAAGCGAAAACCTTGCTGGTTGGATTTGTCGGCGACGAGTGCCTGGAAATCGTGCAGGACAAGACGACCGCAAAGGTCATGTGGAAAACGCTGGAAGACACGTTTGCGAAGAAGTTGGTGGCGAGCCAGACTATCCTGGGCAAACAGCTAGCCAAGCTACGCATGAAGGAAGGAGCGTCAATGAGAAGCCATTTTGCATCTTACGACTAGCTGGTGCGCCAGCTGAAATCCTTCGGAGCGAAGCTGGAAGAAAACGGTTTCCTGGTTTCCCAGCTGTTCCTAACGCTTCCAGACAGTTACGACCCACAGACAGTGACTGCTCTGGAAAATATCGACGAAAACGAGCTTACCATGGAAACCGTCAAAGTACGGTTTGCTAGGAGAGGAGTTGAAGCGCGCCGATCGAACGGACCGAAACCGAAACGTGTTGGTTTCTGCGATACTTGCATCCTTGAGAAGCAGTGCAGAGAACCATTCGAGGGTAATCGGAGCGAGCAACACGGCCCTTGGAAAGGGTGCACTCCAAGTGCACTCTGACGTTTGTGGCCCGATTGATCCCCCAGCATGGGACGGTTCCAGGTTGGTACTTCGTGTCGTTCATCGACGATTTTACGCACTTTGCTGTAATCCATCCGGTCAAGAGGAAGTCGGAGGTATTCGAGAGCTTCAAGGAGTACGAAGTGATGGCAACCAATCATTTCGAGAAGAAAATCAGCAAGCTCACAGTGGACCAAGGCCGGGAGTACATTTTTAGAAATCAGTCTTCCATTGTATAGAATAATTTTGAAATAAGTTCCTGAACTATTACCACGGAGGATCGCAGCAGGCGTTGCCGCGAACGGGTGTGTTTTTATTTTGCTTGTCACATTTTCTTCGCGTTCGCAAGTTTCACGATTCCACTGGTGGTTTGGCCGGTACTACGGCACTCGGAAAGTTTTGTCACATGTGAACACGTTGATTTTGCTTGAATTGGAGTACTGAATTGTGAATAAATATTGAAGCAAAGTGAATTTAAACAAACCAGTAAGAAAAAAAACGTGTGTTCGAAGCTTAGTGTGTATTGCCAGGACGGTTTTGCCTTGGTTTTCAGACCTTGCCTTTGTGAGAGTTTTGGAATAAACAGTTTCTTGGAGCATTGGTGAAAAAGTTTCTGTGACGCATTTCTCGTCTCCGCGTTGTTTTCAATAAGCCGGCCAAATCGTTGATGGTGGCGCTATGCCATCCGGATAGTTTTTCAAGCGCATGCAAAATTATAGGACTGTGATTCAAGTAAGCGATGGCAGGAGGTCACCTTTTTCGTATCGGTTTGGTCGCGGTAACGTCGTCATTACTTGCGTGCAGCCGGGAAGTTTTAGTGCGAAATTTCCCCTTAATTTTGTTAGAGATAAAGTGACTAGGGTGCGAGCACCGGTTTCGGCCAGTCTAAAAGAAACCATTTTTATAAAAATAACCAATTATCCTAAACAACGAATTCGTCAAATGAAAGGTTTATATCTATACTTTACAAGAAAAATGCAGAAATAAAGCTAATACTTGATTTTTGTATTAAAAGTGGCACTGGCCAAAATAGAAATATTGCCGCAAATTTGGCCATATTCTCAACTTTGGTTTCTATTTTGGCCAATCACGTGTATTTCTTATGGGAGTGGCCAAATTAGAAGCACCTGGTCAAAATAGACATATGGGAGCTGATTTTTAAGGAAAATTATTTTTTCTTCTAGTTTTTAATCAAAATGTAAGGTTTTCACAGCTTTAATTACAGTAGAGCCTTCCATCTCCAGAACTAAATTTGTTTACATCTGTAGATATAAATGCATAATCAAACAGATGCAGCCAAGTTTCTCCTATAAAAGCACTGCCGGACAGTGTGCGATGAATTTTACATACATACATACATACATACATATAAGCTCCTGAATTATTAACACATGAGTTCACGACACAAGATCATGAGAAGATTATTGGAACTGAAAACTCAGTACGAAGATTTCGAGGATATCTATCTATTTGTAACAATTTAATTCCGAAAAGTGCTCCGTGAGATAAAAGCACTGAGAAACCCTGCTAGGATTATTTTAGATGTGTTTGTATTACAGGTCAAACGCAGCAGGCTATTTTCTGAACAATGATGTTTGTCCTAGACAGCTACACTGATTATCGTATCGATTTGGGAAGTAAAAATGCGGGCAATAATCGAGATCCAACTTTTAACCGAACAAGCAATAATTGAAACATCCAATTACACTTACCACCCATCACGCCACAATAGTCATATTTCGTATGCATATCAGGCCAAATATGTCTAAAGGTCCAATCTGCAGAAGAGAGGCTCTCTTTGGTTTCCCTCTCTTTCGTTAATATCTCAGCTGTTTACTTGTTTTATGATTTTCTCCTTGCATTGAACGATGGTCAAAACAATCGTCTTTTGATCTGTACTGCAAAAGTAGTTGAAAAGTGTACCATTACATTGCAATAATTGAAAGAGAAAGTGAACAAAGAAAGCCTCTCAAATGCAGATAGGACCTATTGAAATGTTTGGCCTGATATATCATCTGAACGGGTTGTTTGAAAATCACCCAATTGAAACTTCTTGGAACTCAAACAACGAGAAAGAAAGAACGATATTGAAACAAAGGTAAAAACTCGTATTACTTTATTCAACTATCACTATTTACTAATTTTAGCGCATAAATGTAATGTAGGAGTAGTAACTCAAATCCGTTGCAAAAGTAGGAAGTACATTTGATCAAAAAGTGTGTGCGCAATCAAACTAAACTAAATGGCTACATTATATGTTCGTGTAACTTTCAACTGACTTGGATCTCATGTTTGTTGATGATTCCTCCGCGAGGATCTATTTTGTATACGTCCGTCCGTGTGTCTGACCTGTGACCTATCACAATATGCTCCGTCTGTCCGCTCGCTCAGCCCCTCTCTACCGTCCCGATTAGATCCCATTCGCCATCGGTGGACTACTGCAGGGAACACTCCCGGCCGTTTCGCCACTGGATTGTGGCCCTGGGACGGCGGCGGCGGTGGTGGTAGTGTAGAAATTGTTGGTGTTCAGCTGAGCCATGGACACGTCGTCCAGTTCCTGTCCCTGGTAGTCGGACAGCAGGTGATCCATGAGACCCTGGATGATTTGCTCGCTGGCCGAGGTGCGCAGGGTTAACGATCCGGTGGCCCCCGGCTGGAGTAGTTCGCCGGGTAGCGTCGTTCCACCGGTGGTCTGGGATGCGGGGCTACCGGCACCGGCGTTGAACTGTTCGACACAGGCCGGGAGCATTTGGGGCGGCGGGCTACCAACACTGCCGGGACTGGGGAATTCCTGCGTCGGGGGACCCATCGGCGAGGTTTCCGAATGGGCCGGCGAGCTTATGTTGCTCCCGGCATAGCTGGCGCTAGCATAGCTGTGGCCCATGCCATAGCGGGCCTCCGGGAGGTAGGCGGGCCTCGTCATGTCGCTCCGATACGTGACATCGGTGATCCTTGATTGGTTGGAAAAGTACACATATGGATGAGATGAGGATCAATCATCGGAGTCATTTCGGGAGCGGAGATGAGGCAAATGGTGTTGCGGTTGCGGAAGCGCAAGAATGGAGCCACCGGCGATGCGTTAGAGGAGAGCGAGGATCCCGATGGAGGATGGCCAAGGATGGCCCGCATTTTTATGGAGTTATATGGTTTTTTAATGGATGATCAGAGCAGGCGACGCGGCGCAAACTGGCGACACAGGACACTCACAAAACGAAAACATGAGTTACTTGGATTAGGTTTCACGCTCCCAGCTCTGTATTCCTTACAGGTGGAACTCAGACGGACACACACACAGAAAAGACGGCGTGACTGGTTGATGTGGGTGGTAATGCGATTAATGGTAGCCGATTGATTGAAGCGCCAATTTGTTTCAAGAGACTTTTAGTTCACTCTCTGCACTCTCTTTCACACTAGTAGTTCAAACTGTACCAAACACTGTTAAAATCTAGATACCGAGTGTAATAGAAAATGAAGTATTTTCCCGGTATAGTTTGGGATCTGGTTTTCTATTCACGCATGTTTTCTTAAGTAAAGCATCTCACTTTGTGTGCAAGAATTGAACATCAAAAAACTCAACCCATTGTATCTCACAACAAAAAAAAAAAAAAAAAAATATGCATAAAATAATAAAAAAAATAAACTTTTTGAGAGATTTAAAAAAATCTTACCCATATCCCAAAAACTTTTAATCTTAAACTTGCCATAAAATGAATTGAATAATTGTACGAAAATGCGATCCACTACCTAGTCTATTTGTTTCCTAGTTTTTTTTTTTAAATACCCTGAACAATACACCGGAAATCACTGAACAAATGTCCACTGGAACTCATGTAGAAATATCAAGAGGAATTTCTGAATGAATCCCTTCAGGATCCTGGAGGTATCCCTGTAGAGTATGTTGGAGGAATTTCTAGAAAAAAAAAATCTTAGATGAACCCCTACAAGAAATCCCTTCAGAAATGTCTTTGAGGAATCCCTGGAGGAAGCTAAGGAAACATTTCTGGAGAGTAATCTCGGGAAAATTTTGGAGGAATCCATGCAGGAACTCCTAGAGAAGATCGTGGATTCCTAGAGCAACCTCTGAGGGAAATCCTGAAGATATCTCTAGAGATATTCCTGGATGAATTGTTGGAGGGATTACGGAAAGAATGTCTAGAATTCCTGGGACCAAATTTTTGACAAATTCATAGAGAAGTTCCTGGAACAAAGCCTTAATGAACTCCTGGAGAACTTCCGAGTGAGATCACTGTACGAATTCTTGAAAGAATTCCTGAAGAAATTCCTAAAGGGGTTGTTATAGACTACATAGATGAACCCCTTGTGAAACCCCTAGAATTCCTGGAGATAATTCTAGCGAAATCAGTTGAGAATTTCTGACGAAATTCCTATTGGATTCTGGGAGGACTTCCTAGAGAAATCCCAGTTTCGAATTCCTGAAAGAATCTCAGAGGAAATTTCTGAAGGGATCACTGGGTATCCCTGGAAGAATCCCTCGTGGAATCCCTGGAGGAATCATCGGAAAATTTCTGAAGGAAATCAACGATATATTCCAAGACGAATTCTTATGTGAACCTTTGAGAATCGCTGGCGAAAATCCTAGAGGAAAAAAATCAGAATGATCCCGGGAACATTTTCTGGAGGTATGCCTGTAGAGTATCCTGGTAAAATTATTGGATGAACCCCTAAAAGGAATCCTTTAAAAAACGTCTTTGAGGGAGCCCTGGAGGAAGCTCAGGAAAAAATTCTAGAGGGTATTCTCGGGAAAATTTTGGAGGAATCCCTACAGGAGCTTCTAGAGAAGATCCTGGATTCCTAGAGCAACCTCTGAAGGAACTCCTGGAGATATCTCAAAAGATACTCCTGGAAAAATTCATGGAAAGAAAGAATGCCTAGGATTGTTGGAACCAAATCTTTGAAAAATTCTTCCTGGAACAAAGCGTTAATGAACTCTTGGAGCGATCCCGGCAGAACTCACGAGTGGGATCACTGTACGAATTCTTGGAAGAATCCCTGAAAAAATTCTTTAAGGGATTGTTGTAGAGTCCATAGATGAACCCCTTGTGAAACCCCTAGAATTCCTGGAGATAATTCTAGCGAAATCAGTTGAGAATTTCTGAAGAAATTCCTAATGGATTCTGGGAGGACTTCCTAGAGAAATCCCAGTTCGAATTCCTGAAAGAATCTTCGAGGAAATTTCTGAAGAGATCACTGGGTAACCCTGGAAGAATCCCTCGTGGAATCCTTGGAGGAATCGTCGAAAAATTTCTGAAGGAAATCAACGATAAATTCCAAAACGAATGCTTAAATGAACCTTTAAGAATTGCTGGAGAAAATCCTAGAGGAAAAAAATCGGAATGATCCCGGGAAGATTTCCTGAGAGGACATCCTGGATAATCGCTGAACAAATTCCCGGGGAAATCCTTGAATCTCGGAAGATATTCCTTGAGAAATCTGTAGATCGATTCCTAGAGAAGTTCTTCGAACATTTCTTGAATAACTTTTCGAACGATTTCTGAAGTAATCCTTGTAGTAATTGGAAGTGAAACCTCTTCAGGAATTTTTGGAAAAATTCCAGAAAAAATCTTGGAACGATTTTTGCAGGAATTTTTGAAGGACTCCTCTGAGGGGTTCTTGGCGCAATGCCTGGAAGGATCTCTGGAAGAATTTCTGTAGGAGTTCCAGCAGAAATCTTTAGAGCGATTTTTTGGAAGAATCTTTGAAAGAGTTCCTTAAGCAATTTCTAAGGAAATACATGTAAGAGTTCCTGGAAGGATCCTTGGGAGAATTCCAGCAGGTTAAGTGGAAGAGAAGAGTTTTGGATGTGTCCCTGGATGAGAAATAACGGGATTACATCCTGGAGAAAATTTTGGAAGAATCCCACTGAAGGGCTGCCTAAGGGAATCCCTGGAATTTCTGCTGCGATTCTTTGGGGCAATTCCTGGACAATCTCTGACAGCGAAACCTTTGTGTCTCCTTGAACAACACCCGGAAGAATTTCCATAGAAATTCCAAGGAACAAACGAGGAGATTAGTTGACCTTATTTCTGGAATACGCGGGTGTCTCCGGGAAATTCGAAAAACATTCTTTGGAAACTGGAAGAATCAATGAAGAATTTTTTTGAAAATATCTTGACAGTTTCGTAGGAAATTTCCTGACAGGATGTGTTAAAAATCTCCCTGGAGAAATTCCTACAGGAACTCCTAGAGAAATTCCTGCAGGAATCTCTAGAAGTATCACTGGAAGAATTCATGGAGAGATTGCTGGAGTAACCCTTGTATGAATACCTAGAAGAATTGCTTGAGAGACTGCTTGTAGGAGTCCTAAACGAATCCCAGGAACAAAGGAACAAAGTTCTTAAGGATTTCCTGGAAGAATCCCTGAAGGAATTTCTAGAAAAGTATTTGGACTAACATCTGAAGGAAGTCGTGGGGGGATCCCTGAATGAATCTCTTAAAGTATTGCAGGAATTTCTGAAGATCTCTCTGTAGAATTTCCTGAAAAAATCCTACAGAAATTCATAGAGAAATTACCGGATAATTTCTAAAGAAAATTCTGGATGAATTCCAGTAGAAATCCCTGGAAGAATTGAAAAAAAAAAATAATAGGGTCTTGTACCATTTGGGCAGGTGTACCTATTTTGGGCACTTGCCGCTATAACCAAGTCAATTTCAAACGGATTGATTTGAATTTTTGTATAGAATTAGGCACGTACAGTATCTAACTCTATACAAAAACTCAAACCAATCGGTTTGAAATCGGCTTAGTTATAGCGGCAAGTGCCCAAAATAGGTACACCTGCCCAAATGGTACTAGACCCTACCTGGAGAAATTCCAAAACGATTCCCAGGAGCTATTCTTGGAGATACCCCTTAAGCAAATCCTGGAAGTCTGAGTAAATTTCTGGAGAAAATTCAACAGGAATCCCGAGAGGACTTGGACGTATCACGGGAAGAATTTCAACTATTCGAACTTCAAAATAATTTATAAACAGGTTCCTGGACATTAAAATCCAAGAAAATTTGGATTTTGACCTGATTTGGCATGCAGATTGAGATTGTAGAAATACATCGATACCGCTAATGAAGCCAATTACTGGAAGAATCTCTGAAATAATTCCAGAAGAAATTTCTTGAGCAATTCCTGGAAGAAGTTTTGAAGAAATCCTAGAAGTGATTTTTGGAGAAATGCCTGGAAGGAACCATGGAAGAATCTGTTTAGGTGTCTCTTTGAAGAAAAATATGGAAGAATCTCTGGAAGTGTCACTCAAGAAACTCCTGTAGAATTCCTGAAACAATACCGAAAAAATACCTGGAAGAATTCCTAGAGAGTTCTCTGGCAGTATTTTTGGAGGGATGCCTGAAGGGGAAATAGCTGGATAAAGTTCTGGAAAAAATATTGGAAGAATTCTAGGACTCCTTCTAAGCAGACATTAGAGTAATTTAAATCAACAAAAATAACACAAGTTGGCTTTTGTTAAACGTCATTTAGGCCAAACGTCCATTATGCCAAATGTCCTTATGCCAAACGTACCAGACCCGAACCCTCATCGTTGAAGACATCTACTGTTTCAGACGAACGATGCGGAAAAACGGTCACTTCAAATCCTTGGACGATAACCCAAGTAACATTTTGATGACCAATTAGTCCTGCAGAGGTTTTGAGAACCGTCATGGAACCTAATACCTTTTATTCTGATTTTATGATGGTTTCAACCATTGGCGTATTTAGGATTTTTTCCTAGGGGGTGCCTGGGGGGTGCCAGTTTCAGTGGCTTCCAGGTTGCTTTGCTTTTTTTGTAAAAAGAAATACCGATCCATCAACTTCTTAGTACAATGATGTACTGCGTCGCGGGACAAATTAGCACGAAAATTTATACGCGCTGTATTTTGAAGAACATTTTTTTTAAATCCGAACCGTTGTACTGACTTAACACTCTCCCGCCATGTGAGGTTTAAGAACTTGATAACATTATACATAATCATACATGGAATTTGTATTTTCAGTTTGAACTTTACAACCATCACAACCCCTTTGTTTTGTGGATTGAATACATTGATCAAGAATACATTTTTAGAGCAATTTCTGTTTTCGGCAAAACATTGTTTCGGTAATTCCTCAGGGAATATTCCCGGGCAATTTATTTGGAAATTACTGTGCAATTTATTTTAATTAGGACTTCTTTTAAAAGTCTCTCAGTAATTCCTTTAAATTTGGCAAATTTCTTCGACAATTTCTTTAAGAATTTATTTGGTAATATGTCTGGAATTTGACACTAAACACTTTTTACGCATCTTTTGAAAATTTCATCGGAAATTACTTTGGAAATTTCTTCGGAAATTCCACTAGGAGTTTATTTGGCTTTTTTTTTATTCCATTGGCAAATCTTTTGAAATGTTTTCTCGGGGGTTCCTTCGCCAATTTTTTAGTAGTCTTTCAAGCGATGTTTTGTTAATGTCAGCAATTCTATTGATATTTGCTTTTTAAAATTCTCCTATTACTCTTCTGGCAATTCCTTCGGGAATTCTTGTAGTGAAGCCTTTGGTAATTCATTCGATATTGACTCTGCGAACTTCATCTCAATTTTTTTTTTTGGAAATGTCTTCGGCAAATCATTCTACTTTTTTTTCTCGATGTTCATCGATTTTTTGGACTTCCATTATCTATTCTATTAAGTATGTATTCACCTTCTAGATTTCTTCAGTAATTATGTAAGGAATTCCTGCAGCAGATGATTTCGGAACACCTTCGGCATTTCCGGTGTTACTTGCATTGAACAAACTTCTATTATAACTTTAAGAACTTCTTCGGTAATTCCTTTGGAAATGAGTTCGCCAATATTTCTAGAGTTTTCCTTCGGGAATTTCTTTGAAAAAAAAAACTCTGGTGGTTCTTTAAAAAATCTGTTACTGCAATTACTTTTGGAATTCTTTCTAATTTTTCTTCAGAAATTCCATCGAAAATACTTTGAGAATATCTTCGAAAATTGTTTGTGAATGTTTGTGGAAATTTGTATAGAATATATTTTGGCAATTTACTGTGAGATTGAATTCGGCCAATTTATTTAAAAAGCCTTACTATTTTCATCAGGAATTCCTCTGGTAGTTTATGAATTCTCTTGGCAACTACTTTGAAAGCTCAAAGGTAATTTGGATGATTTTTTTCGGCAATTTCTTTGGGAAATATTCAGGAAATTTTTCGTGAATTTCATTGGATTTTCTTTAAGCAAGTTCATTTGAGGATTTCTGAGTTTCCAGTTCAGCATTTTTTGGAAGCAATAAATTTATATACAATAAAGTCATAAAGAATTAGTAAGTAATCACAATAAAATTGCCTGAGAAATTTTCAAAATAACTGAAAAAGAAATTGTTAAAATTATTACGGAGGAATAGCCATTAAAATATGGAAAAAAAAATCGAAGAAATGGTTGGTTGCATTCCCAAGAAACGTAACTAGCTGATTATCAGTTTCTTAAACTATAGTTTGCTTAAGAGTGGTTTGTTCCTCTCCTAAAATGCTAAAATGTGCTTTAAGCTAAAAAAAAAAGCAATGCCTAAGGAACCTTCAAAGAAATGGCCCTACTGCGGTTTAGCAAATACGGAGCCGTGTGTTCTCGAATCCCACCAGAACGCGATTTTATTCCACAAATTCATCTCTCATTTAGTCAATTCGCAACATTCTGTGCCTTCTAATTATTTACAAGTTTTTCCCGTACATTCCTATGAGATTTCACTAGAGATTCCTCTAGTAATACCTCCTAGGATTTTTCTGGAAATTCCAACTTTTCTCGAAATTCGTTTAAGGATTTCTCTAGAGATTTCTATTGGGATTCCTCCAGCTAGAATTCCTTGAAGAAGGCCAAGAGGAGTTCCAGGTATCATGATTAATTTCCAGAGTAATCCATGAATTCCTGGATGAGTCTTTAGAAAAATCCCTGGAAGAATCAAAGGCATTTCAAAGGCATTTATGGAAATATCCTAGGAAAACTGCCTAGAAGAATCCCGGCAAGAATTCCAGGAGAAATCTCCAGAGGGATTCCTGCAGGTATCACAGTAAAAATTTCTTGAGGAGACCTAGGAGGCATTCCTGAATCATTAGAAGCAGCAGCAATCACTTATGGAGTCCTAGGAAAAGTTCCTGGATGAAAGTCAAGAGGAGTTCCTGGAGAAGTCCAACAAGAAATATTTGGAGAAATCCCAGATTTTTTTTAGGATTTTCAGGAGAACATACCTGAGGTACTTCTGCAAGAGTGTTAAGAATTAGCCTAAGTTAAAATTCACGAATAAAAAAGAAAACTTCTGCAAGACTCCTAGGAGAATCCCAGCAAGTTTTTGAAGGAATCCCTGGAGACATTCTTAGAAGAATACCTAGAAGAATTCTGGGAGGTATTACAGTAAGAATGACTGGAGGAGTCCTAGGAGGAATTGCTGGAAGAATCACAGCAGAAATAGCTTGAGAAATCCAGTTGAAATTCCTGGATAAAGGCCAAGAGGAATTCCTGTAGGAATCCCATGGGGAATTTATGAGAGAATCCGTGGACAAAATATCTTGGATAAAAATTCCTAGAGGAATCACCGGAGCGTTTCTGAAGAAATCGCAGGAAAAATCTCAGGAGGTATTCTTAGAAGGATTCTGGGATGTAACACTGAAGAAACCTCAGCAGAAATCCTAGAAGGAATTGCTGGAGAAAACTGTAGAGGAATTTCTAGAGAAACCCCATCAGGAATGCCGGAGGAATCCAAAGAAAAAATCCTTGGAATACCTAGAGAAGTAACTGCAAGAACCGGTAGAGGTATTCTGGAAGATTCCTGAAGGAATCACAGGAAGATTTTCTGAAAGAATCTCAGGAAGAATTCCAGCCATAATGCTAGGACAAATTCGTATAGGAATCACTAGGGAGAATTTCTGGACGTATCATAGTAAGAATTTCTGGAGGAATTGCTGGAAGAATCGCAGGAGGAGTTGTTTGAGGTATTCTTGGAGAAAGGCCAAAAAGAGTTTCTGCAGGAATTTCATGAGGATTTTCTGGCGAAATATTTGGATAAAATCTCTGGATGAATTCCTGGGTGAGTCCTTGGAGAAATCCCTGGTGGAGCAACCAAAGGAATTTCTCAAAAAAAAAATCCAGGAAGATTGCCTGGAAAGATCTCAGCAAAAAAGCCAGAAGAATGCTCTAGAAGAATCCTTAGCATAATTTCTAAAGTACCACAGCACAGCTAGAATTTCGGGAGGAAGAATAGCTGGAAGAACCGCATGAATTGCTTGAGCAGTCACAGCTGGAATATCTGGAGGAATTCCTAGAACTCTGGGAGCTATCATAGAAGTAATTTCTAGAGAAATCCTAGAATCATCAATGCCTGGGGTATCTTAAGAGAAGTTACTCTAACAAATTCCTGGAGGAATACCTACAATTCTCCTTGAAAGAATCGGTAGAAGTATACTGGAGGAATCCCTGATGGAATCGCAGGAGGAATATCTGGAGGAATCTCAGGCAGATATCCCGAAAGTATTGTAGCAAGTAAGTATGCCAGGAGAAATCCCTACAAATATTTCTAAAGGAGTCCTAATGGGATTTGCTTGAAGAATTCCAATTTAAATTCATGAAAGAAGGTCAATAGAAGTTCTTGGGGAAATCCCCTGTGGAATTTCTGGAAGCACCTCTTTAAAAAGTCCTGGATATGTCCTCGAAGAAATGTATGGAAAAATCAATGAAGGGATTTTATATAAAAATCTCAGGGAGATCTTCCGGAAGAACTTTCCTAGTAGAATTCCAGAAGGCATCACAGTGAGAATTTTTAGGGAAGAAGAGAAATCGCTGGAAGAAACGCAGCAGGAGTTATTTGAGAAATCCTAGCCACAATTCCCGGATGAAGGCGTCTGGAGGAATTCCATGAGAAATTTCTGGAAGAATCTC
Organism: Aedes albopictus; assembly: GCF_035046485.1. Taxonomy (NCBI): domain Eukaryota; kingdom Metazoa; phylum Arthropoda; class Insecta; order Diptera; family Culicidae; genus Aedes; species Aedes albopictus. The sequence goes on from NC_085136.1 coordinate 32,402,912, forward strand.
AGAATGAAATCTCTGAATAAAATCTCTGAATGAAATCTCTGTAGGAATTCCTAGAAGAATCACCGGAGGAGCTTCTGAAAGGATCCCAGAAAGATTGCTTGAATGATTCCACCAGAAATTCCTGAAGAAATCCTAATAGAAATTTTTAGAGGAATCCTTAGAAGAATTCCGAGAGGAATCATAGTAAGAAATCCTAGCAGAATTAACTGGATCAATCTCTGCAGAAATTTCTAGTAATGTACAACCCTATCAGGACTGCCTGGAGTATCCCAAGGGAAGTTTATTAAAGAAATATTGGGAGGAATCCATAAAGAAAGGCTAGAGAAATCACTGTACGAATAGATAGAGGTATTTCTGGAGGAATCTATGGAGAAGTCTGTCGATTGTTCTTACCAATATCCAAAACACCAAAACGTACAACAGTTATATAAGTAATTCCGGGTGTGCTTTAGTTTTATCCAAATGTGTCATTAATAAATATTGGAATTATTGTGTAAAGTTTTAATTTTTTGGTGAATGTCAAGGAAAAAATCTAGGGGGTGCCAAATTTGTTCTAGGGGGTGCCAGGCACCCCTGGAACCCCCCCTAGCTACGCCAATGGTTCAAGAACCTCTTCTAGACTATTTGACTAAAAAATGTTACTTGCGTTCATCCCCTGTTGTTCTTCGCGCTGATACCGGCGGATGGTCTGCCAGATGATATAGGAGTTCGTTCAGAAGAATGAGCATGACTTCCCTGGTGTTTCGCTTATAACTCTTATGATGGTTCTTGTTCTTAAAGATGGTTCAATCCAATGGCAGGGGTCCATGCTGGGTTCGAAAGGTGATTCACCAGAACTTTACCGCAAGCCCAAATTGGATCAGCGTCTCTAGCCGATCATGTCTTGGCGCAGGAACGGAAGCTGAATCTTGTCCAATAGCGACCAAATAAGAAGTTCTGGTCTTTCATGAAGAGTGAGTATATAGGGTCTTTATGACATTTTTTTCTGGCACGGACTCCAGGGCGTTACTCTTCAAACACCGTGGCAGGCGAACCGGACTCTCAGGATCCAGGTACCGCAGGTGGCAGTGGACTGTTCGAAGTTGGTGATAACAATCGGCCAGTCCTCCGAATTCCTTTCGAATGTAGGGAGATCCTTTCTCAGAATCAGATCTTGGCAAAAAATGTATGCGAAGTGCGTGGACACACCGGATTGGAACCGTTTCGTATCTCTAGTGGAGCTGTGGGATTGGAGTATTGCGGAAGATTCGGCAGGATTCAAAGCGCGCCAAGATCGGAAATCCAAAGCGCTAGTTGGGTTGACGGGTGCCTCCTGTTGGTCCTGATCGGCAGACTGTATTTCATCGGTTTTGATCGTCCTTCGGGGGTCCTCCAAATCCTCCAACATTTCTCTGCGTACTCAGCGACTTAATCAACTTCTCGTTCGAATTCTGAATTGAACGACGCAACCTGGCAGATAATGACCTGACGTTTCTCCAGAGGCTCCTTGGTAATCCGCATCTACTTCCGTTTCAGTTCCAGCTCCTCCTGCAGCTTTCGGTTACGGATCAGACTATCCCCTTCTGCGAAACGATGTCTTTCCGCCAACTTACGCTTTTTTCGAGTAACTAAAGCTTCTTGCGATCTCCTCTTGCCCCTGAAGTTCTATCTCCATCAACCACGGTTCTTCCTCGACTAGCTTAAATTATTTTTCTAATTTGCCCGAATGTTGGAACTGACGCTTTTCGGCGGATCAGGAACCACTTTCCCTTCGTTCGACGGCACTTTGGAACGCGCCGTTAATCCTTTCGATTTCGATTTGTTTGCACGCATTCCTGACTCCCTGGATCGTTAGAGCAATCCGTTGAGAAATTCCTGGAAAGAACCCTGGAAGGATGACTGACTGGAGGAATCACTAGAATAATCTTTGAAGGTATTCCTGGAAAAATGGCATCCTTGCAGGAACTCCTAGAGAAGTTCCTGGAGCAATCTCTGAAGGAATCCTGGGGATCCCTCTGAAGGAATCCTGGGGATCCCTGGATGGATAACTCGAGAAATCTCTGTTGGAATTCTTGAAGAGATTCCTTGAAAAATTCTTGGAGGAATTCAAGAAATAATCTCAGAAGCATTTTTTTAACAAATTCCTTGAATAATTTCTGAAAAGATGCCCGAAGGAATTTCAAGAGTAGTTCCTGGAACAACCCTTGAAGAATTTCCTAGAGGGATCTATGAAGAACTTCCTAGAGGGGTCCGTGTACAAATTCCTGAAATAATCACTGAGAATTCCTGAAAGGTTCTCTGGAAGTCTCTGGAATTCCTAAAGGAACCACCGTTGAATTTCTGAAGGGTATCCTGGATGGATTCCAAGAGAAATCCCTTCAAGAAGAATACCTGAAGGAATTCATGGAGAGATCTCTTGATAAAGTTTATTAAGAATCGTTGAAGAGACTTTTTGAAAAAAAAAAACCTGGACGGAGCCTGGGAAGTACTTCTGGTAAAATCGCTGAAGAAGTTCTCGGAGAAATCCCTTGAGGGAGCATCCACAAATGACGTAGCATTTTTTGGCCAATTTACAACATACAGCCTAAGGAGTGTATCGAAAAGTAGTTGAAAATGTTCAGGATGCTCTATCTCGAAGCTGGCTTGGTCTTTTCATTTCGGTTCTTCTATGAAATCTTCACAATATAATTAAGTTTAGAATAGCTTGAAAAAATTTGGAAAATGTTTAATATTATTAAAAATATGGTTAAATGAAAACACCTCACAAAATAAAAATCTGCACAAAATGCAATTTTATCAGAATTTTTCAACATTTCAAAAATCTGTAGTGAATAAAATTTGTACGATAAAAAATCTGGAAAATATTGATGCTTGTTAAAATTATGTACACATAACATATCATTCAACACCGACTTTCAAAATTCATATTTTCGATAGAAAAATCTCGTATATCTACAATATGGTCCACTCCAAAAAACGTCTATTTTTTTGTCATACTTTTTAGGTTTGCTTTTAATATCTTAAAAGGTTATAAAATTCCATTTTTTGCTCTAACTTACTCGTCCATAAATTAAAAACATACCTTATTTAAAAAAAAATGCGAATTTTTCATTTTATGTATTTTTTATTTGCGTTAACATGATTTAGAGGAGCACAGAAAAAAGGGGTTCCTCAAAAATGGCCTTTTTTCATTTTTAAGAATTGCGCTCAAATGGAGTGGACATTTTTCTTGAAAAAAAATAATTTGCCTATATTATGGGGATTCTGGAGCTTATTATATTTGCACAAAAAAATTAACAATTTTCGAACATTATCAAACTTTTTTCGCAATTTCAATTTTTAAGAAGGTGTGCAAAAATTTAAAAACATGTGTTCAGTAATCCAGGTTTAAAACCCAGTTAAAAGAACATTTTTAGACAATCATAAAAGCCATTTCTTTTTTCAATGATTTATACAGTATATCCAAAAATAAAATTACTTAAAAGTTGTGTTAAACTATTTTTGAGGTTATTGTAAACATTTTCAACTACTTTACGATACACTCCTTATTAGGTATGACAAATAGGACAAATAGGTGACTCGGAAGATCACAGGAGGAATCTATCAATTTATTCCTGGAGAAATTCAACAAATAGTTCTTGGAGCAACTTCCGGGAAAATCCTAGAAGAAATTCCTGGAGGAACTCCTGGAGCAATATATTTTTGAAGTGATTCTTGGAGAAATGCAAAGAAGAATCTTTGAAACAAAACCCTTGAGGAATTAAAAAAAAAAACGTGAAGGAGGCATGCAGGGGACGCTGAAATAATTCCAGAAGAAAAAACTGAATTGAGTCTCGGGGAAAATCATGGAGGGATTACTAGTGGAACTGCCTATCCTTGAACAAAATCAATACAGCAAGTTGAGATATTGGGTGGACATAATTTGCAAATTATGCGGAATTTGATGTATTTTGATAGAAATTGTTAAGTAAATTCAAGAAAGAATTTTGGCAACAACCCGGGGAGAATCAATGAAGTTTTTTTTTTTTCAACATACCTTGGCATTTTCGTCGGATATTTCATGAGAGGATGTATTAGGAATCTTGTTTGAGTTTCTGTAGAAATTCCTGGAGGGATCTTTAAAGGTATTCCTGTAAGATTCCCAGGAGAAATTACAAGAGCAATCCATGCAGATGCCCCCAGAGGAAATCCTTTATACACCACTCAAAGAATCCCTGGAGGAATACAAGGAAGAATTGCTAGAGGCATTCCTAAATCAAAATTCTGAAGAAATTCCTGAAAAACTCATTGTAGGAATTCCGGAGGAGTTGCTCGAGAAATCTGTGTAGATGGATCTTTGAAAAAAATGCAAAAAAGAATCTCAGAAAGAATCCTTATACAAAATTCTAGAGAATTTCTTGAAAAGATCATTGTAGGAGTTCTTTTTGAGAAGTTCCTGGAACAACCCCTAAAGAAATCCCAAAGGACTTTCTATCTAGAGGGATCCCTGAAAGAATCACAGATGATATTGCTGAAGGAATCATCACTGTAGGATTCCTTGAAACAATCCCTGGAACCCCAAGATGAATCACCGGAGAATTTCTGAAGGAAATTCTGGATTGATTCCAACATGAATTGAAACAGGAGTGTGTACCCGAAGAAACTCAAAGAAGTATCCCTAAAGAAATTCATGAAGAGATCTCTTGATAAAGTTCTTGAGTGACCTCCCCCCTCGCTGGAGAAAAAGCCTAGAAGAAGCCTTTGGGGAAAATTCTTGGACGGACCCCGGGAAGAACTCCTGGTAAAATTCCTGGATAAATTCATACAGAAGTTCCCGGAGAAATCCCTGAAGGGAACTCGGAAGATATTCCTGGAGTCATCTCTCAATCAATTCCTGGAGAAATCCTACAAATAGTTCTTGGAGGAATCCCTGGAGGAATCTCTGAAAGAATCCTAGAAGAAATTCATGGAGCTATTCTTGGCAGATTTTTTTTAAAGAACCTTTGTAGGAATGCATGGAAGGGTTCCCTGGAATGCAAGGAAGGGTCCCTGGTAGAATCTCTGTAGCAGTTCCTGGAGACATATTCTAAGAGAATTCTGGAACAATCTCTGAGGAATCCCTAAGAAACTTTTGAAGCAATTCTCAAAGGGATACCTGGAAGAATTCCGGGTAGGTTCTTTGGAAGAATGCCTGGAGGGGGCCCCGAAAGAATTCCATAAGAGAAAACTCGATTGAGTCTCGAGGAAACTCATGGAGGGATTACATGTAGGACTGCCTGAAGCAATCCCTCGAAGATCCTCTGTTGAAATCTCTGTGGCATTTACAGTAGCAGTCCTTCAAAAATCCTCAAGCAATAAATGGAAAAAAAATAATACAGCAAGTAGAGAAAATGGGTTGACATAATTTCTAATAATATGGGTTCTAATAGTTCCAAGAAAGATTTTTGTCAAAAATTCCGGGAAGATTCTTGGGAATCTATATATATAAAAATGAGTTTGAAAGCCCTTTGAGGCAACAAAACTCAGAAACGGATAAACCGATCAGCATGACTCTTGCACGGTTCGATTCGTATTCATGGTGGCTGTGTTTATAAGCAGAAAAAGTTTCGAAAATCATTTAAAAATGCATGAAAATAGTGAAAATACTGATTTTCTTATGAGCCGGGAAGAAATTCAGCGTGATCGAAATTAAATCAATCTAGAGTGCGTTGCTACGATGACCTCTGCAGTTGTCAAACCGCCTCAGCTTGGCAAGGCAACGTTTGCCGGGACAGCTAGTAATCAATAAAGATTTGGTTTTAGCATATCTCAACAGTTGCGTTGGAAATCACAAGATTGCATTCCAGGAAAAATCCCTGGAGGAATCTCTTGCAGAAACTCCAGGCATTCCTGGAATCAAATCCTGAAGAAAGTCCTGAAAAACCGTTGTATAAATTCCGAAGTAATTTCTAGTAGCATCCCCAAAGGAATTCCTACAAAACTTCCCGGAGAAATTCCAGCAGAGATCTTGAAAACCATTCCTGGAGGAATCTTTAGCACAATTGCTAGAGACATTTCCGAATACTTTCCGGAGGAATTCTAGAACAAATTACTGGAGAAATTTGTGAAGAAACCCTTGGCTTGATTCTTTGAGGGATGCTTGAAACGATCGCTGACAGAATCTCTGTAAGGGTTCCTGGAAAAAAATTCTGGAGGAATTTCTGGAAGAATCTCTTAAAAAACCCCTTTAAGAATTCCTGTAGATATCCCTGCAGCAATCAATCAAGATTTTTCTTTACCAAATCTCGACAGTTTCGTTGGAAATTCCAGGATTAAATTCCTGGAATAATCTCTTGCAGGATGTCCTACAAAAATTCCTGGTTATTCCAAGGAGGAGCCGCTACAGGAATTCTTACAGATATTCCTGGAAGAATCCCAGGAGAAATTATTGGTGCAAGCTCTCAAGGAATCTCCAGCGGAAGTTCTTCAGAGACCGCTCGAGGGATCCCTGGAGGAATAACAGGAAGAATTGATTGAGGCATGATAGAGGCAATCCTGAAGAAAGTCCTGGAAAACCGTTGTATAAATTCCGAGGGAAATCGTAGAGGCATCCCCAAAGGAATTCCTACAAAACTTCCCGGAGAAGTTCCCGAAGGGGGAAAATTTCGAATACTTCCCGGAGGAATTCTAGAACAAATTCCTGGAGGGACTTCTGAAGAAATACTTGAAGCGATTCTTGGAGGAATGCCTGGAACGATCGCTGGAAGAATCTATGTGGGAGTTCCTGGAGAACACTTTGGAAGAATTTCTGAAAAAAAAAACCCCTAGGAAATTCCTGAAGCAATTCCTATAGGTACCTGAAATTATTCCTAGCGAGTTGTCTGGACGAATTGCTGGATGGCTCTCTGGAGAAAAAATAACCTTATTAAGTCCTGAATAAGTTTTATTCTGGAAAAGTCAAATGTAGGACGTATCTTGACTTAAAAATTCTAAGAGTTCTTCTGGTTCATCAAACATAATTAGTATACATATTGAGAATAGACAAAGGAAATCAACTAAGAGTCCCCTAAGGGTAATACACTGAGAAAACTGATCTTGAGAAGGTCATAAGTTTGTCTTATGATATTTCGACATAAGAAAAAGTTTTGATTTCCATAAGAAATTCTTATGACATCATTTCATAGGACATCTCATGAAATATTTCTACGCAATATAAAACAAAATCGCAACCTGGAATCGAACGAGGGACGACGAGATCAGAGAACGCATGCTTTACTCACGCGCCCATCGACGCTTCGAAAGTTGGGATGGTTGGAGTGCAATAATAAGTTTGGTTTTTCGGGACCAACGTTTCATAAGATATCTTATGAGTTTCATAAAAGCCTTCTTATGAGATTTTTCATAAGACCGGTCTAATGAATTTCTTAAGAAATTTTTGCCTCAGAGTACGAATGAGCAAAGAGTGGACGTTAGTGTTACTCACTGAAATATACAATTGCCCGAAGCAAATATTAGATTAGCATTGGTAGGCTGATCTCCATCCGTTACATGACAACAGCCAGCGAATTGTCTTTTCATATCCGAAACTTTCAACTTGCGCCGTCCTTTCTAAACGACTTCCCGATAATTCCTAGCAGACTTTTTGTGTGAGTGTAGTGTCAGTTGTTTCAGTAGTAGGTACCTTATTGAAAAATAACTATCCAGAACGTTTAAATAACTAGCTGCTTTGTGGTGAATTCAATCATTTACAGTATTTTTCCTCTACAGAGAAAACGTGGTTGCGCGAAAGACACACATCTGAGTGCATGCACTGTGAAAAGTTCGCTCGGTGAGATTGTAATCAATCTCAAACATTTATGTGTTTTTTAATCCAAGTGTTGTCTCGTTTCCTTCTATCAAATGATGCTGTGTGCATTTGGTCTCGGTGCGTGTGTGTGTGTGTGAGTGTACCTACCTCATGCACATAATAGTTTTTCTTTAAAGTGTAATTTGACTAGGTGTTAAAATTTTAGCTTCGCTTTTAGCTCAGTGTTTTTTTTTTCTATTTCTCTCGCCTTCACATATTTTCCCTGTATGTAATTTCCTGTCCAACTTCCGACTGCTTCGGTTTATCTTTTCTCAATTTTCACTAACTATGATGAATCAAACCAATCGATTTCGATTTCCAATTTGCGATTGTGAACCTCTGTTATTGTGATTCGCTGTTGTTTACAGTTAGCTTCTTTTTATGTTGTTGTTTTTTTTTTAGTTTACGGTGGTGCAGCCTAGCGATATTCAACGCACGCACACAGCGGCCTTGCAGCAGCGGAGTTAGTAGTAGAGATTTAGTGACTAGAGATGCATTATAGTGCTATTCTGATAGCTGCAATTACATTGGTGGGGGATGACGGAGAGAGAGAAAGAGAGATGTAATGGGAGGGGAGGAATGTTAGTTCCCCGGATCGGAGTTGGGGAGGTAGGAATGTGGACAAGAAAAAAGGTTTGGTTGGTTAGATTTAGTAAATTCAGTAATTTTACACGTTTACATCGAACTACACGTAGATTTAGGCTACTGGTAGGGGATATCAAAGAAGGAAGAGGAAATGAATGATGGATACAAGTAGGCAAGAGAGTTGGAAAAGGAGACATTTCGAGAGAATAGAGGGTGTATCAGAGTTTTTAAATCAGTATGAGATTGAGAATCATGAAACTTGAACGAATAATGGAAATATGAGAGTTTAATCATGTAAAATTACATCAATATATTTCTGGGTTCGCCTTTTTTAGAGCAATCAAGAATACTGGAGTAGGATTCTATTGAAATTCTTGTACGTAGATTCTACTGGAATCTTTTTGAGAAGAATTTTTAAGGAATCCATCAGGATTCCTGTAGCAGGATTCGACCGAAACCCTGGAGCAGGAATTGACTGGAATCCTCAAGCAGGATTCGACTGAAATCCTGGAGCAGGATTCAACTGGAATCCTTGAGCAAGATTCAATTGGAATCCTTGAGCAAGATTTGACTGGAATCCTAGAGCAAGATTTTACTGGAATGCTAGAGCAAGATTTGACTGGAATCCTGGAGCAGGATTCGACTGGAATCCTGGAAAAGGATTCAACTGCGATTTTGGAGCGGAATCCTGGAGCAGGATTGTTCCGGAATCCTGGAAAAGGGTTGTTCCGAAATCATGGAGCAGGATTCTTCCGGAAGCAGGATTCGAATGGAATCCTGAAGGATTCGAATGGAATCCTGAAGGATTCGAATGGAATCCTGAAGGATTCGAATGGAATCCTGAAGGATTCGAATGGAATCCTGAAGGATTCGAATGGAATCCTGAAGGATTCGAATGGAATCCTGAAGGATTCGAATGGAATCCTGAAGGATTCGAATGGAATCCTGAAGGATTCGAATGGAATCCTGAAGGATTCGAATGGAATCCTGAAGGATTCGAATGGAATCCTGAAGGATTCGAATGGAATCCTGAAGGATTCGAATGGAATCCTGAAGGATTCGAATGGAATCCTGAAGGATTCGAATGGAATCCTGAAGGATTCGAATGGAATCCTGAAGGATTCGAATGGAATCCTGAAGGATTCGAATGGAATCCTGAAGGATTCGAATGGAATCCTGAAGGATTCGAATGGAATCCTGAAGGATTCGAATGGAATCCTGAAGAATTCGAATGGAATCCTGAAGGATTCGAATGGAATCCTGAAGGATTCGAATGGAATCCTGAAGGATTCGAATGGAATCCTGAAGGATTCGAATGGAATCCTGAAGGATTCGATTGGAATCCTGAAGGATTCGAATGGAATCCTGAAGGATTCGAATGGAATCCTGAAGGATTCGAATGGAATCCTGAAGGATTCGAATGGAATCCTGAAGGATTCGAATGGAATCCTGAAGGATTCGAATGGAATCCTGAAGGATTCGAATGGAATCCTGAAGGATTCGAATGGAATCCTGAAGGATTCGAATGGAATCCTGAAGGATTCGAATGGAATCCTGAAGGATTCGAATGGAATCCTGAAGGATTCGAATGGAATCCTGAAGGATTCGAATGGAATCCTGAAGGATTCGAATGGAATCCTGAAGGATTCGAATGGAATCCTGAAGGATTCGAATGGAATCCTGAAGGATTCGAATGGAATCCTGAAGGATTCGAATGGAATCCTGAAGGATTCGAATGGAATCCTGAAGGATTCGAATGGAATCCTGAAGGATTCGAATGGAATCCTGAAGGATTCGAATGGAATCCTGAAGGATTCGAATGGAATCCTGAAGGATTCGAATGGAATCCTGAAGGATTCGAATGGAATCCTGAAGGATTCGAATGGAATCCTGAAGGATTCGAATGGAATCCTGAAGGATTCGAATGGAATCCTGAAGGATTCGAATGGAATCCTGAAGGATTCGAATGGAATCCTGAAGGATTCGAATGGAATCCTGAAGGATTCGAATGGAATCCTGAAGGATTCGAATGGAATCCTGAAGGATTCGAATGGAATCCTGAAGGATTCGAATGGAATCCTGAAGGATTCGAATGGAATCCTGAAGGATTCGAATGGAATCCTGAAGGATTCGAATGGAATCCTGAAGGATTCGAATGGAATCCTGGAGCAGGATTCGACTGAAATTTTGGAGCAAGATACGACTGGAGTCCTTGAGCAGGAGTCGACAGGAATCCTTAAGCAGGATTCGACAGGAATCCTTGAGCAGGATTCGATAGGAATCCTGGAGCAGGATTCGATAGGAATCCTGGAGCAGGATTCGATAGGAATCCTGGAGCAGGATTCGATAGGAATCCTGGAGCAGGATGCGATAGGAATCCTGGAGCAGGATTCGATAGGAATCCTGGAGCAGGATTCGATAGGAATCCTGAAGCAGGATTCGACTGGAATCCCGGAGCAGAATTTGACTGGAATCCCGGAGCAGAATTCTACCGGCATGCTAGAGCACGATTCAACGATACTGGAGCACGATTCAACTGAAATGCTGAAGCAGGATTCGTCCGTAATTTTGGAACAGGATTCGTCCGGAATCCTGGAGCAGGATTCGTACGGAATCCAGGAGCAGGACTCGTCCGGAATCCTGGAGCAGGACTCGTCCGGAATCCTGGAGCAGGACTCGTCCGGAATCCTGGAGCAGGACTCGTCCGGAATCCTGAAGCAGGATTCTACAGGAATTCTGAAGCAGAATTCTACAGGAATCCTGAAGCAGGATTCCACCGGAATCCTGAAGCAGGATTTCACCGGAATCCTGTAGCAGGATTCCACCGGAATCCTGTGGCAGGATTCCACCGGAATCCTGTAGCAGGATTCTAACGGAATCCTGTAGTAGGATTCAACAAGAATTCTAGAGTAGCTTTCTACCAGAATTCTGGAGTAGGATTCTACCAGAATCCTGGAGTAGGATTCTACCAGAATCCTGGAGTAGAATTCTACCAGAATCCTGTAGTAGGATTCTACCAGAACCCTGTAGTAGGATTCTACCAGAACCCTGTAGTAGGATTCTACCAGAATCCTGTAGTAGGATTCTACCAGAATCCTGTAGTAGGATTCTACCAGAATCCTGTAGTAGGATTCTACCAGAATCCTGTAGTAGGATTCTACCAGAATCCTGTAGTAGGATTCTACCAGAATCCTGTAGTAGGATTCTACCAGAATCCTGTAGTAGGATTCTACCAGAATCCTGTAGTAGGATTCTACCAGAATCCTGTAGTAGGATTCTACCAGAATCCTGTAGTAGGATTCTACCAGAATCCTGTAGTAGGATTCTACCAGAATCCTGTAATAGGAATCTACTAGAATTCTGTAATATAGGATTCTACTGGAATCCTGTAATTCCTGGATTCTATAAGAACACTGATGCAAGTTTCTCCTGGATTTCTGGAGTAGAATTCAGATGAAATTGGAAACTCTCAAATTACCATTAGAAACGAGAAGAATTCTCACAAAGGATGATTCATGAAAGCAGGAAGAAACAAAAATGAAAATGAAAGCATGAAAAGGGCGTAGAAGTGCTTTGGTGAATTTTAATTCCTACAGTTATAAAACTAAAGCTCATATAAGCGAAAAAAGATTTGAAGAAGCTAGCTTAAGCATGCAAACTGAAAAACCAAAATGAAACCACGTTGAGAGCCAAAGTGAGAGAAAGCTCGTCACCAGCAAGGAACAAACAGACAAAAAAACAAATCAGGAACTCACCCGCTCGTGGGAGTATCGCGCGACGCATCCGGCGACTGCAGATGCCCGTACGAGTTCGGTGTGTTCGGATAGCTGATCGGGTTGTTGTTGCTCGGCATGAGGACGGCCCGCACCTCCGACGGGATGTAGTTCCGGTTGCGGGGCTGTCCGGGCGGTGTCGTGTACCGATCGAACGCCTCGTTCTTCGGCTTGTTCGGATACAGGTAGAACAGGTCCTCAAAGTCGCGGATCCGGTCCGACAGGGACCGGGTGGCAAAGTCCTTGGCCGTGAATGGCTGGATGTGCAGGATCTGCGGCTGGCCGTCGTTGCTCTCGTTGACCCAGGCGATTGTGATGCCACCTGTATGTGAAGATATCAAAGTTAATGTCAGAGAAATTCAGAGCAATCGGTTCAGAACACTAACCCAGTTCACTGTCGGAGAATCGCAGCAGGAAGGTTCCGCGGGGGCATTTGAGCAGGTAGTCTTCGGCTTTCGATTTGTGGATGAACCCGACGATGCTGCCGTCGTTCCACGGGCCACGCAGGTGCTCCCGGGTGACCTTCATCGCAGCGTAGAACCACTCCCAGAAGGTGAACGTCCGGTCGGGAAGGGGTTCCTTGCAGAACTGGGACCACGTGATGGTCAGGTCGTTCGAAACCGGGTACTGCAGGCTGGCGCGGAACGCTTTCTCGCACAGGAAGTGCATGTTCTCCGGCGTCATGGAGCGGCCGGTCGAGGCACGGAACTTCGTGTTCAGGGCCTCGGCCAGCAGGTTCCAGGACACCTTGTCCGGCACGTGAAATGGCACTCGGTTGATGTCGGCAAAGGCGTTGTCCCAGGTGATGGTGGCCCACGACTGGGGCTCCTGGTTGCCGTGCACAATCACGACCACCGGGAGTGAGATCGTCCAGACCTAAGGGTAGGATTGAGGAAAATTCATATAAATTGATAAACCTACGATAACTGTGAATCCAAAATTGAAATTTGATCCGAATCTGAAGAAAAATTTGACCAGAATGCAAGGAATTCCGACTAGATTCATGACCAAAATTCGACGATTTAAGGGAAATCTAAACCAGGATTCGACGAGAATCATGGTCAGGATTCGACGAGAATCATTCGGCTTGACCATAATTCAACGACAATTCTGAGCCGAATTCGACGAGAATTCTGAGCCGAATTCGACGAGAATCCTGACCAACATTCGACGAGAATTCTGACCAGGATTCGACGAGAAACCTGACCAAGATTCGACGAGAATCCTGACTTGGATTCGGCGAGAATACTGACCAGGATCAGAGAGGACGAGAGGAATTCTGATCAGGATTCAAGGGGAATCCTGACCACGATTCCAGGAGAATCCTGACCAGGGATTCCAGGAGAATCCTGACCAGGATTCCAGGTGAATCCTGACCACGATTCCAGGAGAATCCTGACCAGGGATTCCAGGAGAATCCTGACCAGGATTCCAGGTGAATCCTGACCACGATTCCAGGTGAATCCTGGATTCCAGGTGAATCCTGACCTGGATTCCAGGTCAATCCTGACCAGGATTCCAGGTGAATCCTGACCAGAATTCCAGGTGAATCCTGACCAGGATTCCGACCAGGATTCCAGGTGAATCCTGACCACGATTCCAGGAGAATCCTGACCAGGATTCCAGGTGAATCCTGACCTGGATTCCAGGTGAATCCTGGATTCCAGGTGAATCCTGACCTGGATTCCAGGTCAATCCTGACCAGGATTCCAGGTGAATCCTGACCAGAATTCCAGGTGAATCCTGACCAGGATTCCAGGTGAATCCTGACCAGGGATTCCAGGAGAATCCTGACCAGGATTCCAGGTGAATCCTGACCAGGATTCCAGGTGAATCCTGACCTGGATTCCAGGTGAATCCTGGATTCCAGGTGAATCCTGACCTGGATTCCAGGTGAATCCTGACCAGGATTCCAGGTGAATCCTGACCAGAATTCCAGGTGAATCCTGACCAGGATCTTGGGGAGTTGTAATAAAAGAACAACCGTCTCGGTTGATGGTCTAACAATAACTGATGATTTATTTCTAAATGACTAGGTACAAACTAATTTCATGGCATGCTTAGCATCGCACTTGCTTATATGTGCCTACTTCAACACTCCTCCTCAAGGACGATGTTCTGCAGGCCAACTTCTTCTCTTATCTTCCGCAGTTTCAGCCGAGCTAGAGGCTTCGTCAGCACGTCAGCCAACATATCCTCCGTCGGACAATACTTAACTTTGATGATTCCAGATGCGGCCAAATCCCGGACGAAATTGTATCTGGTGTCGATGTGCTTCGTCCGTCTCGTCCCTCCTTCAGCGTTCAGCATAGAGATGCAACTCTGGTTGTCCTCCTGAATCGTCACTGGGTGCCGGATGTCCTCACCAAGTCCTCGCATCAGCTTCAGCAGCCAGAGTAGCTCCTTGCTTGCTTCGGCGAGTGCGACATACTCCGCTTCGGTGGACGACAAAGTTACGCACTCCTGCTTTCGTGCTGTCCAGCTAATTGTTCCATTTCCGAGCTTGAACAAGAAACCGGAATTTGACTTCCGATCGACGCGATCACCAGCCCAATCCGCGTCAGCGTAGCCCTCGAGATGACCAGCTCCTCCTAGCTGCAGCTTCAGTCCAGCGGTTCCCTTCAAGTACCGCAACGCTCGCTTCGCTTCCGTCCAGTCGCTCTCCGTTGGCTTGCTGACCTTACGCCCGAGGATGGACGCCGTGATAGCCAGATCCGGCCGTGTGCATACGGCGACGTAGAGTAAAGCGCCCACTAGACTCTGGTATTTGTCGGTGGTGGCCATTACCTTCTCCTCCTTTTGCTCTGCGGTGACGTAGCCAGGATCCATCGGAATCTGTGACGGTTTTGCTTGCTCCATCTCGAATCTAGCCAAAACCTTCGCTATGTAGCTTTCTTGACTAAGCAGGAATCCTCCGTCCTCTTTTCGCTCGACATGGATGCCGAGGTACTGCTTCACATTACCCAGACAAGTAATCTTGAATCTTCTTTCCAGGTGCTTCCGTACTGGCTGGTACTCGGTGTCGTCTTCGGTGGCGATCAACATGTCATCTACGTACAGTAAGATGAACGACGACTTGTCGGCCTTCACGAAAAGGCAGCTGTCAGCTTCCGTGGCTTCGTACCCCAGCTCCTTCAAGACATCGGTGATGGTTCGGTTCCAGACCCTTCCGGCTTGCTTCAGGCCATACAAGCTCCTCCTCAAATGGCACACATATTCCTGATTCCCGGATTCATACCCGGGCGGCTGCCGCATGTAGATGGTCTCCGAAAGCTTACCGTGCAAATATGCCGTCTTGATATCGACATGCTTCACTTGCATCTTCCGACGAGCTGCAATCGACAAGAGTGCCCTGAAAGTGGTGTGCTTCGCAACCGGCGCGTAGACCTCGTCGTAGTCGGTACCAAATTTTTGGCTGCATCCCTTCGCGACGAGTCGAGCCTTGTACCTCGCCACATTCCCATGCTCGTCGAACTTCTTCTGGAAAACCCACCGACAGCCTATCGGTTTCCGGTTCGGGGGTAAACGTACGATGTCCCAGGTGGAGTTTTCTTGCTGAGCTGCATACTCTTCATCCATCGCGGCCTTCCAGTGGTCCCGCTCTGGGCTCGCCAGCGCTTCTGCTAGCGATTGTGGTTCCCACGTTTGCTGACTCACCAGGCTGCTGGTTTCACGGAATCGAAATGGTGGAACTCCCTTGTTCAGTCGGCTTGACACACGTATCGGCGTGCTCGTTGACGATGGTCCTCTCGGTGCGTTGAGGGGACGTTCAACGGCATCGATATTCTCGGTGAGAGTAGTGTCTTCGTGCGACTCGACGGACGTGTCGTTCTCATCTTCCTCCTCTTCCGGATCTGACCGACCCGACGCAAATTCTTCTGCATCGTCCGCTGGCTCACCGAGAACGTCCCTTCCATTGCCTTCTTCTTCTTCTTGGGTACTGCTCGTTGGCATGAACCGAGCATCACGGCTACTAATGACGCACCCGGTACGCCTATCCAGGAATCGGTACGCCTTCTGCTGAGGCGAATACCCAACGAAGGTCATCTTCTGTGCTGCTGCATCCAGCTTCGTTCGGTTTTGCTTCGGAATCCACACGAACGCGTCAGCTCCAAATGGCTGCACGTGGCTCAGGTCCGGCTTTTCTCCCCACCACGCTTCGTATGGTGTGACCTCCAGTGACCTAGTCGGTAGTCGATTTTGGAGGTAACTCGCCGTGTTCACGGCCTCTGCCCAGTACTTCGTCGGTAGTCCTGCATCCTGAAGCATGCACCGCGCCATTTCGTTCAACGTGCGGTTTTTGCGTTCTGCTACTCCGTTCTGCTGCGGGGTGTGTGGTGCAGTGAACTGCTGCCTGATACCTTCTTGCTTGAAGAACTTCTCCAGGGACCTGTTCTTGAACTCACCACCATTATCAGAGCGAATGATCTTCGGCGGTTTGCCGAACGTCGTTTTCACCTCCATTACGAAATCCCTCAGCTTCTCCTCAGCGTCAGATTTCTCTCGCAGAAAGTACACGGTTGTGTACCGGGAATAGTCGTCGATCACTGTGAGATAGTACCGACATCCTCCTGGGGTAACGTTTTTCATCGGACCGCACACGTCTGCATGGATCAGGTCCAACGGTTGTTGTGACTGCTTCTTGGCCTTCTTCGGAAACGGGAGCCGAGCAAACTTCGCTTCTTGACAGCACTCGCACACGGATCGAATGCCGCAGTCCTCGAGGAGCACGCCGGTCGCTAGCTTCTTCTTGAAGAGCTCCTGAACGGCATCGTTGTCCCGGTGACCGAGCTTCCTGTGCTACACGTGCTGGCAGTTTGGCGTGTGCGCTGTGTCGTTGACTTTCATGGCGTTGTGAGGGTTCTTGATGCAGTACAACCCACCGGTCGGAACCGCCACGGCTGCCACCTGCTCACCCTTCATAATGCGGCAATTGTCGGTGTCGAAAATCACTTTTCCGCCCTTCGCAACGAGTTTGCGCACGGAGATCAAATTCGATTCCAACTTTGGCACGAACAAAGTGTCTGAAAGGGTGATGGAACGTTTGTTACCTTGCAGATCGCAGCAATCCAATTCGCACGTCCCTTTGCCATTCGCAGCTGTCATCGTCCCGTCAGCCAGAGTGACTTTTTCGCGGGTGGTTTCATCCAGGTCCAGAAACGAATCCCGCTCGGCGCACATGTGTGATGTCGCCCCCGAATCGACGATCCAGCTTCCGGTTTTTCCAGTCCCCTTCACGGTGAAAGCGCAGCTGCCATTCGTCTCACGAACCGCCTTCGCTTTGGATGGATTCTTCCGGTTTCTCTGGTCGCCCTTCGTGTCCGATTCTTGGTCACTGGCTTGCTTCCGGCACTCCCTCTGCTTGTGTCCAGGCTTTTTGCAGTAGTGGCAAACGATGACCTTCTTTCCGGATCCAGCCTTCAGAACGGATTCGCCGAAACTTCCCTGCTTCGTCACTTCGTCGATCAGCTTGGTTTTTACGAGGTCCAGTGTCAGCTCGTCGTCCGCCCGACTCTCCAACGCGGTCGTCAGAGTATTAAACGTTTTCGGGAGACTACTCAGCACCAGCGCAACCTGCAGCTTTTCGTCCAGTTTCAGCCCTGCCACGGAGAGGCGCTCGAAAACTTCTTCCATTTCGTGCACGTGCTTCTCCATGTCCTCGCCTTCGCAGTACCGTTTGGCGATCAAACTCCGGAGATACGATACCTTCGATGTCAGCGTCGGCTTCTCGAAATGATCCTTCAGCCTGTCCCATGCTTCGCGTGCCGTTTTCGTCTGTTTGATGAGGCCATGCTGGTTGCTCTCCATCAAAAGACCGATTGTGGCTCGCGCACGCTGGTCTCCGGAATCCCAAGCTTCAACGGCAGCAGCATTCACCGGAACGTTTTCCGTCGCAGCTACTTCTTCCGGCCGTGGCTTGGTGACGAACTTCCAGAGGTCCTCCCGGATCAGCAGCAGCTCGGTGCTGAACTTCCAGCTGCTGTAATTCGATCCATTCAGCTTCGGAACTTGAACTTTCTCCATTTCGGCTTCAGCTTGAGAGAAATTTTCACTTGTTGATTGGTTGCTACGGCAACGGATGCCCAAGCGCAGGGCCCACAACCTCTTGGGGAGTTGTAATAAAAGAACAACCGTCTCGGTTGATGGTCTAACAATAACTGATGATTTATTTCTAAATGACTAGGTACAAACTAATTTCATGGCATGCTTAGCATCGCACTTGCTTATATGTGCCTACTTCAACACAGGATTCCAGGTGAATCCTGACCAGGATTCCAGGTGAATCCTGACCAGGATTCCAGGTGAATCCTGACCAGGATTCCAGGTGAATCCTGACCAGGATTCCAGGAGAATCCTGACCAGGACTCCAGGAGAATCCTGACCAGGATTCCAGGAGAATCCTGACCAGGACTCCAGGAGAATCCTGACCAGGATTCCAGGAGAATCCTGACCAGGATTCCAGGAGAATCCTGACCAGGATTCCAGGAGAATCCTGACCAGGATTCCAGGAGAATCCTGACCAGGATTCCAGGAGAATCCTGACCAGGATTCCAGGAGAATCCTGACCAGGATTCCAGGAGAATCCTGACCAGGATTCCAGGAGAATCCTGACCAGGATTCCAGGAGAATCCTGACCAGGATTCCAGGAGAATCCTGACCAGGATTCCAGGAGAATCCTGACCAGGATTCCAGGAGAATCCTGACCAGGATTCCAGGAGAATCCTGACCAGGATTCCAGGAGAATCCTGACCAGGATTCCAGGAGAATCCTGACCAGGATTCCAGGAGAATCCTGACCAGGATTCCAGGAGAATCCTGACCAGGATTCCAGGAGAATCCTGACCAGGATTCCAGGAGAATCCTGACCAGGATTCCAGGAGAATCCTGACCAGGATTCCAGGAGAATCCTGACCAGGATTCCAGGAGAATCCTGACCAGGATTCCAGGAGAATCCTGACCAGGATTCCAGGAGAATCCTGACCAGGATTCCAGGAGAATCCTGACCAGGATTCCAGGAGAATCCTGACCAGGATTCCAGGAGAATCCTGACCAGGATTCCAGGAGAATCCTGACCAGGATTCCAGGAGAATCCTGACCAGGATTCCAGGAGAATCCTGACCAGGATTCCAGGAGAATCCTGACCAGGATTCCAGGAGAATCCTGACCAGGATTCCAGGAGAATCCTGACCAAGATTCCAGGAGAATCCTGACTAGGATTCGAGGCGAAACCTGACTAGGATTCGAGGCGAATCCTGACTAGGATTCGAGGCGAATCCTGACTAGGATTCGAGGCGAATCCTGACTAGGATTCGAGGCGAATCCTAACTAGGATTCGAGGCAAATCCTGACTAGGATTCGAGGCGAATCCTGACTAGGATTCGAGGCGAATCCTGACTAGGATTCGAGGCGAATCCTGACTAGGATTCGAGGCGAATCCTGACTAGGATTCGAGGCGAATCCTGACTAGGATTCGAGGCGAATCCTGACTAGGATTTGAGGCGAATCCTGACTAGGATTCGAGGCGAATCCTGACTAGGATTCGAGGCGAATCCTGACTAGGATTCGAGGCGAATCCTGACTAGGATTCGAGGCGAATCCTGACTAGGATTCGAGGCGAATCCTGACTAGGATTCGAGGCGAATCCTGACTAGGATTCGAGGCGAATCCTGACTAGGATTCGAGGCGAATCCTGACTAGGATTCGAGGCGAATCCAGACTAGGATTCGAGGCGAATCCTGACTAGGATTTGAGGCGAATCCTGACTAGGATTCGAGGCGAATCCTAACTAGGATTCGAGGCGAGGGGAATCCTGACCAGGACTCGAAGGGAATCCTGACCAGGATTCGAAGGGAATCCTGACCAGGATTCGAAGGGAATCCTGACCAGGATTCGAAGGGAATCCTGACCAGGATTCGAAGGGAATCCTGACCAGGATTCGAAGGGAATCCTGACCAGGATTCGAAGGGAATCCTGACCAGGATTCGAAGGGAATCCTGACCAGGATTCGAAGGGAACCCTGACCAGGATTCGAAGGGAATTCTGACCAGGATTCGAAGGGAATCCTGATCAGGATTCGAAGGGAATCCTGACCAGGATTCGAAGGGAATCCTGACCAGGATTCGAAGGAAATCCTGACCAGGATTCGAAGGAAATCCTGACCAGAATTCGAAGAGAAATTCTGACCAGGATTCGAGGGGAATTTTTACCAGGATTTGAAGAGAATCCTGACTAGGATTCGAGGGGAATCCTGACCAGGATTCGAAAGGAATCCTGACCAGGATTCGAAGGGAATCCTGACCAGGATTCGAAGGGAATCCTGACCAGGATTCGAAGGGAATCCTGACCAAGATTCGAAGGGAATCCTGACCAGGATTCGAAGGAAATCCTGACCAGGATTCGAAGGAAATCCTTACCAGGATTCGAAGGAAATCCTGACCAGGATTCGAAGGAAATCCTGACCAGAATTCGAAGACAAATTCTGACCAGGATTCGAGGGGAATTTTTACCAGGATTTGAAGAGAATCCTGACTAGGATTCGAGGGGAATCCTAACCAGGATTCGAGCGGAACCCTGACCAGGATTCGAGCGGAATCCTGACCAGGATTCGAGCGGAATCCTGACCAAGATTCGAAAAGAAATCTTGACCAGGATTCGAAGGGAATCCTGACCAAATTTCGAGAGGTATCCTGACCAGGATTCGAGGGTAATTCTGACCAGGATTCAAGGGGAACCCTGACTTGAATTCAAGGGCAATCCTGACCAGAATTCAAGGCGCATCCTGCCCAGGATTCGAAGGGAATCCTGACTAGGATTCGAAGGGAATCCTGACTAGGATTCGAAGGGAATCCTGACCAGGATTCCAAGGGAATCCTGACCAGGATTCGAAGGGAATCCTGACCAGGATTCGAAGGGAATCCTGACCAGGATTCGAATGGAATCCTGACCAAAATTCGAAGGAAATCCTGACCAGGATTCGAAGAGAAATTCTGACCAGGATTCGAGGGGAATTTTTAACAGGATTTGAAGAGAATCCTGACTAGGATTCGAGGGGAATCCTAACCAGGATTCGAGCGGAACCCTGACAAGGATTCGAGCGAAATCCTGACCAAGATTCGAAGAGAAATTCTGACCAGGATTCGAGGGGAATCCTGACCAGGATTCGAAGGGAATCCTGACCAATTTTCGAGAGGTATCCTGACCAGGATTCGAGGGTAATTCTGACCAGGATTCAAGGGGAATCCTGACTTGAATTCAAGGGCAATCCTGACCAGAATTCAAGGCGCATCCTGCCCAGGATTCGAAGGGAATCCTGACTAGGATTCGAAGGGAATCCTGACCAGGATTCGAAGCGAATCCTGACCAGGATTTGAAGCGAATCCTAACCTGGATTCGAAGCGAATCCTGACCTGGATTTGAAGCGAATCCTGACCTGGATTCGAAGCGAATCCTGACCTGGATTCGAGACGAATTTTAACCTGGATTCTAGGCGAATCCTGACTAGGATTCGAGGAAAATCCTGACAAGGATTCCAGGATAAACCTGAACTGGATTCAAGGGCAAACCTGACCAGAATTCAAGGGAAATTCTGACCAGGATTCATGGGAAATCCTGACCTGGATTCGTGTGGTATTCTGACCAGGGTTCGTGCAGAATTCTGCCCAGGATTCGAGTGGAATACGGACTAGGATTCGAGAGGAAATCCTGACAAGGATTTGAGGGCAATTTTGGCCAAAATTCGAGACGAGGGGAATCCTGCTCAGAATTCGAGTGGAATCCCTACCAGGATTTTAAGGGAATCTCGACTAGAAAAAATTATACATCTGTTATTGAAAAAAAAAAAGGAAACTGGGTATTGTAATCATCATTTAAGAGAAATCTAAACGAGAACTGTAAGGAAATCTTACGCAGGTTTCGTGATTGTTCAAGTTTTAAACAGATGGAGATGATTGTTCAGAATGTATGTGAATATGTACTTACCGAAAACACCAAATCGCCATGTCCGACGGCGAAGCTGGACTGGAACAGCAGGGCAAACTTCTCATCCATCACGCTCTCGGTGCCCTTCTTTTCCGCTCGCTTGATTTTCTTCAGTTGCATATTTCTACAATTCGGAAACGCAAGGGAAAAACAACCTCATTAGTGTGAGTCCCCGTCTGTCCGATAACTCGAACCTCAACTCACCTAAAACTAACCGACAACTGCTTGGTGGTTTCGTTGTACTCTAGGTTTCCTGTATTATTCATGATCTCTCCGCACGACTGCTCCGACGCTTTGTTGGACTGCTGCGTGGCCTGTGCTTGTGCTTCTGTTCCGAGAGGATGATCGGGAAATTGGAAAAACAAAAGGAAAACAATCGAAAGTCAATCAATTTTGCGCACGGTTCAGTGGACCGGAGAAAGCGCGGCTTACCTGAAATGATCGAAACCCGAACCAAGGGGTTGCTCATGCGGATGTTGAGCGTGTTGCCGATCAGCAGTCGGACGGTTGCCGCGAACCGGGTGTTGGTCTTCATCACCTGCGGTGGCTGCTTCTCGATGATGAAGGTCGTCGTGATGAGGGACTTCAGCAGATTGGTCACTTCGACGAGCGACTGGGGCAGGAAGTCGGGCAAGTTGGGTTCCTCGATGTTGAGCTTGGATTTGTTTTTCATCGCCAGCCGGATCTGGTCCTTGGTGTTCCAGATGATTTCGGCTAGGTTCTCGCACCACGCCTGGATGGTGTCCAGATTGCTGGCGCTCATGCCGGACGCTCCGTTGCCGGCGAAGCCCTGGTTGATCTTCCACTGTGTCAGGTACTTGTGTAGGACTTTTTCCTGCACTTGTGAAGTCAGCTGGATGGTTTTGCGGAAGTTGTCGACCAAGTTCAGACGTTTTCCGGTGATGAGGGTGACTGTTTCGTTTACGTTCCGTTCCTGCTGGGCCAGGGCTGCTCGGGCGTGTTCCCGCAGCTGAGCGTTATCGATGCCCTCCATCTGTGCTTTGTTCTTGGTGATTTCGTGGATCTCTAGGAGCAGGTGCTCGTAGTCTTTCACCAAGTTTCGGTTATCATTCTCGTTGGCCCGTACCAGCATCTGCAGCTGCTGGAGCCCGTTGATGACTTCGGCGATTTCCGGATCCTGCACGTTGACGCATTCCTCCGGGTAGGCTATGCACTGCCGTTCCCGCTGCAGGCAGTTGATCAGATGTGAGTACAGTTGGACGGGATTGTGCGAAAACAGCTGCCGGAAGTTGCGAGCTGATTCGTTCAGGCGGATCCGACCGGTGACGTTGTCCTCTGGCAGGTTGATGGCCGTCCGCTCGAGTTCGTTGATTAGCTGATTGAGGAAGGTGGCGGCCTCCTGTTCGTAGGCGCTGTCCTGTTCATGCTGGTAGACAGGGACGTTTCTGTGAGGGGGGAAGAAACAAGGCGAAAATCTTAGTCCAGTACAGGACATCTCGGAATTTTTGTCGAATCCTGCCCTAGGTTTCTCAGGATTCAAGGGAAAATCCTTCTCGGGATTCTAGAGGGAATCCTTGTCAAGATTTCAGAGGGAATCCTTGTCAAGATTCCAGAGGGAATCCTAGTCAGGATTCCAGAGGGAATCCTCGTCAGGATTCCAGAGGGAATCCTCGTCAGTATTCCAGAGGGAATCCTCGTCAGGATTCCAGAGGGAATCCTCGTCAGGATTCCAGAGGGAATCCTCGTCAGGATTCCAGAGGGAATCCTCGTCAGGATTCCAGAGGGAATCCTCGTCAGGATTCCGAGGGAATCTTTGTCGGAATTCCGAGGGAATCCTTGTCGGGATTCTGCAGAAATTCTCGTCAGAATTCCGAGGGAATCTTTGACGGTATTTCGAGGGAATCCTTGTCGGATTCCTCGTCAAGATTCCGTGGGAATCCTCGTCAGGATTCCGTGGGAATCCTCGTCAGGATTCCGTGGGAATCCTCGTCAGGATTCCGTGAAAATCCTCGTCAGGATTCCGTGGGAATCCTCGTCAGGACTCTGTGGGAATCCTCGTCAAGATTTCGTGGGAATCCTCGTCAGGATTCCGAGGGAATCCTTGTCGGAATTCCGGTGGAATCCTTGACGGTATTCCGAGGAAATCCTTGTCAGGATTCTGCAGAACTCCTCGTCAAGATTCCGTGGGAATCCTCGTCAGGATTCCGTGGGAATTCTTGACGGTATTCCGAGGGAATCCTTGACGGTATTCCGAGGGAATTCTCGTCGGGATTCTGCACAAATCCTCGTCAGGATTCCGAGGAAATCTTTGTCAGGATTCCGAGGAAATCCTTGTCAGGATTCCGAGGAAATCCTTGTCAGGATTCCGTGGGAATCCTCGTCAGGATTCCGTGGGAATCCTCGTCAGGATTCCGTGGGAATCCTCGTCAGGATTCCGAGGAAATCTTTGTCAGGATTCCGAGGAAATCCTTGTCAGGATTCCGAGGGAATCCTTGTCAGGATTCCGAGGGAATCCTTGTCAGGATTCCGAGGGAATCCTTGTCAGGATTCCGAGGGAATCCTTGTCAGGGTTCCGAGGGAATCCTTGTCAGGATTCCGAGGGAATCCTTGTCAGGATTCCGAGGGAATCCTTGTCAGGGTTCCGAGGGAATCCTTGTCAGGGTTCCGAGGGAATCCTTGTCAGGATTCCTAGGGAATCCTTGTCAGGATTCCTAGGGAATCCTTGTCAGGATTCCGAGGGAATCCTTGTCAGGATTCCGAGGGAATCCTTGTCAGGATTCCGAGGGAATCCTTGTCAGGATTCCGAGGGAATCCTTGTCAGGATTCCGAGGGAATCCTTGTCAGGATTCCGAGGGAATCCTTGTCAGGATTCCGAGGGAATCCTTGTCAGGATTCCGAGGGAATCCTTGTCAGGATTCCGAGGGAATCCTTGTCAGGATTCCGAGGGAATCCTTGTCAGGATTCCGAGGGAATCCTTGTCAGGATTCCGAGGGAATCCTTGTCAGGATTCCGAGGGAATCCTTGTCAGGATTCCGAGGGAATCCTTGTCAGGATTCCGAGGGAATCCTTGTCAGGATTCCGAGGGAATCCTTGTCAGGATTCCGAGGGAATCCTTGTCAGGATTCCGAGGGAATCCTTGTCAGGATTCCGAGGGAATCCTTGTCAGGATTCCGAGGGAATCCTTGTCAGGATTCCGAGGGAATCCTTGTCAGGATTCCGAGGGAATCCTTGTCAGGATTCCGAGGGAATCCTTGTCAGGATTCCGAGGGAATCCTTGTCAGGATTCCGAGGGAATCCTTGTCAGGATTCCGAGGGAATCCTTGTCAGGATTCCGAGGGAATCCTTGTCAGGATTCCGAGGGAATCCTTGTCAGGATTCCGAGGGAATCCTTGTCAGGATTCCGAGGGAATCCTTGTCAGGATTCCGAGGGAATCCTTGTCAGGATTCCGAGGGAATCCTTGTCAGGATTCCGAGGGAATCCTTGTCAGGATTCCGAGGGAATCCTTGTCAGGATTCCGAGGGAATCCTTGTCAGGATTCCGAGGGAATCCTTGTCAGGATTCCGAGGGAATCCTTGTCAGGATTCCGAGGGAATCCTTGTCAGGATTCCGAGGGAATCCTTGTCAGGATTCCGAGGGAATCCTCGTCAGGATTCCGTGGGAATCCTCGTCAGGATTCCGTGAGAATCCTCGTCAGGATTCCGTGGGAATCCTCGTTAGGATTCCGTGGTAATCCTTGTCAAGATTCCGTGGGAATCCTCGTCTGGATTCCGTGGGAATCCTCGTATGGATTCCGTAGGAATCCTCGACAGGATTCCGTGGGAATCCTCGTCTGGATTCCGTGGGAATCCTCGTCTGGATTCCGTGGGAATCCTCGTCAGGATTCCGTGAAAATCCTCGTCAGGATTCCGTGGGAATCCTCGTCAGGACTCTGTCGGAATCCTCGACAGGATTCCGAGGGAATCCTTGTCAGAATTCCGATGGAACCCTTGACGGTATTCCGAGGGAGTCCTTGTCGGGATTTCAAGGGAATCCTTGTCAGGATTCCGAGGGAAACCTCGTCAGGATTCCGTGAAAATCCTCGTCAGGATTTCGTGGGAATCCTCGTCAGGATTGCGTGGGAATCCTCGTCAGGATTGCGTGGGAATCCTCATCAGGATTCCGTGAGAATCCTCGTCAGGATTCCGAGGGAATCCTAGTCGGAATTCCGGTGGAACCCTTGACGGTATTCCGAGGAAATCCTTGTCGGGATTCCGAGGGAATCCTTGTCAGGATTCCGAGTGAAACCTCGTCAGGATTCCGTGGGAATCCTCATCAGGATTCCGTGGGAATCCTCGTCAGGACTCTGTCGGAATCCTCGTCAGGATTCCGAGGGAATCCTTGTCGGAATTCCGGTGGAATCCTTGACGGTATTCCGAGGGAATCCTTGTCGGGATTCCGAGAGAATCCTCGTCAGGATTCCGACGGAATCCTTGTCAGAATTCCGGTGGAACCCTTGACGGTATTCCGAGGGAATCCTTGTCAGGATTCCGAGGGAAACCTCGTCAGGATTTCGTGGGAATCCTCGTCAGGATTCCGGGGAAATCCTAGTCAGGATTCCGGGGGAATCCTAGTCAGGATTTCGGGGGAATCCTAGTCAGGATTCCGGGGGAATCCTAGTCAGGATTCCGGGGGAATCCTAGTCAGGATTCCGGGGGAATCCTAGTCAGGATTCCGGGGGAATCCTAGTCAGGATTCCGGGGGAATCCTAGTCAGGATTCCGGGGGAATCCTAGTCAGGATTCCGGGGGAATCCTAGTCCGGATTCCGGGGGAATCCTAGTCCGGATTCCGGGGGAATCCTAGTCCGGATTCCGGGGGAATCCTAGTCCGGATTCCGGGGGAATCCTAGTCCGGATTCCGGGGGAATCCTAGTCCGGATTCCGAGGGAATCCTAGTCCGGATTCCGAGGGAATCCTAGTCCGGATTCCGAGGGAATCCTAGTCCGGATTCCGAGGGAATCCTAGTCCGGATTCCGAGGGAATCCTAGTCCGGATTCCGAGGGAATCCTAGTCCGGATTCCGAGGGAATCCTAGTCCGGATTTCGAGGGAATCCTAGTCCGGATTCCGAGGGAATCCTAGTCCGGATTCCGAGGGTATCCTAGTCCGGATTCCGAGGGAATCCTAGTCCGGATTCCGAGGGAATCCTAGTCCGGATTCCGAGGGAATCCTAGTCCGGATTCCGAGGGAATCCTAGTCCGGATTCCGAGGGAATCCTAGTCCAGATTCCGAGGGAATCCTAGTCCGGATTCCAAAGGGAATCCTAGTCCGGATTCCGAGGGAATCCTAGTCCGGATTCCGAGGGAATCCTAGTCTGGATTCCGAGGAAATCCTAGTCCGGATTCCGAGGGAATCCTAGTCCGGATTCCGAGGGAATCCTAGTCCGGATTCCGAGGGAATCCTAGTCCGGATTCCGAGGGAATCCTAGTCCGGATTCCGAGGGAATCCTAGTCCGGATTCCGAGGGAATCCTAGTCCGGATTCCGAGGGAATCCTAGTCCGGATTCCGAGGGAATCCTAGTCCGGATTCCGAGGGAATCCTAGTCCGGATTCCGAGGGAATCCTAGACCGGATTCCGAGGGAATCCTAGTCAGGATTCCGAGGGAATCCTAGTCAGGATTCCGAGGGAATCCTAGTCAGGATTCCGAGGGAATCCTAGTCAGGATTCCAAGGGAATCCTAGTCAGGATTCCGAGGGAATCGTAGTCAGGATTCCGAGGGAATCCTAGTCAGGATTCCGAGGGAATCCTAGTCAGGATTCCGAGGGAATCCTAGTCAGGATTCCGAGGGAATCCTAGTCAGGATTCCGAGGGAATCCTAGTCAGGATTCCGAGGGAATCCTAGTCAGGATTCCGAGGGAATCCTAGTCAGGATTCCGAGGGAATCCTAGTCAGGATTCCGAGGGAATCCTAGTCAGGATTCCGAGGGAATCCTAGTCAGGATTCCGAGGGAATCCTAGTCAGGATTCCGAGGGAATCCTAGTCAGGATTCCGAGGGAATCCTCGTCAGGATTCCGAGGGAATCCTCGTCAGGATTCCGAGGGAATCCTCGTCAGGATTCCGAGGGAATCCTCGTCAGGATTCCGAAGGGAATCCTCGTCAGGATTCCGAGGGAATCCTCGTCAGGATTCCGAGGGAATCCTCGTCAGGATTCCGAAGGGAATCCTAGTCAGGATTCCGAGGGAATCCTCGTCAGGATTCCGAAGGGAATCCTAGTCAGGATTCCGAGGGAATCCTCGTCAGGATTCCGAGGGAATCCTCGACAGGATTCCAGAGGGAATCCTCGACAGGATTCCGAGGGAATCCTAGTCAGAATTCCGAGGGAAACCTAGTCCGGATTCCGAGAGAATCCTAGTCCGGATTCCGAGGGAATCCTAGTCCGGATTCCGAGGGAATCCTAGTCCGGATTCCGAGGGAATCCTAGTCCGGATTCCGAGGGAATCCTAGTCCGGATTCCGAGGGAATCCTAGTCCGGATTCCGAGGGAATCCTAGTCCGGATTCCGAGGGAATCCTAGTCCGGATTCCGAGGGAATCCTAGTCCGGATTCCGAGGGAATCCTAGTCCGGATTCCGAGGGAATCCTAGTCCGGATTCCGAGGGAATCCTAGTCCGGATTCCGAGGGAATCCTAGTCTGGATTACGAGGGAATCCTAGTCCGGATTCCGAGGGAATCCTAGTCCGGATTCCGAGGGAATCCTAGTCCGGATTCCGAGGGAATCCTAGTCCGGATTCCGAGGGAATCCTAGTCCGGATTCCGAGGGAATCCTAGTCCGGATTCCGAGGGAATCCTAGTCCGGATTCCGAGGGAATCCTAGTCCGGATTCCGAGGGAATCCTAGTCCGGATTCCGAGGGAATCCTAGTCCGGATTCCGAGGGAATCCTAGTCAGAATTCCGAGGGAATCCTAGTCAGGATTCCGAGAGAATCCTCGTCAGGATTCCGAGGGAATCCTCGTCAGGATTCCGAGGGAATCCTCGTCAGGATTCCGAGGGAATCCTAGTCAGGATTCCGAGGGAATCCTAGTCAGGATTCCGAGGGAATCCTAGTCAGGGTTTCGAGGGAATCCTAGTCAAGATTCCGAGGATATCTTTGGCATGTTTTCTGTAACCCTTTTCTAGATTATATTGGAATTCTCAGCAGGATTGCTTCGCAATTCTTCTCCAGATCTTGTTTCAAGATTTCGAAGCACCTCAGATGCCTTTTTTTAGACCCTATTCTATAATCATCATTAAAATATCCGCTCAACTTACAACAATCGGTCCTCGATCCATTCCGCCAGGTAATGCCGCACCTCGATGGGAAAACTGTTGCCATAGATGTACCGGATCTGCTCGAGGACGGGCTGTGGCAGCTGGTTGACGCGAGCCCACAGCGACATCTCCGCGGGAAGTTTTGCGTATACGTGTCCGAAACCAACGACTACTGGCTCCTCGCTACCACTACTACTGCTGCTACTAGTCAATTAATCTAACGTATCCTCCTCCTCCGTGTAGTTGCCACCCCAACCAAGTGGGATTCGTCGGGGTGCTACTGTGCGATCAATCTGGAAGTGGAAGCAAGTGGAAAAGAAAATCTAAAATTAGTAGTGGAAAGTTTCGCGCGTAAAGCTAAGACAGGATAATCCCCCTTGTTGTCGGAAGCTCGGATCCATCTAGTTAGGAATTCCGTTGGGTAGCTCTCTCACTCCCGTCCCGCTCTCTCGTTGATCCTGCCAATACGGATTAATCTCATTTGGAATTCAGTAAAAACAAAAGCTTCCGATGAAACACGATGACCAAAGCAAGTCAATATAGCCGGGAAGTAAAACTCTCCTCAATCCTCGTGTATAATTAATTACGGAAAAGCGGACTCTGTCGTCCACTAAAGCAGTGTGGAAATACGACGGCAGTAACTCATTCTCTTCCACCAGTAGTAGATATAGTGACGTTGTTGTTGGCGAGTTTTCCCCTTCAGCTTCGGGGTCCGGTAAAACTTTTCTAATGAAATTATTATTATTTGTTTCCCTTTTCTTTTTTGCTAACCAAGAAACGACGGAAACACACCAAATGGGTTTGCTCATTTCACAGTTTGCCACTTTCGGGCTTTCAACAGTCTGTCTCCCACCACCCCATCTGGCGGCGGCTCTTTAATGCCCATTTTCTGCCTTTCATAAGGATACAAATTATTAATGGGGCTGAGAAGAAGGACCACGCTATAGGGTTCCAGCGTCCGGAGGAAAGTGCTTTCCTTTTGAAAGCGGGTGCCATTTATTGTCACAAAAGGAAAGAATGCAAATATGTTGGGTTTTGGATATACGTGTTCTACAGAAGTCGTAGGAAGAACAATTTAAGGTTATTTTAATATTGTTAGTTTTAGCTAATATTCAAATTGCAATGAAACAAATTACGTGTCATGATTGGACACAAGAAACCAATGAGATAGCTTCTTGGAATTAACCGGCATCTTCAGTCTTCTGAAAGTTCAATAGACAGTATCAGATCTGTCGAGATATCCTAGGTCATCCAAACTGTTCTTGAGTTTAGATTCTTAAGTCTATGGGTGTAACGGTAGCTTCCTTCAATATACAAAGCTACAATTTGTAATCTATTATGTCCAATAAATTTTCTAAATGTTCAATGGACATCATAAAATCAGCCGCGACTATTATGATGTTTAATATCTAGCATCTACAGCAATTGAAGATTCTGTTTTGGCTATATAATGTTATGTTGCATAATCTGTTATACTTAAGAAGTCGAGTCAAGTACAAGACACTGAAGATGACCTTACAGTTGAGGTCGAAATACGTATCTGTCAAAGGATGCAAATTCTTAGTGGAATTCAAAGGAACAGTACTTAACGCGATTTTTTTTATTTACAGATATTCCCCTAACAAGCCCAGGTTAATCTTCATCTGTTATACTTACTGGAGCTCACAGAATACAACCAGAGGCTACGACATAGCTAAATTATATAAAAAAAAATATTGTGTAACATTACTATCTGAAACGAAATCGCCTCATGTAACAGTGAATATTTTTATCAACTAAGCTTCATAACAGTAAGGGAGCCCATAATATTCCAAAAATGTATAACAACGCTTATTGTTTCTCTAACTATTTTGGTAAGTAGAGTGGATTATGTAACACTACTTAAGGACAGACTTGTCAGAATCCCAAAATGGCCGCCACAATGTCCGACTTTGACACGTTCTCACGACTTCGGAAGCACAAATCTCACCGTAAAGAAAACCAGCGCCCCTGAGCTTTTTATTTTAAGCTTATTACAAGTGAGCAAGAATAGAATAATGAAATGCACTGTTTTTTGAAGTTTGCTTCTTGAGATTTGTGAATCTGAAGTACTGATGCACTGTTGAAGCGGGATTTTAAGACGTTTGTCCTTAACGTAGGGGCAAAAGCTATTATCACAAGTGTAGACCTGAAGGTATGGTCTCCGGAGTAATGCTGTTGATCTGGAATATCTCAAAACTATCTTGAAATGACTCATGATATACAGGGGGATTACAGATTACAGTTTGAATTTAAAGTTTATTGTGAGAATAACTACTGTTACCATCAAGAGCTGAACTTCAGGATAGTTTGAACGATTCTCAATGTCCCAAAGGTTCATAATTATATTCAGGTTGGTCCAGTCCCCGCGATTGATTATGAAACGTTACTAAGTGTGTCAAATATAGCTGATTTTAGGAGTGTATTATTTTTATTCTTAATCACTTAATCTAATTTACAGCTCTATTGTCCACTTGGGCACTACGTGAGCGATAACAATTGACAGCTGCACTTAGACTTGGTACAGCGCCTAGATGTACTCTATTCTATTCATCTATATTAAACTGGTTGCCTGCGTGCTTCTTTCACTGTTCTACTCTGTTAATGGTAGAATGAAGAGCACGAGGATGTGGATGGGTGGATGTTGTTCCTTTTCCAGTCCGATTGGGGGTCCATTATGAGTTGCAGTTCGCCGATGTCCAGGTATCCGGGTCCGTTTGAGCCGTAGGCTCAGAAGAGGGTCAATGTCAGCCGCTCTCGGGGGAAGAGCAACTGACGAAAAATTGCAAGTGCCGGGGCTGGGAATCAAACCCATGACCATCCGCATATGAATCGAACGTGTGACCAACTACGCCACGGGCCCCGGCAGCGTTTTTAGGAGTGTAGACCTGAAGTTCTGAATTCCAAGATAGTTTGGCTGTTCTGGAACATTCCCATAGTGTCTTTAAATGACATTTGAGATTCCAAGAGCCTCTCGGATCCCAAAAGATTATGCAATACTATTATTTATGGCGGTAACACATAAAATTTTTCTTGTAGATTTGAAGGACTTTATTATAGAACAGTTTGGACGATCCTAAATGTCCCAAAGGTTTATATTAAACAGGTTGCTCCAGTAACTGCGGTTGATTATGCAACGTTACTCAGTATAACAGATATGGCCACTGTTACGAGTGTAGGCCTGAAGTTCTGAACTCCAAAGTAGTTTGGCTGACCTGGAATATCCCTGTAATGTCTATAAATGATATTGTAGATGTCATGAGCTTCACGGATCCCAGTAGATTAAGCAATGCTATTACTTGCAGCGAAAATACATAAAATTATTCTTGTAGATTTGAAGGACTTCACTATAGTACAGTTTGGAACACCTAGAACATCCCAGAATATAAAACACCTCTTGATGTTCTTGACGAAGGCTGGTATATCAATTATTTCGTTCTTCGGATAAGGAATATTTCTAGATTTTTCTCAGAGTTCTTTCAGGTCAATTGTTTGTAGAGTAAAGTCAAGCAAGAGTTTTTTTTTTTAAGTTTTTGAGCTCAATTGAAATTATTTCTTTCGGGTGTCAAAGTTGTTGGAAGCCTTTTTGAAAAAGAGTCTTTCACTTCAAAAATTATGAAAATTGATCAATATTTCGAAAAGCTATGACAAAATGTTGGTTTTTGATCAAAAAATTGTAATATTCGATGGTCCTTCTAACGCATGGAATAGAATTGTAATGAAATCGAATTCGATATTTTATTTTGGGGCGTAACTAGGTATATTTTGAAGATGCTTTAGCATGTGTAACTTTTTGCAAAAAAAAATTTGGAAATCATATTTTACACATAGTGGGGCAGAAGTTCGAATTGTGGGGCAAGAGTTCGAGTCATGTAGCAATTTTAGGTAAAAACCTAAAATTCTGAAAAATGTACATATTATCTCTAAAAATAATGAAATTAGTGAGAAAATTCGATCAAAGTTGAAAAAAAAAGTTGTTTGATCTGAATTTGGCGGAAAACTACTAATTTTTGGTGTAGTAAATTTAACACTGATTTGGGTAAAATCCAGATCGAACTTAAAAAGTGTATTTCAGTATTAATTGGTTTTAGGTATTCAGATTACCAAAGTGTCGAAATAGTGTGCTACGGTTAGCGAAATACTACAAACACTAGATTCGAACTTTTGGCCCAGTGGTGGGGCAATAAGAGTTCGAATTTGACACACACATACAAAAAGTGTTGTAACTCAAAATTGCAAAGACATTTGGCGTAACTTTGTTCAGCAATTTTTTAGCTCATGGATGGTAGAATCACCACACGGTATTCATTTATTTTTGTCTGCTTCGATTTCTTGAAAAAAGTTGAATTTTCAACTAAGGTCGAATTTTTGCCCCACCTTACTCTAAAGTGACCGAGACCAGTCGAAGTGACTGCAGTATTAATGTCAATTTTAAATATCCCGTCTGGTATAATAAACAAACAAAAATTTTGAAAAATCGCAAACAGAAAGCGCATAAAATTTACAAAAAAAAATAATTGCGATGAAAATTTTGAAAAATATTTAGACATTGCTAATCAACTAAATTTTGCCATTGACACCGCATTTGAAGAGTACAATGCCAAAACTGAAAATGAAATAAAGTCTTGCCCTAAAAATTTCTTCAATTACGTAAAAACTAATCTTAAATCTGACAATTTTCCATCTTCTATGAATCTTGATGAACACGTAGGAAACAATCCAGACGAAATATGCAACCTATTTGCATCATTTTTCCAAGAAATTTACACCACCTTTTCAGATCATGACCGTGACCGAGACTTTTTTGAATGTATCCCTGAATTTCCTGTGGATATAACTCACAATGAAGTGACGGTACACGTAATCTTGAACGCACTTAAAAATTTAGATGCTTCTAAAGGTGCTGGACCCGACGGTCTTCCTCCAGTATTTTTGAAGAATCTAGCTATGGAGTTCACCACGCCACTATTTTGGCTATTTAAAAAATCTCTCGAAACAGGTATCTTCCCCAAATCATGGAAAAGCTCTTTTTTGGTACCTATTTTCAAATCTGGCACAAAATCTGACATACGTAATTACCGTGGAATTGCCATTATCTCGTGCATTCCTAAATTATTCGAAGCAATAATCAATAAAAATATATTTGCTCAAATTAAGAATAGAATAACGTACATGCAACATGGATTCTATAAAGGGCGCTCAACCGCTACAAATTTATTGGAATTCATTAACTTTTCATTGACTGCAATGGATAATGGCAATCACGTAGAAGCTCTTTACACTGACTTTAGCAAGGCATTCGACCGCATTGATATTCCAATGCTACTCTTCAAATTGCAAAAAATGGATATAGAACCCCGACTTCTTAAATGGCTTGAATCGTACCTTACAAACCGCCAACAAATAATAAAAGTCAAAGGAAAAACATCACATCCCATTCAAGTCACTTCAGGAGTGCCTCAAGGTTCCCATCTGGGCCCTCTTTTATTTATTCTTTACATTAACGACATTTCCTTCATCCTGAAGAAAACAAAAGTGCTTATTTATGCCGACGATATGAAACTATATATGGAAATAAGGAATCAAGAAGACATCAACATATTTCAGAATGAAATTCGCATATTCCACACATGGTGTTCGAAAAACCTACTACAATTAAACATCAAAAAGTGTAATTTAATATCATTCAGCAGAAAACGAAACACACCAAACATATCAATTTCCTTAGGAGATCAGTATGTGGAAAAATGTAGTAGAGTTAGGGATTTAGGAGTAATCTTAGATTCTAAACTTAATTTCAATGACCACTACAATACCATTATACATAGGGCAAATAACATGCTTGGCTTCATAAAACGCTTTAGCTTTAATTTTGACGACCCCTACACAATAAAAACATTATATGTTGCCTATGTTAGGTCAATTCTGGAATATTGTAACATTGTCTGGTCCCCATTTCAAAGTAAGCATATCGATCGAATAGAATCAGTACAAAAGTAATTTCTATTCTAAGAGCATGAAAATTAGGTTGGACCACATTTCCTCTTCCATCTTATGAAGCGCCCTGTAGGCTTATCAATATTCAAACACTGAAACAGCGTCGTGAAACTGCAATGGTTTTATTTGTTAACGACATCGTTTCGCAGCGAATTGATTCAACTGCAATCTTATCAAAATTAAACTTTTACATACCCTCACGGCAATTGCGAAATCGACACTTGTTTAAAACTACCCATAGTCGCACAAACTATGCCAAAAATGAACCTTTGAATCAAATCATGAACATTTATAATCAACACTGTGAAACTATTGACTTAACTATGTCGCGGCATAATTTAAAGAAATATTTTAACACTATAAGAAATAACATCAGTAGCAGTACTTAAAATATTTACAGTGTATCAAACAATTGTCCGTACAGTAATTTTTTGGTCAAAATAATTTTTCATTCAAATGATCATAACTTTTTTATACATCAATCAAATACGCTTAAATTTTTATCAATCATGAACCATATATCAAAGCTCCATTGGTGAAATTTTGGGCGGGGTCGAATAAGTTTTCTGAAAGTTATAGAAGTTTTAGTAAAACTTACAAGATTTTTGTACACATTTTTAAAACATTGTATCTCAATATGTACTCGATGAAACTTTTTAAATTTTTTCTATGATACACCTTATACCTAATGCTTTCATATGCAGCTTTGTTTGAGGTTTTATATTCACTACAAAAAATATGAAAAATATGTATATGTTCAGAGTGTCCTTTGGAAATTTACCACATTTTGATCAATAAAAGTGCCAAGTGTTTGCAGCGTTTTTAAACTCTCTTAATGTAATATTTTTATACAGGACCTACTAAACTACATATGAATAGTAGGTCCTATGTATTTTTCATTCAGTTAATATACTTTTATTAGTGGAAAACGTTTGGCAGATTGTATGTGCAAAATATGGTAAATTTTTAAATATCGTCAACTGCATAAGCACATTTTTCATATTTTTTGTAGTGAATATAAAACCTCTGAAGTTCCTGCATATGAAAGCTTTAGGTATCAGCTGTAACACAAAAAAAATTTAAAAAGTTTCATCGAGTACACACTGAGATATAATGTTTTAAATATGTGTTCAAAAATCCTTTAAGTTTTTCTAAAAGTTCTATAACTTTCAGAAAACTTATCCGATCTCGCTCAAAATTTTACCAATGGAGCTTTAATATATGATTCATGCTTGGTCAAAATTTCAGCGTTTTTGATTAACGTATAAAAAAGTTATGATTATTTGAATGAAAAAATATTTTGACCAAAAAATTGCTGTACGGACAATTGTTTGATACACTGTAAAAAGCACAAATTATACACACATCCACCAGCATACACTATTTATATATTTTCTTATATGTATTTTATTAACAATATGTACTATAGCTTTAAGAAATGAAACAAAAACTGTATGTATGTATATGTACTAGTCTACGTTGTTTGACGAAACAGAATAAATAAATAAAAATAAATATTGGACGTAGACTGACCACTACGAGTTGAAGCCCATCAAGTATCAAGCGAGTATTCAACTCGTTTCTTATGTTTACATCAAATCCGGCCATTTTATTTGCTTCTCGAGCGAGATGAACATTATCGGTAGAACAATTGGAACGGTGGTAGATCTGTGCACTTACTTAAAACGTAAAGCATATTATAAAAATATAATGAAGCACTATAAATACATATTAAAATATAACATATTGTAGTGGAACACTACAAATGCATAATAAATTAGGACGTCAAAAACGAACATACACAACACAGAACAAATTTTGCTCTGTTACCCTAGTGGATAACAATTTCCGAATCCAGGATGAGGAGGTTTTATAATTGTTGTTGGTCCATCAGTCAAATCCTGTATTCGTATTTTTTCTGACTGTTTGCCTTTTGTTCGCAGCATTAGTTGCTTTCATAGCTTGAGTTTTATCTAGGAATTTCTAATCCTAAAGGGGCATCCTGAATAAAATTTTCTTATGAGACGTCTACACTTTGATGTCTCTGTTAGTTAATATCAGTGCCCGAAATGACCTAAATGTAGGTCATCAATAAGAGACAGATGATATCTCAAGATGCTCGATTACTCCAGAGCACAACAAATGTACATTTCACTTAGGGAAATATTAAGCCCCACCCTAGGCGTAGACTCACCGCCGCCACGAGCTGTAGCCCATCAAGTTTCAAGGAAGTATTTAACTCGTTTCTTATGTTTACACCAAATCCGTCCAATTTATTTGCTCTTCGAGCGAGATGAATATTATCGGTAGAACAATTGAACAATTGAATGGGTAGATCTGTGCACTTGCTTGAAACGTCAAACATTGGCCTAACAACTTACTATTGCAAATGGTACTTCTTCGACTTAGATATATCGATATAATTTTACTTTAATTCGATTTCTGACTTGTAGTACCTACATAAAGGGCGGCAGGTAACCAAAGCGGAATACAGTACTGTTTACACTCGGAGAACGCCGAAGAAAGGTGATCAAATTTCAATTGTTTATGCCTGCCTACCCGAGCAAAGCTTGACAGCAAATTGAAAACTAATTTTGATGTTGTGATATTGCAAATTATGATAACTCAGGTTGTTGTCATTTTGGTCGTTTTAACGGTTAAAACATCAAAAACGAGAGCAGAAAAATGTTCCCGTAACAGCAAGTTGAAAACAATTCCTGCCATCAGTGATATCAAATTGATTACTGTTTTTGCTATCAGTGCGAAAAAATGGAAAAACCGTTAAATGTATAGTTTTTCGAATGATGTGAAAACTTAAATGCAATATGTTAATTGCACTAATGGTATAGCATTAGTTGTATTATACAAGGTCGCCCAGAAGTTTTAAAATTACTTAAAAGCTTTAATATTTATAATAAGTTGAAGTGACAGCAAAACGAAATCAAAATTTGAAATCAAATTGAATCAAGACAATCTGATATCAAAATGTGATATCAATTTGCTGCTGATTACAAATCATGTTTTCGATTTGCTATCATTTTGTTGTTGGACTTTGCTCGGGTAACCAACACATCACTCAGTCATCGCTACCGCCAGTGCCTCTCTATTCTGGAAGACAACAAAAAAAAAAAGACTTGCAGAAACCAACAGCTTACTGACTGGCGGCGGCGGTATCCAAATGAAGAGAGATAAGTTTACCTTTAAAGATAGAAGAACGACGACGACGACGACGACGACGACGCTGCGCTGCCAAGGAACAGGTGTATGTAGGTAGTTTGACTACCTATGTGGTCGCGCGAAGAGAGAAAGCCGCAGAATGCGCGTTCCACGCGTGTTAACATGATACCTCTTCTGCTGCCTCATTTATCGCACCCGGAGGAGCGTGGCGAAGATCGTGCATCGCACTGCTAGGCACTGTGTACATGTACATAACTGGGCCTTCTGTGGAACGATAAGAAATGGGGCGGAGCGTGGTTCTGCAGACTGACGTCATGAGAGAAATATCTAAACCAATTTAAACGGATTTGGTACTGACGAGATTTGATATAAGCAAAATCTTTCTTATTACAATAGTTCAGTAGGTTTCGGTGTCACAAGACTACTACAGTAGCGATGTCCTGCTCATTTATCATTCAATGACAGTAACCGCAACTGTTTAACTCATATTACCTAAATCTTTGAATAGAGCTATTCTGTAACTGAGTTCACAACGATTGGCATTAGAGATGTCGTATGAACTACGCGTGATAAGCGTTGTCAGTACCTATTCTTAACCGAGCGAACTGTCAACCTGTCCATTCGTTACCCAACCTTCCACCTCTAACATCGTCGCACGAAAAAGGACGAAAATAGCAAAAAGCTTTTCACCACATTGATTATCTTGCGGCGTTTTGCAACACGGAGCATGGCGTTGTCATCGGATAGAAACATAAATTGGTATATGACAACATCACAGATGTATTTACGACTGTCGCATTTTTGGAAAAATAGAAGGAATATAAAGCGAGGCATGTTTGTTATCGAGACACTTTTGTAGCAATACCTTAAGAGTATGATTCTGGTTCTTCTGGTTCTTGTCGTAACGTCCCAACTGGGACAAAGTCTGCTCCTCAGCTAAGTGTTCTATGTGCGCTTCTACAATTATTAACTGAGAGGAACGTTTTTGCGAGAACCCAATCATTAAAGAATTACACAGAAAGTACAGGTTTTTATCAACCAATAATGTCTGTGGTCATAATTCGGGCTTGGTGGCCTCACAAAACCCGATCTCGAATACTGAGCTTCATCGGGGATACCATCAGAAACCGATATCAACAGAAATTCGAACGTAAATGGAGGTAGGTCACACACTACGAAAGGGAGGAGAAGAAATCTGCAGGCAAGCGCTAGATTGGAATCCGACAGGGCATCGCAGCAGAGGCAGACCTAGGGGCTGAGGAACTAGGGTCAAGGGTAAAGCGAGCCAGGTTGGAGATCTTTTAAGTTGACCCTATGAACCTCCAGGAGTTCTTAAGATACATAAGTGAGTGAACACTATTACAGACCCTTGGGGTCTTATGCTGACTCAGTTAAACCCCCCCGATCAGCCGAACGATCACCTGATCCAGGAAAAAAGTGCAACTCAACTAAACCCTAAAAACTCACACCTAGCAGTCGCATGGGCAGTCATCCATTCAGCACGTTGCGCTACTGGTGCCCAAACGAGGAAGATCATTAACCACCACACATCGACTTCGACTATTCCGACCCTCGAACGGGGGAACGGAAAATACCTTAGCTCATCATCATCGGAACGGTTCTTCTGCTCCGCTGTCATAGTCCCTTCCCCCCTAATATTCACCAGAACCGGCCGGCGTGGCTCTAGCCACTCGCCAAGCGACTTCTGCATTGTGTACTCAATCATCAAGTGCAAGGAAACAAGTAAGGTCGCATTTCGCACGTAGCTGGCGCGGTCCTTCTCTGTCTCGCCCCGGTTCCGAGGAAAATCATGCAGTAATTAATTGCGATCAGTTACAGCATATTTCTTGGTCATTTGCTGTGCGAACGTCTTCTTGTTGATGCGGATTTGCTGGTCCGTACAGTTTTTTTTCTGCAGACGACGGCGACCACGACGACGATCAGCAGCTACTGGAATTGTTTT
This sequence comes from Aedes albopictus, assembly GCF_035046485.1. Taxonomy (NCBI): domain Eukaryota; kingdom Metazoa; phylum Arthropoda; class Insecta; order Diptera; family Culicidae; genus Aedes; species Aedes albopictus. The sequence continues at coordinate 32,443,427 of NC_085136.1, forward strand.
TATTTGCATTCCTCCTTCCTTCCACTTCAGTGGCGGTCAGACGACGACGTCGACGTTCGCCCTTTTTTGGTACGACGACGGGTGTTTGCCGGTTTTAAAACCGTCTCGCTGCAGGCTAGTGCAAGCCGGCCGTCGTCATTGCCGGTCAGTGCGGCATGCAGCCAGCGCTGCAAGGTTCTGTAATGACGGTAAAAGTGCTGACCACCAAGTAAACGAGAAACCCCCGCGCTCTCTGTTCATTGACTGCGTGTGGACGGATGGAATAGGGTTGGTTCGGGGCTGACATTTTATTTTAAAATCGTGCTGTTGTAGTTGTAAAACAAAACTCATGACGAGGTTGGTGGCCTGATGGCTACCGCTTCTGAACAGAATACAGATGGTCCTAGATTCAATCCCTGCTGCATTGACCTTCAGGATGTTGCTTCGCATCAGTAATGTAACAACAATCTATTGTTTACGCCTGTAGATCTAAGGCCTGTACTCGCGGAAGTTCTTAGATGACCTAGATCATCTTTGGAAATTAGTTTTTTGCAGAACAATACTCTATGGACCTGTAGGATGCTGCATCGTATCAGTAATGTAACAACAATCTAATAATTACACATGTAGATCTTAAGGCCTTCACTCGAGGAAGTTCTTGGGGGATCTAGAATATCCTTGGAAATTAAATGCCCTCAGCACAATGCTCCATGGTTTTGTAGGTATTGCACCGTATCAGTAATATAACAACAATCCATTGATTACGCTTGTAGAACGTAAGGCATTTACTCGCGAAAGTTCTTGGAGTTCTTTACAGAACAATGATCCGTGGAACATTAGGATGTTGCACCGCATCAGTATTGTAGCAACTATTGATTGCCCTTGTAGATCTTAAGGCCTTTACTCGTGGGAGTTCTTGGAGTATTGTAACAACAACCTATTGATTGCCCTTGTAGATCTTAAGGTCTTTACTCGTGGGAGTTCTTGGAGAATCTAGAATGTATTTGAAAATTTTCAGCACAATGCTCTATGAACCTGCAGGATGTTGCAAGTTGCACCGTATCAATTGTGTAACAACAAACCTTTGATTGAATTTGCCGATCTAAAGGCCTTTACACGCGGAAGCTTTTGGGAGCCCTAGACCATGTTTAGAAATTAGTTATTTTCAAAACAATGTTCCGTGGACCTGTGAGATGTGGCACCGTATTGGTAATGTAACATCAATCAATCGATGCGCTTGTGGATCTTAAGGTATTCACTCGTAGAAGTTCTCGGAAGACCTAGAACATCTTTAGAAATTAGTTCTTTGCAGAACAACGCTCCATGGACCTGTAAGACGTTGGCCTTAAGGCCTTAACTCGCGGACGTTTTTGAAGTCCCTAGAGCATCTTTGGAAATGAGTTCTTTATAGAACCATGTTCCATGGATCTGTAGGGCGTTTAACCGCATCGGTTATGTAACAACAATTCATCGATTACGCTTGTAGATCTTAAGATATTTACTAGCGGAAGCTCTTGGAGGACCAAGAACTTCTTTTTCATTTTAGTTGTTTACAGAACAATGCTCAATGGACCTCTAGAATGTTGCACGATATCAGCAATGTAACAACAGTTCAATTGTAGATCTTATGTCCTTTAATCACGAAAGTTCTTGAAGGACCAAGAACATCATTGGAAACTAGTTCTTTACAGAACAATGCTTTATGGACCTGTAGATATTGCACCGTGAAAGTAATGTAACAACAATCCATCGATTACGCACACAGATCATAAAGCCTCAACTCGTGGACGCTCTTGGATAACCTAGAGCATCTTTGAAAACTAGTTCACTGCACTACCATGCTCCATGGACCTGTCGGGCGGATGTTGCATCACACCAATAGTGTAACAAAATCTCATTGAAAACGTATGTAGATCGCACGGCCTTCACTCGCGGAGAGTCTAGAACATCTTTAACCATAAAAGGGATACCTGGGGTCCATTGGACCCCAGGCGCCTTTCAGAGCTCGTCTTTGATGGAACACACTCAGCGAGGTGACGAAACTGAGGCCATGAAGGTATCCCTTTTAGGGTTAATTCTCTACCGAACTATGCCTTATGGACCTGAAGGATGTTGCACCGTATCATTTATGTAACAGCAATGCGTTGGTTATGGTTGTAGATCTTAAAGCCAATATTCGCGAGAGTTTATGGGTGACCTTCAACATTTTTGGACATGAACACAGTTCATGTTCATGTGTTTAGGCTTTATCAAAAGGTCTCGGTGCCCATTTGTTGTTGTGTAAGGAATGCCGTTCGCCGCATATGTTGGCGAGTTTTTATTCAAGCTTGTTCATTCATAAGGCTCAGGCGTGTGCTACACTTTACGGAGCCGACGTAGAACGTTTTACAAAGCTATTGTAAAATCCTAAGTCTACTGCAATTTCGTAGGCGGCAGCTATTCTCCTCTTGTCTTCTTCAATTAGTAATTGGCGTTCGGTCGTATCACCAATCCACTCGTGTGATGGAACTTTGAACTTTCTCCTTGTGAATGAGTTTTTCTTTGTTCTGTTAGTAGGATGAGTTATTCAGTTGGTGAGTTAGTAAGTCGGTGTTGAGTTAGAAAATGTGTGCGCTTATGAGTGAATTGGTGAGAGAGTGAATGGAAATGTAAGTGAATTGGTCAGTAAATGTTGGTGAACGAGTGATTAGGAAAGCGAATGAAGTAATTAGTGACAGAGCTTAGTTAGTGACTTTTTGTGAGTGAGTGGATTGATGAGTGAGTGTAAATGAGTTGGTATCATTTACGTACACATACGCTTACCCACTAATTGTCTCACTGGCTCACTAATTTGCCTACATTTCCACTCACTTACTCACACAGTGGCTTGGTAAATGAGGCACATGAATTGAGGTGAGTCACTTACTAACTTCTTTAATCACACTACTCACTCACTCACTCACTCACTCACTCATTAACTTGTTAACTCATTACATCACTCACTACCTCGCTCATTTACTCACACATGCGCTCACTAACTGGCTCACTCACTCACTAATTAATTAACTCATTACACACTAAGATGAGCTCGGCAAACTCCGGCACCGCCGTGTCTCAGCAATTATTTATACCGAATCTCGTTAAAAAATGACGTTTGTTAGCTGAATTCCGGTAAAACATTTCCTGAACCTCAGCAAACAAACAAAACGATTGCTGAGATCTCGTTGAAAAACGAGTTGGCTGAGCGCTCGGCGGTGCCAATCTCGGTAAAAAGCAAGAAAAATTGCCGAGATTCGGTGAAAAAAATTCGGTGTGTAGTTGATTCACTCACTCGCTCAACAACATACTCATTCACTGACTCACCTGCGCACTCACTTATCAACTCATTTACTAATCAATAAATTAGCCCACTCTTACTTACTACATTATCCACTCATCAACTTACTAAATCATTGAATTACATTAAGTGACTATATCACTCACTAACTCATTTACTCACTCATTTACCCACACATTCGCATATCAACAGGCTCACTCATTTACTCACAAAATAACTACTCACTTTTAGGGCTTTTCCCGTTGATGGATTTTACGGATTATAGCTAGAATCGAACCGGAATTTTACCTCATTGTTTGCTATTGAAAATGGTGCGGATTGGTCAAGGCGTTCCGGAGTTAAGGGCATTTTAGTAATCCAGACCAGTACCGGTGAACTAATCATATGTAAAATTGCACCAAATTATATCATGCGACACATCAAATTGCGCCTAATTTTGTAAACATTAGCATGGTTGACGAATATGATGCGGAAATCATCAATGGAAACCACATGGAAACCACCGATGTCAGCCAAACATTCAAGATGGCGTCCTAAAATCCAAGATGGTGGCCCACAACAAGAAGAGGCGGCTGTTTTAAGGAGTTTAAGGCTTTAAAACGAAGCAATATTTGGAACGAGAAAGATGTCCTGAATATCCAAGATGGCGGCCCAAAATCCAAGATGGAGGTTGTTTTAAGGAGATTTAGGCTCTTAAGTCATGCAATATGGATATATTTGGTATGGAGAAGATGTCCAGAGTCCAGAACCGGTGACCATGGTGAATATCCAAAATCCAATATGGCAGCTCAAAATTCAAGGTGGGAGCTAGCTGTTTAAGGGATTTTTGGAGTTTAAGGACAAACGTCTTAAGATCCCGTTTCAACAGTGCATCTGAACTTCAGACGCACAAATCTCAAAATGCAAGCTTCATACAATAGTGCATTTTATTATTCTGTCCTTGCTCACTTGTAGTAAATCTTAAAATAAGATGCTCAGGTACGCTGGTTTTATTTACGAAGAGATTTGTACCGTGAGTAGGTGCCAAAGCCGGGCATTGGGGCGGCCATTTTTGGATTCTATCAAGTCTGTCCTTAAACAGAGCTTAACATTTTCAATGAGTCTAACCAACGTTAATTTTGAAAATTCCAAACTGAAGGATCAAAATAAAATTCATTTTGAATGAACTTTTTCACTTATTCATTCATTTTTCTGTCACTGACCAATTCCACTGAGAAGCAAAATTACACAATAACTCCCTGTTATACTTCCAATCACCACAAAACTTAGGTATAGTAATTAATAAGAATACTAACTATCTGATCCATTTGTTCATCAATTCGAATTTTGCATCTGCTATCAGAAACTGGAAATTTACGATGCGCAAGAAAAAACCATGACAGAGAATTGAATGAGTCCAAAAATGATACCCGAAAAAATAAGATGGCGGCCCAAAATTCAAGATGGTGGTTGTTTTAGAGTTTTAGGCTCTTAAGTCATACAAAATGGGTATATTTGGTATGATCCAGAGTCCGAAATGGTGACCAGAATATTCAAGATGGCGGTTCAAAACCAAAGATGGCGGCTCACAACTCAAGATGACAGCAGAATGTGGGCATATTTGGTAGGGAGAAAATATGACAACCAAAATATCTAAGATGGCGGCCCAAAACTAAAGATGGCGGCTGTAGCAAAGCGTTTTAGCTTCTAAAACCATACATTTTGTGCAAATTTGGTATGCAGAAACCGTCCGGAGCCCAAAAATGGTGACCAAAATATCCAAGATGACGGCCAATTCGAGATAGAAGTTGGCTTAGGGATCGTTCATAAACCACGTAGGCTTTTTTTCTGGCCAAAGTCTACGCTTAGCCGTTTCCGTAGCATAACTATCCCATTCAGTCGAACCCTCCCAATCCGTTTTGGTGGTCAATAGCATAAAAACGGTAGAATATTATGCAGAATATTTTTTCTGGATATCCATCCAAACTGTTCTTGAGTTTAGATCTCAAAGTGTACGGGTGTAACGGTAACTTCTTTCATTGTACAAAGCTACAATTTGTTATCTATTATGTAAAGTATGTCTTCTGAAAGTTCAATAGACAGTATCAGATCAGTCAGGATATCCTACACGCAAAAAAATGGCGCTTGTTTAAAACAATAAAACGCATGGTTGATTTTCAAACTGAGAATTTACTTATTCCAAAGTTATATTTAATTGTTTTCATTTAGAGTTTATCGATAAAAACAACCGATTACCATCATTTCATATAATGTTAAAAATTTCATTTGTTTCAACAAAATAAAAACCATAAACATGGTCCGAAAGCACTCACACTTCAATAAAATGCTTACCCCAACATCGCCACAACGAAGAAGGTGTAGCAAATCCATCACGCCAACTTCCAAGTGCAGCTTTGGCCGTGATGGATAACGCGCAGGTACTCACGACAGCATCCACAAAAAGTTGATCGGTTTCGCCTTTTTTGTCTTTTTATTAGTCGTTCTTCTTTCCATCCGCTTACCGACGGCCTAAAAATAGATGTCCGAACTGCCGCAGTTGCTGCCGTCACCAACACAATCACATTCCGGGTTTGTTAGTGGCAAAAGTACAGGCGTTCGAATCAATCAATTATTTCATGTTGAAAATACCATATCTCTGTTTGTTTTAACAAACGGTCAAAAATTTCGACAAATGAAAATATTTGTATTATCAAACAATAGAACAGTTCAGTTTAAACTAGAAATCAGTTTGTCCTATAGTAAACTGAAAAATCGGTTGATTTGAGCTAGAATTTAACTGTGTTTACGATTTATTTTTCTGCGTGTAGGTCATCCAAACTATTCTTGAGTTTAGATCCTAAAATCTATGGGTGTAACGGTAACTATTTTCATTATACAAAGCTACGATTTGTATTCTATCATGTCCAGTAAGTCTTCTGAAAGTTTATTAGACAGTATCAGATCAATCGCGATATCCTTGGTCATCCAAACTGTTCTTGAGTTAAGATCTTAAAGTCTACGGGTGTAACGGTAACTTCTTTAATAATACAAAGCTACGAATTGTAATCTATCATGTCAAGTAAGTCTTCTGAAAGGTTAATAGACGATATCTGATCAGTCGCAATATCCTAGGCCATACAAACTGTTTTTGAGTTTAGATCCTAAAGTCTACGGGTGTAACGGTAACTTCTTTCATTGTACAAAGCTACAATTTGTAATCTATTATGTGAAGTATGTCTTCTGAAAGTTCAATAGACAGTATCAGATCAGTCAGGATATCCTAGGTCATCCAAACTATTATTGAGTTTAGATCCTAAAATCTATGGGTGTAACGGTAACTTTTTTTCATTATACAAAGCTACAATTTATAAACTTTTATGTCAAGTATGTCTTCGAATAGTTAAATAGACAGTATCAGATCAGTCAGGATATCCTATGTCATCCAAACTGTTCTTGAGTTTAGATCCTAAAATCTACGGGTGTAACCGTAACTTTTTTCATTAAAAGCTGTAATCTATCATGTTCAGTAAGTCTTCTGAAAGTTACAGTAGTTGTTTTTGTCAACTAAGCTTCATAGTAGTAAGGAAGCCCATAATATCCTAAAAATATATAACAACGCTTATTGTTCCTCTAACTACTTTGGTAAGTACAGTGGATTATGTAACACTACTTAATGTAGTGGCAAAAGATATTATCACAAGTGTAGACCTGATTGAAGCTATGGTCTTCGGAGTAGTGTTGTTGATCTGGAATATCTAAAAAGCTATCTTGAAATGACTCATGATATGCCAGGGGGATTACAGATTACAGTTTCAAGTTCATTGTTAGAATAAATTATGTTTGGACGACTCTCAATATCCCGAAGGTTCATAATAATATATAGTAAACTTCAGGTTGGTCCAGTCACCGTGATTGATTATGAAACGAAACTCAGTATGCCAGAAAAAGCTGATATTACGAGAGTAGACTTGAAGTTCTGAACTCAAAGATAATTTGGCTGACCTGGAACATTCCCATAGTGTCTTTCAAAGATATTTCAAAAACATAAAGTTTTTTTTTGTAGATTTGAAGGACTTCATTATAGAACAGTTTGGACGACCCTGAATGTCCCAAAGGTTTATTATAAGCTGATAGACTTCAGATTGCTCCAGCCACTGCGGTTGATTATGCAGCATTACTCAGTATAACAGATATGGATACTGTTACGAGTGTAGACTTGAAATCTTGAACTCCAAGGTACTTTGGCTGACTTGGAATATCCCTGTAGTGTATCTAAATGACGTTTGAGATTTCAAGAGCTTCACGGATCCCAGCAGATTATGCAATACTAGTTTTTATGGCGAAAACACATAAAGCTTTTCTTGTAGATTTGAAGGACTCCATTATAGAATAGTTTGGACGACCCTGAATGTCGCAAAGGTTTCTAATAAGCTAGTAGACTTCAGGTTGCTCCAGTAACTGCGGTTGATTATGCAACGTTACTCAGTATAACAGATATGGCTACTGTTAAGAGTGTAGACCTGAAGTTCTGAACTCCAAGGTAGTTTGGCTGACCTGGAATATCCCTACAGTGTCTATAAATGACATTATAGATGTCAAGAGCTTCATGTATCCTAGTCAGTAGGTTATGCAATGCCATTATTTGTGGCGAAAATACATAAAATTATTCTTGTAGATTTGAAGGACTTCACTATAAAACAGTTTGGACGACCCTGAATGTACCAAAGGTTTATAATTTATAGTAGATTTCAGACTGCTCCAGTGACTGCGGTTGATTATGCAGTGTTACTCAGTATAACAGATATGGATACTGGTACGAGTGTAGACTTGAAGTCCTGAACTCCAAGGTAGTTTGGCTGACATGGAATATCCCTGTGGTGTCTCTAAATGACATTTGAGAAATCAAGAGCTTCATGGATCCCAGTAGGTTATGCAATGCTATTGTTTGTGACGAAAATACATAACATTATTCTTGTGGATTTGAAGGACTTCACTATAGGACAGTATGAAACACCTAGAAAATCCCAGAATATAATTCACCTTTTGATATTCTTATCGAAGGCTAAATGAAATACGTATAAACTTGACCCACTTCCAAGTTCTGCTTGTAGAACAACTATGTATGTCAATTATTTCGTTTCTCCAATTTTCATGGTGTTCAGGATGTTCTAGGTTATCAATGAAGTCCCAAATACAAATATTCCCATTTCTCCCTAATAGGGGACTCAATTTTCAACAACTTCGCCGAAGACAGTGTTCTGTTTTATCGAATGGGTGAATTTATACAGCCGTTTCTATGTTGGGGTCATATATGACCCCTCCGGCTCCAAAGGGTTAAGCAGCTCATACAATTTTGATCAATAACGGCGCCGGCCAAGTCCTTGCAGTCAGTTGGGAAGGAAAAGGAATATTGGAGTCTGATGATAGTTGCTACTAGAGACCAAGAGCTACTAGACCACCAAACCCGTCCGGCTATATGGGGCTCTACCCCATTTGACATAATCCTGTTTGGCATAATGCCATTTGGTATAAAAGCCATTTGGCATAACGACCATTTGGCATAACAAGGATTATGCAAATTCTTACCAAGAAGGCTGGCATTATGCCAAATGGGTTAGACCGGTTATATGGTCCCTTGTCTAAATTGCATTAAAATCAAAAGAGTAGACACCTCTATAGCAAAGTCAAACCCAGTAGCAGCCAACCGCTGTTCATCAGAGTCCACGCATTCTGTGCAGCACCAACCCTCCACGACTGCTCGCTCCTTTTCGCACAGAACCACCAACCACATAAGGAGACCTTCGCACCACCCGATCCGAGTTGCAAGTTGCACACTTTTTTACCCGAGGCTGTGCCGAGGCGATTGCTGTCGAGATCGAGAGTCGAGGTAATTCATCTTCATCAGCCTTACCGTGCGTTCGTTCTCGGCTCGGCTCGTTGTCAACCAACCCGGGCCGGCCGGGTCGGGTGTATCCATGCAGGCACGCGTGCCTCTGACGCTACTGGCGTTGGATGCGTGGAGCCTTAGCTCCGTTGTTGGGCGCGGTAGATGTATATCTGCGATATCTACTGAAAGCGCAAGAGATGAAGATATGGCTAGTTAGAAACATGGTGAAGTGCAACGGCATACAAATGATCTTCTTATCTTTTTGTATGTACCATGAGATGTTGATTCTTGAATTCTATTTCAATTTATAATGTTATGTCTCAGTTTCTGACTCTTCCTAACAAACGAGGGTGGTTGAATATATTTCCAAAAAAACACACCCTCCCCGAGCAAAGGCGGAAAACAAAGTGATATCACTTTGATAATAAACTGTGTTATCGGTGTTATCATTCTGTTATTTTTGTTATCATCTTTTGCAATTGATGATAACCAGATGATAACAAATTTAGTTATCGATAATTTTGGTCTATCGCGATAACATAAAAATACTAAATGATAACAAAATAGGTTATCAGTTTCCAAACGCATATTTCAAAGCTTTCCCTAAACTGAGAGTCTGATGAACCTCGAATCTAAAAATAGATTCCGCTTTCCACCTTCAATGCGACTGTAGTACGAAAGCGTTGCTTTCAATTACTCTCACTCTCACTAAGTCCCGTTGGTATAGGGGCTATTGGCTGCGACCGGCAATCACTCGATCAGGGTTCAAGACCCGCTGGGCGCAATAGTTGAAAACATGGATTGTGAATTATAAGACATTTTTTCAATTGATGACGATGTCGGTAAAGTAGATTTTTGCTATTTTCGTCGATAAAATAGCTCTGAATGATAACTAATTGATAACAAAACCAGTTATCAATCA